>NC_077222.1:24266242-24590201 GCF_024763615.1 Phlebotomus papatasi
TTATCATAAATAAAACTAAAAATAAAAATAAAAGTTAATAATAAAAAAACTCAAATTGAAAAATAAGCCACACCCCTTTTAAATTTCTGTACAAAATATTATATTTTCAATATTTCATGAAAATCTGAAATATGAAAATAAATGAAACAATTCATGCCACATAAAATTGTGAAAACTGAACAAAAATTTTCAGTACCTAAAAGAAGGCGGGGCATAAACTCTTCACAAAACGTAAAACTTAAGAAAACACGACAAATTATTGACAAAAACAATATTAATGAAATTTGCTCACAGAACGAGAACTTCAAAAAATTAACACAGTGAGTCTCTACAAAAATATCCTTAAGGATATAGTAAAAATCAAACAGAAAAATTAAAAAAAAATACAACCCCAAAAATTAACCACGCCCCAAAAAAAATAATGCCGTTCCAGAATTTTTAATTTCTATCGTAGAGAAGCAAGAATACCTCCATAAAATATTACTATTAAATATTTATAAAACATGAAAAGTAATGGAGTTTGAAAATTATGCCACGCCCCTAAAGAAATCGAATATAAAACGACAAAGATAAAAAATTTAAAAAATTGAAAATAAAGGGAAGTAAAATAAGCCACGCCCCTTTAATAATTATAAGACAGGACAAAAAATTTCAAATATTTAATAAGAGACTGGCAGAACATCCTTCTAGAAAATAAAAAAAGGAAAACAGCAAATGTGCAATAAAAAATTAAATTAGATCAGAAAAAAATTAAAATTGATCAATAAAATTAATTATTTAAATAATTAAAAACAAGTAACCAACCTTAATTCTATTTGCTCACAAACGGGAGCTTTAAAAAATGAATGGGAGACAAGCCTCTCTCTTTAAAATTTTCTAAAATTGTTAAAATGATTGTTTTAATGAAATATTCTCGATTTCAATTTTATCAAAACTTGCATGAAAATTTCACCGTTTTCTAAGTTCTAAGTTGATTACTGTTTAAATGTGATTTTTTCTGGTGAAAATTTAATTTTTATCGCTCAATTGTACAGAGAGAAATAAAAATAATAAAAATACCAAGGGGGAGATATTAGAGTCGGAAGTGGTGTACAGCTGAAAATGAAGTGCTTGGAAGTCTTTGGAAGTGGGAGCATCCGAAAATAAAGTATTCTCTGTTTAATTCGAAAAAGTTAGTTGACATTTTACAAGTTTGGTTATGATAACAAAACGGAATAAATAAAGTTAAAATTTATTATAGCTTAATTTTTGTTGTAATTTCGCTGACGAAATATTCTGTTGAAGTTTATAAATTTCTTCACAATACTTATTATTTATGAAAAATGTATCTCTCATTACAATATAATTTTCCTTAATTTTTATAGGAGTTTCAAATCCATGTAGTTGCTCGCAAATAATGACAATGATAACGATTCTGTACTTCTGAAGTGCTGAATCAGTTGTTGCACTCGTGCTTTTAGTCTCTTACAGACTTTCCAACACATTTTCAATAAATTAGAAATGACAATACATTTTTTAGATATATTCTTTTTCAAAAGTAGCTTCACTAGTCTCTTAGAAAATCCATAGAAAGAAATTCTGTTGGTCGTAAAACACAGATAATATTAAAATGCAAGACAATTTACCGTTAGAAATTCAAAATAGAAGCAAAATATAAAAAAAAATATACGTAAAAATAAATTTCTTGAGAATTTTTTAAGTTTTTAAATTATATTTTTCATAATATTGAATAAATTACTGATTCCTAAGCATGAGAAGTGCATGAAGTGCTGGAAGTATTGCAGCTTTTTCGAGAGTCTTCCAAAATGCTGGAAGTGTAAAGGGCTCTTCCATACAAATTGTGGAAGTGTCTGGAAGTGGTGTAAACATTTTCACCCTAATATCTCCCCCTTGAAAAATACAAAAAGAAATCGAATCTAAAAAATAAAGTGAAATCTAATAGCGGAATTCTGTAACAATATGACAATGTCATATGACAAACTTTTGTTGTAAACTCGTAAGCAGGACAACAATAAAGGCCAGTGAGTATCAAATCGCTACTGCAAGGAGCTCTGTGAAACTCCCAGTACTTGATATGAATCGTTTTCCTAAATATTTTTCCAGAATTTACCACATAAAAATTTTAAATTTGTCATATGACAATGTCACACGGTTACAGAATTCCCGTTCAGGCAGCGAATCCTGTATGTTGTATGGAGTCCTGTGTGAAGTTGGTACATGTTCCAATTAATATTGCGCTTTGTACAAAAATATTGTGGGCAATTTCATAGCCAATCAGGCTTTGGAGTGAACGAAATTCACATAAGTGGGCGTGTTTTAAAATGTTGTAGCATCACAATTTTCGTTTATGTCACCAATTTCCGAAAAGCTTGGGTTTTTGGAAATATTAAAGCAAAGTCCTTGCATTTTCCTGATTATTTTTAAAAATGTGTGCGTGGTTTCAATGGAAAATAGGGGAGACTGGGGCAAAATTAGGCAGCAAATCAATTTTTTTATTAAGTATAATACACAAAAAAAAATTAGTATCAGGTTTATAAATATTTTAAAGAATAGGTAGGGAGGTGTTTACTTAGATAAAATTATGGTTTCCTCACTATTCCTTATAAGGCAAAATATAACATATTAATATCTAATACCATCCGCGAATAATATTGTCCCATTCTCCCCTACACTGAGAGAAATCCGAAAAAGTCAAAATAACATTCCGGAAATGTTAATTTTATCCTGCAGTATTGATCCGAAAACGGTGTAAATATTACCATTTTTGGTGTAATATAGGTTAAAGTTACCCTTCTTTTATGTTGATTTTACCCTTAAAAGGTGTAAAATTAACATTAAAAAATGTTGATATATTTTTATACCCAAAAAGTGTTAAGGTTATGACGAAAAAAAGTTAATCGCAGCCTCTTTTTCTCAGTGAAATGTTTAGCCTCCAGCCAGGTTTGAAATTGTGTAACTGCTTGGTCCTCGGAAGATCACGATAGGGGACAACACGGCTCCTTTCAATTCAAGGGCTTTTGAAATAAAGTTTGTTTCTCTTAATTTAAGTGAGACTGGTCCTTATACGGACTTCAGATCGAGGGTTTAGCTTTTAACTTTATGGTTTAACTTCTCTAATTTCATATTTGTCAAGATCTTTTCAAAAATTTTCAATTGAAATTGAATTACTAAGGCTAAGTGACTTATTAGATTCAAACCAATAAAATTGGTTTCTTTTAAGATTTTAAAACTTTCAAGAACTGGAATAAACCCCTAGTCTGAAGTCCGCTTTATCATAAATAAGTTAGCTTAACAATTCTTCATAAAGTTAAATTATATTCAAGTAAAGTCCAGTTACATTTAAAAATAAAAAGAAAAAAAAAACATTTTCTAAAAGTGTCCCAATTCAAAGGTTCCCTAATGCCCTCTACTTCTCTAGTTGATATCGAAAATTAAATATTTCGAAATTTACTACGTTAATTCTTTTGCAAGGGGCGTGATCTAAAATTATTTTTAGCTAGAGGTTCTACTAGAATTCAAAATAACCTTCCTGCTAAATGTGGACTTTAAAATAAAAGCTACGGCATTGTAAATGAGTCCTGATTACCTTGTGCATTTCGAAAGTACCTATGTTATCTCAATCAACTGATAAACTAAATACATTTTTTTAAATTAAATTTAGTAAATATATTTTTTAAATCATCCTTCATTGCCTGTGTTTTGCCTTTCATCTGATATCTTCGATTTTTTCTAAGCTGTTAAATTTTTATTTAAAAAAAAACAATAAAATAAAGTTTTGAAAAATGAACGTAACACAAAAGAATCAGAAGCTTTCTCTCTCCCTTTTATATTTCCAAAAAAAAGGAAAATCGCTTTTCAACTGAAATATTTAAGACAAAAAAATATACATAAAAATATATAATAATAAAATGTTGCATATCACTTACACAATTTTATACTTCAATGATGTATTATGATATACTTAAAAAAATGAAGAAAAAAAATCTGATTAGCGTTGGACATAAAATTGAAAAAGAAACAACATTTTCTTTACAAACTATTAATAATCAGATTTTTTCCAAAAAAAAAAATCCAACACAAAACATATTTCACAGATAGAAATTTTACTTGCATTATTCTTTTTTTCAATTTTTTATTAATTTCTGTCTTTTTCGACTGTCCTAAAAAATATCTGACTGTGCTGAAATTTTGATTTTATTTCTAAAAAAAATGCGCATAAATGAATTGCAATGATTGACGAAAGAAACTTAAAGTGCGTGTAAAATAATTTTTACAATGTAATTAAAGAAACGTAAAAAATAAATTAGTGGCAATTTGCTTTAAAAGACAAAGTTCATAAATAAAATTGAAAAAGAAAAAAAATGAGCAAAGAAGAGATGAAAAAAATATATCACAAATTGATTTATTCAATCAAGAATGAAGTAAATTAATTTAACAAATGTATTATGTACTCAAGAGTAGTGGTTTATATAATTAAATGAAAGGAAAAAAGAAAAGAAAAAATATTATAGACATAAATAAAATGGAATTTAAAAAAAATAAAGAAAATGAATTAAAGAGATATGATTCAATTGCAATAACTATTGAAATGAAAATGAAAAATAAAAAAAACTAAATAAGCTAATTTAAAAATGATTTGAAGATTATAACAATCTTAGTGAAAATATTTAATTGAAATATATAGTAAAAGAAGGTGAAAGAATTATACGATGCCCCCTCGATAATAATTGGATGTTCTTGTGTGTCCCTTCTCATTTTTTTTTAATTTTTCAAAAATAATTTTTTCCTCTTATTTCAGAAAGATCTACTCTATTTCATTACCTAATTTATTTTTTGCGTTCTAAGAGTTTAATTTTAAATCAAAATCAACGTCTTTATATACACACTAAGTAATGCATTCCATTGCAAAATCATCTGATAGGAAAATGAAAGAAATTTTTAAATCCAGGTGAAAGAAGAGTATTGAAGAAATAGGAAAAAAATAATGCATTTGAGCAAACGTAAGAAGAAAGGATATGAATACTCTGATTTACTACTGCCACAAAAAAAGTGAATAGAAATATAAATTAAAAATAAATAGAAATTCTTTGGGCGAAAATAAACGATGTTAAACAATAATAATAACAGAAAGTGTTTCACTTTTCAGATTTTTCACTTTTAACTTTGCATTTGAGCATTTTAGGAAAACTCTGCAAGTTTCTGGAGAGTTGATAAAAAATTTTCATCGAAAATGTGTCTTGACTGGAATTTCCACAAATTTTTGGGGAATTTTTCTTGCTGTTGCAGTCTCAGAAGATTGGGTACTTTCTTCCAATTTTCACACCAAGTTAAGAGAAGTCTTTTATGAAAAATAAGAGACTTTTCCTGTGTACTTGCTTCTCAACTTTTAACACCGAAAGACAATAACTTTCTCTTAAATTCATACTGCTTCGTTATAAAACGATTTCTTTACTTTTAGTTAACTAAATTTTACAAGTAAAAAAATGAATTCCTTTTAAATCTTGTTCTAATGCGCTGTCTAATTGGCTAGAGTTTTGAATATTTTCAATATCCTAAGCAATCAAAAAACAAAAATAAAGACTGTAGGTACTCCTCGCTACCGTTAAGAAATGAAATTCTTGTCCCATTAAAATGAATTGATATATAGAGATGCTTTACAGAGAGAAATCCGAAAAAGTTAAAATAACATTCCGGAAATGTTTGCTTTACCCTGCAGTATTGATCCGAAATCGGTATAAATACTAACCTTTTTAGGTGTATTAGGGGTTAAAGTTACCCTTTTACATGTAAATTTTACCCTTAAAAACGTGTAAAATTTACATTAAAAAATGTTGATATATTTTTACACCTAAAAAGTGTTAAAGTTATAAGGAAAACAAGTTAATCGCACTCCCGTTTTTTCTCGGTGTATCCAGAAGGCTTTTTGAATTTTTTTTTAAAAGTTCCCAATTAGGGTAAGTGTGCCAAATTTCGGCATAGTTGCACGCAACCTCCAAATTGTCAAGTTTGAAATGTAATATTTTTAACAGAAATTGAATTTTTTGTTACTTTTTAATAAGGAGTGTTTCTTGGAAACTTGTAGACAGTTTATCGTCTTTATTTTCTCTAAATTCTTTCTTAATCATTTTTAAAGGGAATAAAAATGTAAACATAACATTGGTGCCCTATTTCGACCACCTTCATTCTCATAGTTCCGTGCCCTCCCGGAATTCTTTCAATGTCTTTTTCAGATCATCTTGCTCGTTGAAGCGACATTTTTTGTTATTTTTTTTTATTTTGTATATTCTCTAGAGTATGCAAAAACTTAAAAATCATGGATATTCGAAGAACAAAAAATGTGGCCGAAATTTCAAGCTGGCCGGAATTTGGCACACTTACCCTATGCTTGTATTATATAGTTGTTTTGGATATTTCTTTTACAATGAATTTAAATTAAATACTCGTTAAAATTCCAAAAATAGTGCATATTATGCATTTTAAATTTGCTGTATTTCATAAAGGCCTTGAATTAGTTATTTCATTGTAGGTGGCCAAAATGGCTTATCCTACCTCAAAATATTTTATGAAATTAACTTGTTGATATAAAGAAAATCAGATCTAAGTAATTTATTGTCCAGTGAGCTTTTTCTTCAGGATTTTCCATTGTTCTAGAAGAATGTATTAAGGAGGCCATAGTATAGTGTGTACTCTTTGATAACGGTTTTCAATACCGGTTAAATTAACCGGTCATGCTAGGTATACCACATGAAAGATTTTCTCAAAAAAGAGAAAACAAAATTAAAAGCAAACAATCAAAAATATATTACATGGCCCTATTAAGAGAAGTCATGCACTTAAATAGTGGAAGTTGAATATTTGAACGTTTTAAGTCTACGCAAATATTATAAATATGTCCAAAAGGTCAATTAGACCGGGCTCCGTAGATTTAGTGTTAAGGAAATCTCGACTTCATCGAGTTTCTGTAGAATTATTTCTGTAGAAAATTTAAATGTCAATAAAATTGCTGCTAAAATGTTCTTAAAATATCTTTTATGTTTAAAATAATCCTAAAGCCTGTGAAAAACAATTTAAATCCGAATATATTCGTTTAGTTTGTAAAAAAAAACTTTTTTTTGACTCCTTTATTTATTACAATCTGTATTATATACAATAAGTAATTTATATGACGGATACCGAAATAATGACACGTTGAGAACACACCCAATGGTGCGTCTCCAGTAGAGACAGATTCGACAATACAAAATCTCACAAACTGGCAAAATTCAATATTCTTCCTTTTTTCAGACGTCTCCTCACCCTCAACTTTATTAGATTCGAAGCTAATGAATTGTTAACGCACTTTTGTAGTTTGACCAAAGCAACTTCTGGAGACACATCCGAAGTCCGAAGACAACAGGATAGTGTCATCTGCATATGTGGCAATCATTAGCTATTTGTTCACAGGCAAGTCAGACGTGTATACTGAGAAAACCACAGGACCGATCACACTACCCTGTGGAACGCCCGAGCAAATCGGTCTCAAACAAGTGGTCTTGTCTTGTACTCTAACAAAGAAGAATCTATCTTCTAGGTAGGATCTGAGCACCAAATACAATTGATGTGGGAAAATATTTCTTAATTTGTAAAAAAGTCCTAAGTGCCATACTCTATCAAACGCCTGACTGACATCCAAGGAAATAGCTGAGCAGTACATTTCATTTTCTAAGGCGTAATTCACTTTGCTTGCTGACAACTATGTGCACCTGCTGAACAGTTGAGTGTTCACTCCTAAAGCCAAACTGGTGTTTTGGTATGATTGCCTGTTTCTCAAACACTGGAGTCAGCTTTGCAAGAAGTAACTTCTCGAATAGCTTAGACATGACAGGTAAGAAACTTATTGGCCTATAAGAGGTATAGTCTTCAGGTTTCTTCCCGGGTTTTAAGTACATGACCACTTGCGCAACCTTCCATTGTCTAGGGACATATTGCAGGCGCAGTACAGCGTTTAGTAAGAGGCGTAGAAATTTGATGCACTTGACTGGCAGCTCACGAAGAATTGTCCCCGTAATCAGATCGGAACCAGGGGCCTTGGTAGGACTTATGTTAAAAAAAACTTAAATCTAAAAAGTTAATCAAGTGAAGGATGCTGAAGAAACTGTACAATTGTTTTACCCTTTAAGGACGATTGGAACATCGGCGTCAGGGGTCCATCAAGCCTAATAAAATGTGAAGCTATTTTTCACTTTTCCTTGTAAAAATTTTTCGGCGAGCATTATGAAATATGTATTTTTAGATATTATTTAATTTCGAAATATATCAGACTGATAAGTCAATTCTCTTTAGGAAAAAAAAAATTGCCAATGGTCTTCAGTGCGTCTATGCAAAAACGTTGGAAAAACAAAACGTCGAGAGACCTCTGCCGGTGTCCTATAAAGAAAATAATTTTTCCTAACTACCTAAAGTTATTTTTTATTAATGTTTGTACATAATTGAAGCTTCTCGCCGAAGAAATCTAGGAATTTTTTGTAAGTAAGTATATCCAGCTTTTTGCTAAATAGTAAATTTTAAATCTAAAAAACAACGATTTTTTAAATTCTCAAATTTTTAATAAATTTAATTTTTTTTATAGCAAACCCCTTTTGGGAATAAAAACTATAAAACTTATGCGTAATATTTTATATTAGAGCGAAAATTATTACTAGAATTTTCAGAAAAATACTTAAATTTTTGGGTCATTTTTGTCCCTATCGTTCATAGAGGCAAAAAATACAACTAATCAGACTGTGTTGGATTGTCCAAGGTTAGATGTAAGAGTATCTATCACTGATTATGTTTTCCAGTTTCATTTTTATTCTTGATTTTCGGTCCGTAAAAAGTGAATCGTCCTTAAAGGGTTAAATAGTAAAAATTGCCCAAGTTAATAATAAATTAAATTAAATTAAATTAATTGTTAAATTGAATTATTTGTGTGTTTATATGCAGGGGAAATTTTCTTTCTATGCCCGTAAATGTTAGATTGAATTTAATTAAGAACATCAAAGAAAATTCTTGATTTGCCTTTCGGGAGTATAAGTTTATAAGTTCTTAGAATAGTGCAATATTCTACTTACCTTTCGTCTTTCTTTTTTTATTCTCTTTTTCTTTGTGAATAAACCGAATCAAGAATCTTATAAAAATCTTCCAACAAGAAGCAGATGAATAATCTCCAACTCCAAAGACAATATCAAAGGATGAGGAAAAAAAGACTTTGTCCAGGGAAATAATAAAAAGATTTTTGTTCTTAATAAATTTTACACATTTTATTATAAAACGACAAAATTTTTAAATGCGACTGGATCTTTTTCTCATTAAATATATTTCCTCGAAAGTACAGAAAGTTACTTTTTACCTCAGAATGCTCTGTTAGAACTGGTTTTTCTTATTTACGTCATTTCTTCTTGAACATTTTAGGGCTTTCTTTTGTATGATAAGAAGTTATGACGCACAGCTGCTTGTACACTTTGCTCTGAATTGCTGTGCACCTTGTTCTCGAGCATAAATTAATAATTCTTTCTGTACTTTATTCTCTGAATTTTATTTTCACCATTTTTTTTCTCCTTTCAATATAGTAAAATGTATAATAATAATATTTTAATAATTAATGAGTAATCTGACAATTCATTTCTCTATAATTTTCATCTCTTTCAGTTTTTTTTTTGTCTTTAATAACAATTCAAAATTCCTTTGTCTCACTAATTTCTTGTGGTTTTTTCTCTATGATTAATTGATTTCTTTTTTAAAACTTTTGTGACCTTCCTCCATTGAGTGTCCTTTCTCCGAAAGTTTTCTCCTCACACTTTCTCCGTTTTTTTGGTACATTTTTTTTGTTGAAAGAGAATGCAACAATTTGATTTGCTTTTTCATTTTTGAGAAATTTCTTTTTTTTTTTAACCACTAAATTGAGAATGGAAAAAATATAGATTTTTTTGAGGAGAATCGTTAAAATGTTAATAAATTGAAAAAAGAATAAAATTATAGAAAAAAAAAACATTTACAATGAAGATTTTCAGAGACAACAAATTAGGCCTTAAAGATTTTTGCGTTTTGTTGGTTTTTTTTTAGTGTTTCGCGAAATTTGTCGCAATTAACATTTTTAATTCGTTCCGTTTTTTTTTATTCTTCAAATTTTGTGTATATTTTTTTGTCTTCTATTCAATATTTGATACTAAATTTTTTTTTGCATTTTCTTTTACAATAGATTAATATTTCACTTTTTTCCATTTATTTGCTCTCGATTGTTTCGCCTTATTTTTTTATACTTGTTTTGCTTCACTGTTAATTACTTTTAATTTTCTTTTTAAATTTATAATAATAATGATAATTCATAATGATAATGTAGTCATAGGTATGTCATAGGTAAGATTAAAATTAGCGCTAAATATAGATAATTTATATGTAAGATGTAAGTTTGTTTTTTTTTGTATAGTTAATAAGAGATTATAGCAATATAATTTATTTATTTTTCTTTTTTTTCCTTAAATTGTTCCTTTCTCTTCTTCAGATTTTTCTTATCTTTCTCTATTCCCATTTATTTTTCCTCTTGTTCGACAGAGTTTTTTTTCACGTAAGATTGTTTTAGTCAATATATATATATTTTTTTCTATTGATTAATACGCTCTTTCACATGTATTTTTTTTCAAAATATTTTTACTCGCGAAATACACTTTTTGTGTAGGCTTATTCTATTATCATCTTTTTCTTCTTCTCTTTTTTTTAAATATAGGATTAATTTTTATTTCATGACTTTTATTCATTTACCATAATTTTTTTCTTTATTTATAATAATATATAGATATATTTTCACTGGTGTTTTTTTTCTTTTAAAATTAGTTTTTTTTCTCTATTTTGTGTTTTTTTTTATACAATACTTTGACAAATTTAAAATGAATCAATTTATTTTTGTCCTCAACTTTGACCACGTAATCAGTTACTTTCCCTCAATTTTTCTTGTCAATGTTTTCACGATAAATTCTTCTTTTTTTTAGTACGTTATCTTGATACACATATACAGTTAATAATTCTGATAAATAATTGGTCATTTTATCTTGTTTTTTCTCTCATCTATTTTTATTTTCTTCATTCAATTGTCTCGGTGCATTTTTTTCTTTTAAATTTTCTTCTTCATAATATTTTTCTTTAAGCTTATCTATTCTATGAAGTAATATAGAGATTTTTTTTATTCATCTTTTATATTCTTTCTCATCTAACTATTTTTTTTTCTTGAGGAAATACTTTCAGCTGAAATATAGTTATTTTCTTTTTTTTTGTGATGAAGAATACGATGGTAAGAAATATTTCTCTATTTTTTTTTTGCTGATAAAATGATAAAAGTCTCGGAGGCAAACGCTTATCAATGCATTTTGTTCTTCCATATTTATTTACCTGTATTCAGTTTTATTTTTTTTTAATATTCTTTTTCACTTAAACCTCTGTGCTTAAACATCATCTATGATACCTCAAATATACCCACGAAAATCGCTCAATTTCTTCTATTTGATTCTTGTTTTTTATTTTTTTCATTTTCGTCACAAAAAAGATAAATTATTAAAAATTTTTCTTGTAAGAAATATCTTTCTACTTTACTCTCCTTCGGGGCATATCCTGGAAGCTTTTGTGCTGCAATCAGAGCTTTTTGATTGCAACACCAAAAGCTTTCAATGCTATGCTACCTTACGAGGAATTTGTTGCTGTCTTTTGACCTTTTCAATGCTGTAAATACTTTTATTTTTATCTCATCATACTTACCTTTCATTCACTGCGATTTCACTCGAATTATCAATACGGGATTTCTTTTATTCTCGATTCCTATCAATCGTCCTTCAAATATGTTTATATAAATTTAAATATTCTCCATATATATATTCAAATATAAGAACATTGTGCCCTTTTTTTATATATATTTTTCTTCTTCTCATTTTCTTCTAAAATACTTCTTTTATTTTCTTTCTCTCAATATGTTTAGATATGATGATTGCAAATCCAAAAATAAACAATTTTTCTTCTCATTCCCCGATTAATTTTCACTCTCTCTTTTTTTCTTCTTTTGCACATTTTCTTAAGCATTTGATTTATATTTTCACGTGATAGTCACTATTTTTTTTTACCATTTAGCTTGTGTTTTCTATTGTGCGTCATTAAATGACCTTTTCAGTAATCCTCCAGGAAAACCCTTTCCGTACCTCGAATTCTTCCTCTCCCAAAATTGAAAATGCCATTCACGTAATTTTTTTCTTTTGTCATATTTTTAAAAATTCACCATTTAGCATCTCAATCAATCATTTGCTAGGATCATCAATTTTTCCGTAATACAGCAAATACAGCTAAGTTTTACAATTTTTTTTCTCTAGCGCCTACAAGTGATACTCTCTACTACCTTCCATTAACTACAAAAATTTCTTCTACATTTCCTTTTCACTAGAAAAAAAAACACGAATTTGATTTTCTTTAAACTCAAATGGCAGGTCGTTTTTTTTTCTTTCCAAAAAAAACATCACTTGGAGAAATGATTTTTTTGTGACCATTTTGTATAAAAAATCCACACATAGGTATCCCAATCTCAATTTTATCCTTTTTTTTAATCTTTTATTATTTTCCTCGTCGAAAAAATGTTTAGAATTGACTCATTTGGCGGTGTTTTCACATAATGTGATACACAATTTATTTTTCTTACATCTTCTTTTGTCCTAAAATGTAAACCCTCCAAATATTTTTCATTTTGTTTTTCTATTACTTCTAAAAATTACACTTTTGTTATGTCAATATTTATCTTCTACTTATCCAAAGGTAATAGGGATAGTTGATGGTGAAAGTAGTAACCGCAAGAAATAAATAAAAAGTACAGATTTTTGTGGTTTGAAAATTTAAATATTGGCACATTTTGAATTTAGAACATTTGGGCTTTCAAACTAAATATTACCATTAGCGCCATCTAGCGCATTGCAGACGAAGCTTCAATGCTCTACAATTTTCAGATGAACAGCAAAATCAGACTGAATAAATAAGTTACTCAAAAATGAGCATAGGTTTGAAAAACAAATCTTATTTTGCCAACATTGTTTTAATATTAGAGACTTTGTTCTAAAAGCGTGAAAACCCTGCCATCTTGCACAATATAGACGAATCTTGAATGTTCTGGTATCCTCAGATGAATGACTAAATCAAAATGAATAAATTAATTTCTTAAAAATGAGCATAAGTTTGAAAAAAACAAGATTTTTAGCAACGCCACTTCAAATATATGAGGTTTTATATTTAAAAAATAATAGCAATGCCATCTAACGCAATGCAGACAAAGCTTGAATGTTCTCCAATCCTGAGTCGAATATCAAAATCAGAATGACTAAATCAATTTTTAAAAAATGGGCACAAGTGTGAAATAATCTAGATTTCTTCTCCCGATACTTTAATATTTGAGCTTTTGGTCTAAAAAGTGCCAGAAAGGCCATCTAGTGAAATGCAAACGAAGCCTGAATGATCTACAATCTTCGGGACAGTAAAAAATCGGATTAAATAATAAATAAATTTCTTCGAAATCACCATAATTTTGAAAAAAAAAATCTGATGTTACTAACATTAATGTAACATTAGAGCTTTTGTTCTAAACAAAATACCAGCAATGCCATCTAGCGTGATGTTGATAAAGCTTGCATGTTATACGGTCTTCAGAAGACTTACAAAATCAGACTGAATAAATCGATTTCTTTAAAATGATCATATGTTTGAAAAATATTTGAATTTTGTTAATGCTACTTTAATCTTATCGAGTTTTTGGTTTAAAAGAGTACCAGTTGGTGCCAGTAATTCCATCTAGCATCAATGTAAATAAAACTTGTATATCTTATAATCTTCAGACGTATCATAAAGTCAATTTTCTTAACATCTGCATAACCAAATTTCCCAAGTTTTATATCATTCACATTTTAACAATTGGTTATTGAATATTTGCATTTTTGGTCTCAAAAACTGCCAGTAGCGCTACCTAGCAGAATTTTGACAAAACTGGTAGATTCCATAATTTTCAGTTAATTAATTGAATTTGAGTTTGTAACATCTGAATAAACCAATTTATTAAATGAAGGAGCAATTTCTGAGAATTTATCTGTTTATCGCTTATTTCTTGAATGTTTATTCTTGCTTTTTTTTATAAAGCAAGCAGTGCCACCTAGCGCAATTTTGACAAGACTGGTAGATTCCGTAATCTTCAATTAACTAATTAAGATGGGGTTTGTAATCTCCGAATAAACCAATTTATTAAATAAATAATAAAATTTCTGGGTACTAATTATTTTATCGCTTATTTCTTTAATGTTCATTCTTATTTTTTTTTATATAAAGCAAGCATTGCCACCTAGCGCAATTTTGACAAGGCTGTTATTTTCCATAATTGTCAGTTAATTAATTAGATCGTTTTTTTTCCGTGTTTTCTGACCTGTGAATAAGTGGAATAAACCAATTTGTTAAATAAAAAGTGAATTTCTGGGTATTTACCGTTTTATTATTTATTTTTTAAATATCTGTTCTTGTTTTCCTTTGAACAGTTGGCAGCGCCATCTGGTACAATTTTCATTAAGCTTGCATTTCCCGTAATCTAAACACTTCTAACATATAAATGAGTCATTTTCCGTACTGAAAGGAAATGCTTTATATTATTAAGATTTTTAAATATTGCCGCTTGCAGATTTCTACCAGTGACTGTTCTTAAAAAGCGACAGCAGCTCAATCTAGCGGAATTTTTATGAATCTGTCATTCTTTATAATTTTCGAATGATTAATAAATACTCCTTTGAATCTCAGAATAAAATAATAAATTAAATAAAAGGAGAATTTCTAGTTACTATCTGCATTTGTTTTTATTTAAAATGATAGTGGCGCCATCTATTGCAATTTTGAGTATGCTTTTATTACCAATAACCTTTAGATAATTTATAAAATTAGGATTTCCATTCTGCGAATAATTATATGAAAACTAAGAATTCTAGGTGATTAAGATTTTGTCTTAGCCCGTTTGCTTGAACATTTGTAATTTTGTTCTACAAGAATACAGCCAGCGCTTTCTGTCGCAATACAGACAAAATGTGAAACTTAATGCAGCATCATTTTCTCTAGAGTTAGTCCGTCTCGGACATTGGTTTGATTAACAATCTGTCTTCATTTTTATCTGTCTTCAGTGAACCATTTCCAATTTTCTATATTTAATTTTTTTTTAATTTTTTATGATCCTATCATCTCGTCTTGGAAACTCAATGGATCAAGTGTTAGAGCACTCGCTCTATGATGCAAGTGTCTCGAGCAAAGGTGTTCGGATTGCAACCACTGAGCTTCACTGCCCTTGATTCCATGGGGCATGGGACTGATAACATCAAACCGTATAAAAAAATAATAATGCATGCCTAGAAATCTCCTTGCGGAAAGACCTAGTTCCTTTATGGAATATTGTGCCAGCATTATTATTATTTATTGGAAAGATTCCGAATTATATATTTTTTTAATTTTTTTTCTAATAAACAACGGCAATTATTTTAATTAAAACTTTATATTTTCTCTCGCTTAATCAATGTTTTCCACCAACTATCCCTATTTTGTGATTGTTTTAATCATTTGTCGCGTTTAATGGGTACTTTCTGAGGATCATCTTCGTTAAGACAATTTTGATAGAACCCTCATATTTTTCTGCCTAAATCTTCAACACTACTTCAATAACATCAATTTCTAGTGACTCGATAGCAATAAGAATCGATGAAAGTTATTTTTTGCTTTTTTTTGGAGTAAAACAAGGATTTAGCACATGAATAAACAAAATTTGGGGGGAAATGAAACATCCAAGAGACATTGAGGAAAAATTGGGCTTTTCTGAATGCGCGCTTTTCTAATATTAATTCTCGTATTTTTTTGTTTTACCATTTCTTTGTTTTTTTTTCTCTTTTAAATTACAATGATTGTCGGTGTTGATCACAGATTAAAACAAAGATATTTTTTCACCAATGTATAGATACAACGAAAAATTGGTTTATAAAAGTTATGCCAAAGATATGGATAGAGGGCTTCTTTTTTTTTGATAAATATTTTCCTGATATTGATAGGGGTCTTTTTACTTGATTGAGTGAAATAAATTTCAGTTTCTGGGGAAAAATTGCAAATGTTGCAAAAGTGAGGAAAATTGTAAAAGCCTGATATACCAATTCTATAACATCTCCGACTGTTCTTTTTCTAGCAATCTTCTAGTGCTTATTTTTTGGTTTAGTGATAAAACAACTTTAGAGGAAAAACTGTGAGAAGGGGGGCACATTTCGTACTGGAACAGATTGGATGAAATTGGAGCACTCTTGCTCTTCCTTCGAAGGATATTTCTTTTTTTGTGTGTTCGTGATTGTGGCTTCTGGAAAGGTGCCAAGTTTGAAGGAAAAATTGCTTGGGAATAGAACCCAAAAAAAAAGTGCCCAGAATAAACTGTTGCTCATAAAAAGAAATTTGCAATTGATGACGGCAAATAATTTTTCATTTTGCGGGAGGATAAACTTAACAATAATTTGTGTTCTTTACTTTAACAATTATTTACTTTGACTACTTAAACATTTAATATAATTTACTTCTTTTTTTTTCAATATTCCTACCTTACTATTTCACTTTTTTCACTGATTATTTCTTAGTTTTTTTTTAGGTTCATTCTAGGAGCTTAAATAAAATGCTTCTGCGTCGTATTTTTTTTTTAATTTTACTTTCTTCTAAAATCGATAAATCTATACACTTGTTCTTGTCATGCTTCACAAAGTTTTGATACCTAAATTTCACTTTATGCAATACCAAATTTTAGTTTAAACTTCAAAGTTGGTATTTTTGTTGATATAGTTTTCCTTGTAAATGGATATTTTTTTCCTCTTTGTAAAATGATCCACTTTTCTCTTGATGATTGTCAATGAAAGTACTGCAAAGGATTTTTTTTATATTTGCTGCCTCTTGTCCTCTGCTGATTCCTTCACTTCACAATACTTTTTTTTAAATATTGTTTTTTATTTATTTTTTCAATTTTTATTTACTACACCTTAAATTTTCCACTCATCTAGCTAATTTTTTTATTAACTTCTTTAATCACTTTTCTCCGTGTATATATTTTTTTGTAAAATTGAGGATTTTTCGCGATATATCCGTCATTTATCCATTCATTTTAAAGGTTATTTTTTGTTTTTTTTTTAAAGAGATATTATTATTAAATCACCATGTTTTAAAATTTCATCCTTTACACCCTTTTTCATTTTTATTTATTTATTTTTTTGCTATAATTATCCTTTTTTATTAGTTTCAAATATAAGCTCAACGCATCTACATAATATTCCTTTTTCTTCTTCCTCTAAACTTTGTTCATGTCAGCTTAATTTTATCATTTTTTAATAGTTTTATTTAAGTTAAAAGTGTATGTATTAATTTGTGTATTTTACTTCTGTCTAGTGATTTTTCATCTCCACGGGATTCACATTTTCTTTCAGCTCTGTCGGCAATGTCTTATGATATTTTTTTATTAAATTCATATTTATTTCATTTATACTTTTAATCAGTTTTTTTTGTGTTTGTATCTTTCACAAACTTTCATTTTTTTTGCTGAAAGTATCTCTGCAAACTTTCAAAAAAATGTCAGTAAACTAACTGCATTTCTTAAAAACATATTTATATAAAAAAAACTAACAATTTAAACAACTAAACCTTATTTCACTAATCGAAGGTAGTTCGTATTGGAAAATTATATCAATAACATCTTTTTAACTGGATCTCTTGCAATTAAAAATATATATATTTTTTAAATATATTCTTGAAGAAAATACTGTGTTCTTATTTCTTTTTTTATTTCAATAAAAATGTCAATTAAATAACACTCTCTGTCAAACTTAAAACATTTTTTTTTTGTAAATCTTACTGGGCCTTAAAAAACTGCACATAAAAATCTCTTCCTTTGCATCTTTTATTCAGATCTTGCACCATGTTTCTCTTAAATTTAAGAGGATTCTTCGTGTTAGAGAAGAAGACGAAAAAAAACAAAGCAAAATAATATGAAAAGGAAGAGAGTGTGTAAAAAATATTAAGAAAAAAAAACATAAACATAGATTATAGAACAATATAAGACGTAAAAGTAAGAATCTCATTGAATTCATATCCAAAAGAGGGTCTAAATTGCTACTGCAAGTTTGACTGAGCAATTCCGTTTTGTTGTTTGAATTTTTCAATCTTCCTGCAACCATTTGCAGATAATATGCATATCCTTGAGGATTTCTCTTCTCCCATTACTACCTATTTCTTTTTATTTCCCTTTCTTCTACTGCGACCTGATTATTTGTGTACCTTTTTGATGTTATTGCCGCAGCACTAGATCCTTTCTTCCCCCAAATGAATCATTTTTTTTTTGCTTTAAATGTTAGACTTGGAGAAACTAACACGGAGATGATTGGACTCCGACAGTTGATAATTGTGCATTTTGATGAGTGCCAGAACTGCCTCTTCTACAGAACCCAGTTGAAGTAAAGCCATTTTACGGTCTTTCCTGTTTCCCACATTGAAAATTCCCCAATGATTAATGAACAAGCCAAATGATTAATTAAGAAAAAAAATGAACTTACGGGAAAAATTTAAACGCCTTAACATCGAAGCTATTTTTAACGAACGCATCACGAATATCCTCCTCAGCTATTGTAGACCTAAAAAAAAGTAAATAAAGAACATTTAGTACAGTACTGAAAAAGAATTTTATGTCTATAAAGGGCAGGATGTCCTTATCTGAAGATAGAAACCTTATTAGAACAGATAAAGCGAAAAGGATTACCTTTAAATTGTTGCACTTTTGAAATAGGACTTTTTTTCATTTTTTTTAAGAAACTGAGCCTCATTACGTAATTCGGCTTTACGATTGGTTTTCTAAGGGCCTCGACAGACCTGAGGATTAGCCGAGAGACGGCTTAGCGTAATTATATTAGAACTAATGGTTAAAGTGCATGTCCATCATGTTCCACTGAGCCGTCTCTCGGCTTAAGTCGTAAGTGTGTCTAGGGGCATAAGGCTAAGTAATATCGTGGAAATGTCCTAGACACACTTACGATTTAAGCAAAAAGACGGCTTAGAGTAACATTTCTATCAGTTTCTGAAAACTGTTGAGAATTTAGTATAATAATCATTATTTTGAATTACATTAAGCCGTCTCTCAGCTTAAGTTGTAAATGTGTCTAAGGCAAAGCGGTCTTTAGACTAAAAGTTTATCCAAGTTTCCGAAGGTCTCTAAATCTTAAATAACGAGCAATTTCTTTGTTTTTAGAGAACCTAATAGGTCTTTTATTCTTAATAATCCAATCTTAAGTAAAATTTTGCCAAAAATCGTGATTGATAAGAAATTAGAGCAATTAAGCCATATGGTTAAGAATTAGGTCTCAAGCCAGTATAAGGTTCAGTTCCATTTAAAAATTGAAGAAAAAAGCCCTATTTCAAGAATGCCCCAATTCAAAGCCACGCCACTTAAGGATTTTTAAATCTTTCTATTTAAATTTTGGTAAAGGGAAAATAAGGGCTTTTCAGTTTATCTGCAATAATTTTAAATGTTAAATATATAAATTAGACCCATTTTTGTGAAAATTTAAGTTTTTCACTGACCTTAAGTTTTAGATATTTTACTGCTCATTTTTAATTTTTTACTGCCCATTTTGATTTTTTTACTGCTCGTTTACTTTTTGCCTTTAAATTTTATTTTTTCTATTCAAAGTAAAAGGCCTTCAAATCAACCGGTGGAATTATTTAACCAATTTCGGAAAGTTTTCTAATAAATTTCTAAGAAATGGCCGAGTTGAGGAACTGGTCAACTACAGGGCACTTTATTTTAATTGAATTTAATAATTCTATTTGATCCAATACACGACGTAAAGTTGATCAAGAAAGACTTTTGAAAATCATATCAGAAATGTCACAAATATTTTTTAAATAAAAATATTCATCAATTTCTCACCAACTATTTCACTACTTTTCCAAAAACATTCCTAATTCTACCACGGTCTCCCATACTCATCTTAATCATATTATAATATTCTAAAATGTGTTTTTCTTAAGGAGTTACATGGGTCTCTTAGGTAAAAAAAAATCATTTTTTTTTTATTTTACAGTATAACATTTGAAAAATATTTTCTGAAAATTTCAAATCAATCGCAGTAAAACTCTCTGAGGTAGAGCAGTTTCAGTTATGCACTCTTATGTAAAGTTTCAGTTTCAGTTATGAACTTATGTAAAATTTTAAACGCGTTTCTGTCAAAACACCGTTTTACCATTCGGTAGTCAAGATTACTCAGAGTCTACTGAACCGATCTTTCTGAAATTTTGCATACTTGTTTTAAGAAGTATTATCTAGTGTTTGAACGAAGGATTTGCACTTCCTTTAACCAGAACCATTTTTACAATGCAAAATGTGTTGAAAAATATGACAAAATTGATACTATTTTACAAAAACTTTTGCCAAAAATCCTTCGTTCATCCACGGGTCCAACTAATCCTCTAACAGAGTATATTCGTTTTTTTGATTTCAGATGCACCTACTGGGAGAAATCCTGCCTACCGCAAGGTCTGTTTTTTGAGAAATGGTTCCGAAAATCAGCTACCAACCAACGGTCGATTTTTCAAAATTTTTCATTTTTTTTTTAAATTTTGTTCTAAAGTTACTCTTTCATATCCAAAAAATTGAAAATTCTAAAATTTTTCTGACACAATAAATTATTATCAGAAAAAAGGCCTATTTCTTGACCTGAGAGACCCACGTAACCCCTTAAGCAATTTTTTATTTCAAAATGGATGTTTTTATTAAACTTATGAATCAATTTAATTAATCAGCAGTAAACCGCGGAATGAATCCAAAAACCTTACGAAAAGATAATACACGAAGAACTTTTCCTTTTAATATCGAGCATTCCCCAAAGGTGAGACAACAAAAAGACTTTGCCATCAAAGGCTATTCTAATAACGTGTTTCAGACCTGTGTCTATTATATTTTGGTTATTATTTTTAATTAGGATAAAGTAAATATCATTTATTTGAAGTTAGAAAAAAAAATAATTAAAGAAAACTTAATTTAGGAATATCCTGCATAACCTTCGTAATGAGAGCTTCAGCAGAAAATTCAAAAAAATTTAGTTCAATATTGAATTATGTTTGCAGTTAGATGCTTGTTTGGACTTAAAATATCTTGATTATTGTCTAAAATCGTATTGTTTTTAAAATAAACTTTTCAAATTGTGAAACAAATATTTATGGTTACAATTTTCAAAACAGTCTGCAAGGTCTGATCTTTAACTTTTTATTATTAAGGATCTTTAACTTATTAATGCATTAAAACGCGGTAAAATAATAAGCACCTTTAATTCATACTTTAAACCGCTATATCGATTAAAATTAGCTCAGAATTGGGTTAAATATTTCATTTCCAAACTGTCTTATCCTTAAAGTTACATAAATAGATTAAGATCGTTTAAAAACTTTAGTTTTTAAATTAAACCTTTCAATCCTGAGGTAAATCATTAAGCTACAAATCATCCATTCGGACTTTCAAGATTGATATGGGGAAGTGAAGCACCTTTGAAAGTGGCGCACCTTTGAAATTGGGATTTTTTACCTATTTTTAAATAAAATTGAGCCTTATCGTGATTTAATTTAGCTGTCCAAACAGATCGAGAAGCTAAATTATATCACGATAAGGCTCAATTTTATTTAAAAATAGGTGAAAAACACCAATTTCAAAGGTGCCCTACTTTCAAAGGTACCCCACTTCCCCCTACGTATCTTCCGATGAATAATCTTTAACAAAAAGCGTTAAATTTGTTCAACCGTATTTGAGACACAATTTAAGGAATTTCTAAATAACATTGATCGAACGAAAATATAAATATAAAAGTTACTTTAAATTATAGTTAATTTTAAAGTTCTAAATAAAAAAAATTCAAATTTGTTCGCTTTTCGTTCTTATGTAAGCTTGATCCTATTCTGAAGGAAAGTTTTGAAATTTTTAAGTATTGATATACGATTATGCAGGGCATCATTAAAATATTAAGAATAAAGATACTTTTAAAGAAAATAAAATATTTTACTTAATTTAGTTGCATTTTAAAAATATTCAGAATGTATATTTTATTTTCTTTAAAATAGATATTTTACTGTATTGCATATTTTTTCCTAATTTGCTTAGTATTTTCATTATTTCGCCGAATAATTTAATAATTAACAATTATTCATATAGGTGGAACCTGTTACAGTGATATATTGATATCAATTTCCTTAAACTTATATCCTAATGAAATGCTATTTTTTTCGAAAACGATATTGTTCTTGAAATCATAAAATATTCGAGTTTAAAAATAATTTAATTTTGAATTTTTATCGAGATTTTTCCAGCTTGGAAGGTGGTTGAAACTCAAAGAACTTTTATATCATCCTGTTGTAGAATTTCAATAACAATTCTATTTTGCAATTGGATATTATTTTTGGAAAAATAGGTATATCTTCAAATTTATTTTCATTTTGCTAAATTGATCTACTGTGAAAGAAAATCCCAATTGTTTGTTCAAGGTAGAACGCACTGTAAACAAAATCCTAAAGGTAAAATTATCTCTAAAGGTGGTTTATATATATTTTTTTTGATAAGGCACCATCTCCCAAGTGAAAGAAATCTTTCTCAAGTTTGCGACCCGCAACAAGTTAATAAGACAAATAATTCCAAAATGAAACTTTTTGATGTTTTGCGTGAAGATACTTTTTCTTTTCTTCAACAAGAAATAGGGAGTGGGAGAGTGAAAATTCTTGTAACTTTATCGCCATGAAGCAGATTCGATTTCTCCGTGAATGATTCCTTTTTCGTGCCCATGATTGACAAGAAAATAAACATCTGAATCGGAAGTTATGACTTCAATCGCAATTTTCATCGTTAACTTTTGTGTACGCATATGAAAATCTTAAAAGGAAGGGAATGTTTCTAGGATTTTTCCTCCTTGTAGATAAATTTGATATATTTCTCATTCTCCGGTTTCAGTGCCTTATCTTTAGAATTTTCAATGGTTTTTGCATGAAGTGTCCGAAGGATTGAGTGTGCAAAAATTACGTAAATCATCCTTCTTGCATCCCTTTTCTGGAAAGGGTAAAAACAGTATATAGGAAGAATGGGGATAAAAGGTCTTGTGTGTACCTTTGTGGGATTTATTCCAAGAGAAATTAGAATAGTCATCAGATGACTGTTACAATCGGATTAAGTGTTATGAGATGTTAGTAGGGGCTTGGATGATGCTCTCAAGAGCATTTCAAACCACATGATAATCTTCAAAAAGTAGAGTCAAAAGCTTTTTCGAGGGTAGCTGATTCACTCCTTTGTATGAAAATAAAAATTTAAATCTTCACCCCCATTCACCATTCATTCACCTCAACACCTCACCCTTCCCTCTCGTACATCCCACCCCTTAATGCGTGAGTGCCGGAAAACATATTCCAGTAAAAGAATAAAAAAAGAGATTGTGAATAAGGGTTGGAAAACATCGACATCATTTATCCTCAATCTTTGAGTGTTTCTCTTGAGGATTTTGCATAGGAGAAAATGGGGCTATTTTGACTACAAAGCTCAAATTAAGAGTTCAATATTTCTTAAAATAAACAAAAGTTAAGTGAATAATCAATTATCAAATTTTCAAGAGTAGAATATTAAGTTTCCAATACCTAATCACAAAGTTACAAATAAAGGTTGTAGCTGGTATAAATATATAAGTTTGTCAAAAAGTTTGTTGTTTTAAAGGTAAATTATTTACTTTACAAACCTCGAAGGTTCAGATAAATAGCTTAACAGTGAAGTTTGTAATTTGGCGCCATTACAAACTAGGTTTGTTTAACTGCAAACTTTGGAGGTAAAGATTTGTAACGTATTGAAAGTACACACGTTTTGCTTTTTAACAAACAATTTTGTTAATTTTAGTTCATTAGCTTACTACAAATTTTTACAATATTTGTGATCATTTATAGCGTTATTTACCTGAAACATTGGTTCAAGAGTAAGAGGATTGTAATAAGATCAGCTATTGTTTTACGATGTACGTTTTCCCGGACAACAAATTAAATACTAATTAAGTCCTTAATGAGTACTTAACCTTATGCCGAAAATAGACACAGGCTGATCCTGGAGTAGAGTTGGTAAATTTCAAGAAATTTCATGAATTTCCGCCTAAAGTACATGGCGACAGCTGTGAAATTTCTGAAATTTTACTATCTCTATCCTGGAGAATACTCAGCTCAAAAAATTTGGCGGTAAAGGATCAGCCTAAACTATCATACAGTGAGGATTTAGGATAAAGGATTAGCGTTTTTAGCGTAAATTTCTATAAAATGTGCACACTTTGATTGATGAAAGACTTCTTAAGTGCACTATCAACGAATTTTTCGTACAGAAAAGCGCACTCTGACATTCCCATTACTCCAATCTCAATGCATTTTAAGATTTTGCAACATTGCGTAGGGTGGAATCACCACTTCTCGCCAGTGCCCCACTTTTCGCCACTTAAATTGAAATCGCAATTTTTCCATTATTTGTAAAATAAATTAACGGTAAAATTATTTGTGTCTCTACTGCTGTTACTTATTGAGTCGAAAAACACTAATTTTTCGTTTTAAATTTAATTGTTTGAGCACTTTATAGGGAAATACTTTAGGCAAGTTCATCGCATCAAATGTTTCTTACCAAATATAGTAAGTATCATGATACTTTTATCGAACAAAATTTACGATTTTGAATAAATAATTTGTCTATTGAACAATTGAGACTTTCGGCGAATACATAAAATTTGTATTTAGTTAGTTATTGTTTCCTTTTATATTATTTTTATGTAAAAATGAGCCATGGCGGAAAGTGGTAATATTCTAAAATTGATTCACCACCTGTCGCCATAGCTTTTCAATAAGCGACGCTAACTTCACTTCATAGATTCTCAGTTGTCAAATCTGCTTTGTTTACTTTCTGAAACAGTCTAATAATTTGATTTCCCAAATAAAAGCGAAGAAAATTCATTTAAAGTTAATAAATAAATAAATACTATATCTTTATTATTCTTCTATTCTTCTGATTTAAAATAAGATCAGCACAAAAAAAAACTTTATTTCCAAAACCAAATTAAAGAAATAAAGAAAAAGATCAAAAATTGTATTAAATAATTAATTTTTTTCGCAAAGTTTCTGGACTAGCTAATAATACTTACTATTAGCTTCATTTATGTCTTATTTTAAGATTTAAACGTTCCCTACAAAAATCCATTTAGGACGCGTGTGGATGATCATCTGATCAAACAATCGATCATTAAAAAATAAAAATTAAATCATAACTTTTACGGAAAAATCAAGTTTTAGGACTTTTTTGCAAAATAACTCAACATCTTAAGGCCTAAAAATAATTTGATTCACCTCTTTTGGTCTGAACAAAGAAAAATAGCCCCACTATCCCCTAAGAATACTCTGCGGCACTTCATCACGAAAGTGATAGTGAGTAATTCAATGGAGAGTACATAAATATTTCATTGGCTGCAATAAATAAGTGATGCACACATTTTTACTGCAATGTATGGATAAAGTTTTGTAGATTTCTTACGCGAAAAGGAAGCGACAGAGAAATGGCGAAAATTTACAAAATTTACAAGAGGAAATTAAAGCCAAGAACTATTTTAAAGTTTCTGAAGGAATATCATTAAATTTAAATTATCTTGTAAATTCAAAATGCAAATTCGCATTCCGGAAATTGTAATCTGAGTTTTTGCACTATGAGTGCTAATATTATTTGGGTTATGTAAAACCAACATTCTTACTTTAATAATGGTTTTCTTACATAAAAAGAAATATTTTTGGTTATTAATTTTAGTATTTTAGCTATCTGAAATTCATTATATTCCAGGACTTAAGGGTCTCTACACTGAGAAAAAAAAGAGGGTACGATTAACATTTTTTCCTTAGAAATTTAACACTTTTTAGGTGTAAAAATATATCAAAATTTTTTTTATGTTAATTTTACACCTCTTTAAGGGTAAAATTAACATGAAAAAGGGTAACTTTAACCCCTAATACACCTAAAAAAGGGTAATATTTACACCGATTTCGGATCAATACTGCAGGGTAGAATAAACATTTCCGGAATGTTATTTTAAATTTTTCGGATTTCTCTTTTAGTGTATGACAAGGCTAAATCTGAAATTTAATCTTGAACTTTAATAATAATAGCGTATTGATTAAGTAAGTTGTACTGTACTTCTAAACTAAATTCGACCTTAAAGAAAATTAGGTCACACTCACTTCTAGAGTTGTAATGTTAAACGTTAATTGAAAAGAATATTAAAGGAAATAAACTCGTCAGTTAAATCAGCATTTGTCGTAACTTCCTTTTGACAACTTTTCAGGAGACGAAATTTTCAGTTCAGAATTATTTTTCTTAAAAATGAGCCCCGAATGCGATACTTTTGAGTCAAAATAATAAAAGTGGCACTAATAAACTGTAAGTTAACTCGAGAATATCTTTAAAAAATGATTTCAAAGCTGAGATATTGAGATATATGTTCAATGAAACACAATAAGATTTTATCGTAACTTCCATCGTTTATAAAGCCGTAACTTCTAATGTATGGATATCTTGGAAGTTACGACAATTTTCAAAAACACATTATATCAATTTTAATTACTCTAGTGATAATGAGTGCCTTTATTTCACTAAATTAGTCAATTAAACTGTGGTCATTGTCACTAAAAAGCTTTTATTTCATAAATTTTATTTAATAAATTTTGTGCGCCGCATCGCTTGTTTTGTTTTGAAATAATGACAGATGGGCAGGGATTTTTCCTCACTTTTTTCTCACAAATATCGAATTAAAATGATTTAATGTTGCATTATTCGCACTGTCTTTGGATATATGGAAGAGTTTGTGAACGTTTTAATGAGAAATATTAAATTTTTGTTGCAAATTACAAGCCACGCAAGCGAGCTAAAAAAGTTACGGCAAATGCTGATTAGAGCAAATTTTGTATGAAAATTTGTCGTAACTTCCCCAAAAATGGAAGTTACGACAAATTCTGATAAATTTTTACTAATTGAGGGCACTTACGATAATTTTTGTTTAAAATAATTTTTAATGGGCCTATAAATGTTTCTTTTTCTCAAGTGAGTTTAATAAACAAAATTACGCCGATTCTAAATATGTATATAACCCAAAATCGCAAAAATGAAGTTACGACAAATGCTGATTTAACTGACGAACTACTAATAAAGATCCAACATGTCGCATCTAACTTTAAAAAAAAACTTAATATCACTATAAAAAACTGAAAACAATTTTATTCAAAACAATCTTTAAATTAATTTTATAAAAAAATAAATATTTTGAAATTTTCTTTAAGATCATTTGGATCGGCAAAGCGGGCTAAGCACTCCGTGTTCATTTGTAATTGCCCCTAAATCTAAATTATTCTACTTAACCGATTTTTTTATTATCCAAGGTTACAGAGACCTTATGGAATGTATTTCGCAATCAATTTGAACAATTATGGACTTATTTATAGATTTTAGGTCTTGTAATCTCGGATTGATCTCAACTAATTATGAATCTATTTTAAACCAATAATTAATTGCTTTTATCCAATTTCAATCAGTTTAAGTGGATCGGTTTAATGTAGTAAGTAGATTTTATTCATGAATAAACTTACGAAAAAAAAAACAACTTTTCGGAAACTTCCAGCTTGTCTTTACGATTATTTTTCATTTTAAGAACCGCTAAATTATTTTTTAATTAAAACAATTAGGGCAGAACCACATTGACAATAAAATGCTCGCCGTAGCCTCACCGTATTTCGTTAATTTACGCATTTTCATTGCAATTCTTACGCAAATTTTCCATTACCATATTACCTTATCTCATACTCGGTGGCGCTATGTGAAAATACTATAAGAAAATTGAAGAAATAAAACGAAAATTTAATAAACGGTGAGCAAAAAAAACTTTAAGAGAAATTAATCATATTTACATTTTTTTTCTCATCGTTTATCGCACTTTCGTTTTATTTCTCTTAAATTTTTTTTAATAGTATTTTCACCTAGTGCCACCGAGTATGAGATAAGGTAATACGGTAATGGAAAATTTGCGTAAGAATTGCAATGAAAATGCGTAAATTAACGAAATACGGTGAGCATTTTACGATCAATGTGATTCTGCCCTTAAAGTAAAATCGATTTTTGCTCGGATCATCAAAATTGTGACTGCGTTTTTGTAAAAGATACTTATTATCTGTAATTAATACATCTCCAGACATTCAAGAACATTCTGGACAAAATTAAAATTTGAAATAATAAGTTCAAAAAAATATCAAGATGTAAGTATCAACACTTTATAAACAAATAATACACAAAGGTATTTATCAATCGAAAATGCGTTTAAAGTGAAACATAAAAGGCATTTTATTGTGCGTAAATTTTAGATTTTAATCTCTGCCGCCGTTTTAACGTACATAACCTCCAGGACAATCTTACAGATTTTAAAAAGCACAAACTAAAATTTTGATATTAGAAGATGGATATCAAATTTCTTATAATCAAAACTGTCTTAACCCTTTAAGGACGATAGGAACACCGGTGTCCCATAAAGAAAATAATATTTCTTGACTACCTTAAATTATTTTTTCCTTATGTTTGTACGTTTTTGCAAAGTAGAAGGTTGAAGGAATCTAGGATATTTTTTGCACATCTCCAGCTATTTGCTATATAGTAAATTTTTAAGCTAAAAAATGGCTTTAAATTCTCATAATGAAAATTAATTTTAATTATTTTTTATACTTCCAATTTTTTTAAGCATGACCGTTTTGCAAAAAGAAACTACAATACTCATACATAATATTTTTCATTACAGTGAAAATTATTATTCATTGGTATTGTCAGAAAAATCACTTAAAATTTTACACTATTTTTGTCCCTATCGCTCCTAGGCGAAAAAAATACACCGAATCAGACTCTGTTAGGTTTTCCAAGGTTAGATGTAAGACCTTTTACCGATTTTGCTTATCCGTTTCATTTCTATTGCTGATTTTCGGTCCGCAAAAACTGTCTCGTCGTTAAAGGGTTAAAGTAATCGCTTATTTTGGTTGCCACAGTTTTTGGTATAGGGAGTAGTAAGTTTTACCACTTTTTTTCAGTGTAAGTTTCAACTTAATTCAATATTGTTTATTTATATAGAAATTAAACTTACGGAATGTTACTCAAATGCAGTGTCGCCGATGGCGGATAAATGTTCTGGTAGTTTTTGCTGCCTGGTTTCTTGAAACGATGCAGAGGATTCTGAGAGTAGTCACGCGTTAATCCAGCATCTGGTTGACCCTCTTTTGGCAATTGAACAGCTTGATGCTTACTGGCCATCACCCGAATCGATTTGCCCCACAATCGTAATTTATCCAAGTGGTTCATTGCTGCAAGAAAAGTCCAAGACAAAAAAAATAAGACTCTCACAATCTCTGCAATTAAGTCAATTGTAAGATTAGAAATCGTTCTGGGAAGATAGAAAAGCATTTTTTTTAAGAGTTTTCATCGTTTGGTAGTTCTTGTTCCTCCACAGGGACTTGTGCATTGGAGCATTGGAGCATTGGAGCAATCTCTAACTAAAGGGGGGACAAAATGGATGGTATAGGGAGTTCCATAAAAAAAGTAGAAGGAAATGTGAGTGTTATTCTTCCTCTACAATAAGCTCTCAAGCCAGATAACAAATGGATTCTATTGATTTTATCGCTGTTCGACGTGTGTTGTAACATATGCAGACACACACATTCCACTCCAATGCATATCTGAGACTTGTTTGAGTGCCATCACTGAACCATACCCATGTTCCCTGGTAAAAGAAGATACACAGAGGATGGTGAAATGCTGAGGGTGGTTACTGGTGAACATTCTCAGGAGGATATTTGATTGGATATAAGTTGAGAGTGTCATATTCTCTTTGGGAACTTTTCAACTATCCACCCTATGTCCATTTTATACGAGAACAACTTCTCCATCTACGGTTCATTTTAGAAAATCACTCCATCCAAGAGAAAGCTCACACCAGCGATTTGGTGCAAAGTACCAAGTGACTTTTACCCCCTATAACCTCATCCCCCCCGGCAAGAAGTGGACAAGAGATTGACCTACAAACGAGTAAGTTAGAATCTTTGCTAATATTTGAGAACTACCAGAATTCACCTCTGGATTATTGAGACAAATCTCCATATTGGACGATTAGTCTAAAGTGGGCTTCCCAGGGCGATTTAGGTGAGTTCAGACGGTTCTCCAAATGTCACAGGAAGTGTGATTGTATAAGCTAATCGTTCTCTATTTTCAAGAGAATACCAATATTAGAATCCAAATATACATAAATAATCCCATTGAAATTGCAAATGAGTATTCAATATGGAAATATTCATTTGACCAAAGTGATTACCATAATAACTCTCATGAGCTAACAAAATCGAATAAATTTTGTACTAAAATTGCAAATTCATATTTAATTTGAATAATTTGTATAGGAGTAAAGCTTCTGCAGAGTCATTAGCTTTTAATCGTAACTCAGTTATCTAATTGAAGGACAGTCATGGGCTGTAGTCAAATTCTGACGATTCCTGTATAATATCATGCTGGACTGCCTTCTTCTATCATAATTTTAGATGTTAATAAAAAAGGCTTGAAAGATGAAATACATTGATTGTCAAAAATTAAAAAAATATCAGCCGAGACAGATTGGCATCATCGAGGCCGAGTCGGACATCTAGGTTAGATGCCCATGCCATCCGATCCTCCGCTACTTCATGAAGGTGATATATTCGGAATATTTTCGAAAATTATTTAAACTTGTTAAAATAAGCTATTAGTCAAATATTGTGAACGGGTAAATTAAAAAAAAATATAAATATTAAACAAAATTTTTGTAGATTAAAGACCAGCTTTTTTAATTTAATGTTTTTTGCTATGAAATATTTACGTCTTCATATTTTTCGAAAAAATACAGAAAGTCTGTCAGTAGTTCTATTTTAGCCATGACCCATTTGGGTAAATCATAAAACACGTCAGGGAGATTTTATCTTGGAAACAAACATCTAGGATAGATTTTCGAAGACTCACTAACGGATAGCTCACAGGGATGTCTTTTGAAATACCTCACTTAAAGTCACATGAATACTAAAAACATATCAGGGTTCTGAATAACTTAGCTAATGAACAAATTTCTAAATTTAAATTTTGTTTCAATGGAAAATCGTGATGGAAATGATTTCTTCATATTTAGAAAAAGAGTTTAACCTTAAAACTGAAACACTGGAGATTTTAAAATAACATCTTAAAAAGATACATTGGCATAAAAAGTCAGTGATATCCGTCATTGAATCGAAAGTGGTCTAAATATGAATAAAATCCCAAATATTTATAAACTGTCAACAACAGTGCTTAAACGTTTTCTCCAAAAAGCGATTTTTTGTGTAGTTTTGTAAAATTTGAAGATGATAGTACAGTGCTCGCTTTGTAATCCGGATGATTGGGAGACAATATGACAGATCTCCGCTTCGTAATCCGGATGGATTTTTGGATTTGTTCAACGTCTCGAAAATATATACAAGGTTTTTTTTCTAGAATTAGAATAAAAGTTTTAAAGAAGCTTAAAAAGATATAATTAGAGAATTCTACGCTATTATACTTCATTTATTAAACAAAAACATCACAGGATAATTAATTTTCATTGCTGAACACACATGCACACATGACCTCAAAATGATTTTAAATGTAACCGTTAATAACTCGTCCGGATTACGGCGATCCGGATTAGAGAGCGGGCACTGTATGTTTGATTTTAAATTTCATTAAAATAAATGTTCTTTTCATGAACGTAATCAATGTTGTGAAACTCGCGCTTTAAACGTTCGAACTTCCAACGGATTTTTAGCAAAGTTCTCTCTTATATACGTTCGAAGTTTGAATCGGTAAAGAAAAAACCTCAATCGTCGAGAGTTCTCAAATCTGGAAGGTTATTACTGAATGAGAGGAATCAGTAACATTTCCCATAAAACTAATTCTCAAGTTCATGGTGAAAATATAAATATTTCCCACCAATATCCTGATAAATTTTCAAATGTCAAGTTCAAAGATCTTATTACATCATTCCTTTACTACATCTTTTCACCAGATTCTGGAATTGTTTACAAGAGCAATTGCTGGTAATTGCTAAGAATCAAACAGTTACTTCGCGAATATAAAATCAACAATGTACTAATAGAGAGCAATTTAAAACCAATTAGCACTAAACATAAGATGATTAATTTGTATGCCATTAATTGGTACTTTTGATAAAGTAGTTCTTGGTATAAAAAATTGCAAAGAATAATGCTGAGAGATCCTTGGAAATTGATATAGAAAATTTATTGTTAATGTGGAGTTTTAATGGTAAAATTATGTAAAAAGGAATGCTCGATTAAAAAAAAACATAAAGGAAGTAGCAAATTATTTTCATTCTTGCACTATTGAGGGCAATTTTATTACAATTAGAGCATGTTCTTTGCATGAGATTAGCGAATTCATTTATATTGCGATAAAATTAGATGTTTTTATGGAATTCTTATACTTGTAAGGGAATAATTTTAAGCTATAAACTCACATATTTATGAATTTATTGAATATAAGCTTGTTAATGAGCAATTTCATTTAAAGAGGATTATTATCTTGAGTGTTATAAATATACTAAAAGTTGTGCTCTTCAACTCTTTCAATTGGATTGTCCTTTCAAGTGATTAGATGTTGGGGTATTGTTGGGATATTTAAGAGCTCTAACCGAGAGTTTAAGCTAGTGGAATCTATCAATACATATCAATGCATCTCAATTTGAGTTTCCATACTCTTTCTCCATTTCCCTCCCCCCAAAGCTCCACACAGTCACTTTCCACTTTTCCAGCACATCAGGTGGATGATGGCATGAGAGAAGAGAAGAGTTATCGCAGAGCTTTTACCCATTTTACACTTGAAACGTCAATCACCATCCACCCATTCATCCATCTACCTGATAACGGTAATTTACCTCAATGTTTCTCAATGGGGTCGCTTGTATGCTTTCTGAGGAATGGTGACATTCCCATGGATCCCATACTTTCCGCTCTCGTGGAGTCCTCTTCACCCCGCAGCTTCCGATGGTGGATTCTTCCCCAAAGTTATCGGGGGTGAAGTGAACATACACATATCACACAAATGTCACACCGTGGTGAGTCATATTTCCGGCAAAATGAATATAAATTGTCCCCAGCCTAGCAAATATCACGCTATGTGTATTTTGTGGGGCAAAAAAGAACTCCATCGTGGATTTATAACGAATTTTTCTGCCGTCACAAGCACAAATCAAGGACTAGCACTATATATACTTCACACTCCCCGCGTTCATACGAAACCTTTCGAAATTACAAATCCTTTCGAAATTCGAAAGGAAAATAAATGGAATCTGAGCATTCACAGAAGGTGCTTTTGAAAAAAAATAGACATTCGAAGATCGGCTTCGAAAGACAAAGAAAAGACTCCTCTATTTCTATTTAGTAGGTATCTGACGAGTTCTACGTAGTTGCAGCTCTTCCAGTGTTCGCCAGAGAATTGGTTTCTTTTCAAATTGAAAGACTTTGAACTTTTACCAAAGCTTTCGACCCTTGGTGTTTTCTCAGTCCATTGAGGAAGACCCACACCAAGGGTCGAACGCTGTGGTAAAAATTCAAAGTCTTTCAATTTGAAAAGAAAAGAATTCTCTGGCGAACACCGGAAGAGATGCAAATTCTACTCTTTCTTTCATCCAAGTCGTGGCTAAGGTATTTCCTGTTCGAATTTCGTTTCCTATGTTTCCCATATGTTTCTAGCGTGCCGAAAAAACTTTGGAGTTTATTCGGTATTTTCTGTTATTGTGGAATGATTTATGCCCAACGCACAATAACTTTTGTTTAGTAAACATGTTTTTGACATTTCAATAAGAGTGAGTGAGATCTAGATCTAGTCATCTCCCTCACACTTATAGAAAATTTTGAAAACATGTTTACAAACAATAGTTATTGTGCGTTGGGCATTAGCAAAAAGTACAAATGCAAAATAAAAGTCAATTTAATATGAAATGAGCAACCGAAACCTCCAAATTGGCAACCTACGTGGTTTCGAAGATATATCGGGAAATGTATACGAAAACAGGGAAAAATTTACACTAAAACTGGTCGCATTTTTCAGAGCTAATGTCACCCCCCTGGTCTGGAGTATCAGTTTTCAATTTGTTTTGGTAGAAAACAAAACAACGACTCCCATAATATATCTACTGCATTATAAATCCCCTCGTAACCACGAAGTAGGGGAAAGTACTCTCCCTTCGAACGTTCGTGCCTTCGAATAATGTGAAATTCTTTAATTTTTCCTAAGAAAGTTGCACATTATTATCACATAATTAACAATAATCGATGATAAGTTAACTAATATTTAAGAAAAATATGCAAGTCATTTAAGAAAAATAAAAGAAAATTCACATTATTCGAAGGCATGAACGTTCGAAGCGAGAGTATTTTTAATATGAAAATTCGAAGTCTTATTTGAATTTTTCGAACATTAACAAAATTTTCCGAAAAAAGACTGCAAGTTATCTTCAAGTACAGATACTTCTAAGGACTCAAACTACAGCAGTGACCGAAATCTACAAATTCGGTGATCTCTGTAATCTAAAAGTGTCTTAGATAAAAAATTCGAAAATTCAAACCCTAATTACGAATATACACAAAGGTAACTTTAATTCAAAGTTCTAAAATTTGATAAAATATCGCAATGGCACCGTTCAGTAAATAACCTTTCGGAGAGACAAAGCTAGTACAAAATCAAGACAAACTTATTCGAAAATCTACCGGAAGTTTAATGGGAAAGTTCACATACTCGGCGCTTTAGCGCTGATTGTTCTACTATTTCGAATTTCGATATTCTTGACACTTGAATCATCAACAATCTCAACAACATTGTGCAAACGTTTGCTACCAAAAAGGATTTTTTATATAGTTTTGTGGAGTTTCAGGATGGCAGAACATTTGAATTGTAATTTTATTAAGATAACTGTCCTTTTCATGAACTGCTCATTTTTGTGTACCTCGTCGGTTTAAGCGTTCGAAGTTCCAACGGGTGTTTAGGTATAAGTTTACTTTGATATACCTTCGAATCGTTAAAGGAAAAACCTCAACCGTAAAGAGCTCTCAAATCGGGAAGGGTATTATTGAACGAGAGGAATAAATAGTTTTTAAGGAACTTCGTCTATGATTCGGTTAGAAATACAATGAACTTCTTTCAATTGATTAGATATTGAAACTTGCAATATTTCGAAATTCGAATATGAAATCATGAGATATTTCTTGAGGAATTAACAAGCAAACAAAGATTCTTATATTTGGTTTTCGAAGATGATACAGTAATGCCTTTGTTTCGTTGAAGTTCGAAAATTCGATGAGCATGCGCACACTAACGGTCCAGCTGTGAAGTTTGTAACTACAAATCAACTCCGAAAAGAGTTTTGAATTTCACTAAAACTTTAGTGAATGTGAAAAAATGAAAATAAAAATTAACGTGAAAAATAGAATACAAAAATCAACGTCTGTTTTAACTCTCTAAGCAATATAATTTCTCTTGAGCTTTATATGACGGATTTTCGGATGGAGTTTCGAAAAGCTTGAGTGACATCAAATATTCATCTCTGGAGCAATTTTTATTGTGGCCCAACTTAACCCGAATTACATTTTCTGTTCTACCGATTCGAAGGCAATTCAGGAAAATGTTGAGCCATTAAATGTTCGAAACTGTAATTCAACGCTAAAATAAATTCGAAAAAGAAACTTAGAGATCGCATTAATTTTCGTCTTTGCTATACTCATTTTAATATTTAAAAATACTCGTATAAATGAAAAAAACAATAATTTTTAAATAATTATAGTAAAGTATGTCAAATCCGAATGTTAGCGGTATGTGAATAACATTTGTCACCCCTGAAAATTCGAACGATATTTTAAAAAATAGCGGAATTTATGTGAGATTAAATTTCACTTTGAAATAAATGCCCTTAGTTGCTCACAAATTTTTGTGATAACGTATTTTCTTTTCTTCTTATACGATTATAGTGTGTGTAAATCTTCAAGAAGCAACGGGAAAATATGATTCTGAATCATCCTAAATACGAAATTTTTAACATAACCTCTCATTTGATACTTTACATTCGATAGCCTTTCGAATTTGAGATATTCAGATTTAGAAGACCCTACTGTATTACAATTCTACCGGAGAAATGTCACTTTGAGATTCGTGTCTTAGATAAGTTTTCAAAATTTAACAAATCTTCGAAAAGACTTTCGAATGATTCTGCAATGTCAGAAATGTGGCTTATAAACACTAGGAATACATACTAATGCGGTCTTCAAACTAAGGGTATAGCCCAATTCCCGAAGGTCTTAAAATCGTAAATAGTAACGAATTTTATTAGTTTTTCGGAATCTAATACATCATTTACCTTTAATAATATTATACTAAGTTGAAATTTACCAAAAATATTGACTTCTTGATTGACTTAGTGAAAAGTGCTCATGCTTGATACCATTGGAAGCTTCGTAATGACTACATTTTCTATGTTTAACAATATATATGTGACTCATCGCAACCATATTTTAAAAACTATGGGAAAGTTATAACGTGCACTTTTTTAAATCAAATTCGTTGCTATAAAAATTATTTAAATTACGGCGAAAATCGGAATAAATGCCATGTCTGTGAATGTGTGGTGTCAATCCACCTTCCTCCCGTCCTCTTTTTCCCAACCGGATCAGTTTGTATCAGATCCCCGAGGGGGAAGCAGTGAGAGTGAGTGGTGGAGAGTCAAAAGTTCTCCTCCATGTGGAGGAATGCCTATCGTCGAGACAATGGACTTTCCTGGAGGAAATCCCAGCCATTTAGAACTATCGGAGGAGCCATCCTACGAATTAGGAATCCAGACCGTACGTAAAGCTAAATATTGGCTTCCCAAGATGACTTGGAGTCAATTGATGGAGAAATCGCACCATGGGCCCCACCGGTATTCTTATCGTCGCCGTCGCGGGAGGCTAGCTGCCCCTAAGGGGGAATCGTCGGGGGAGTCACCAAGCGACTGGTGGACATCAACTTCGGGGATTCGATTGGCTGGCAGGGAGAAGGGAAATCTTCAGTTCTTCCACGGATTCACCCAGATGGAAATAGTCAGAGACATCGGACAAAATCGGCACTCCATACTTTTATCACTTCGTATGTAAAATATCCCTTCTTTTCCTTCCATAAAATGAGAGTATCGGTTTAACAAGATTTCTCTTCTTGAGTAACTTATTAATTTTCGTATTTTAAATTAAATTTCATTTCTTATACTTGAATGTTTAAAATTAAAAGTAAGTGATCACCATTTATTCTTGAGTTTTCAATAAATGAAAAGTCCGATATTCCGGTAAATCATTGTTTTAAAGAGGCCAGCTTTTAAAATATATTGCGGAGTCACGTTTATTGAGAAATATAGGAAACATTTAGTCATTGCGAAGCTTTCACTGGTATCAAGTATGGGCACTTTCCCCTATAAAAAATAACAGAGGTTAAGCCATATAGCAAAGTCTTAGATCTGAAGCCCGTATAAGAGTTGAGTGTTTTCCCAGAGTGTTCATCTCGCGGAAAATTCGATTACAGGTGCGATGGAGTGCTTTTCCAGTTCAAAAGTACAATTTTTCTTGAATGCATTTGGACATTTTGCCATTTCAGAAGTTAATGGAAGTTTCTGGGTATTTGAAAAGTCCACAGAAATATCTGAAGATAAAGAAGATACATTGTAAAGATTCAATTCGAGCATCACCGCACTTTCTTTTGTGTTTATGGCAAATGGTCGATTTTTGTGCCAATTTTAAATTTATTGCATTAGTAATTTATTTACTCAAAATCTCACGTCTTGTATTTTATTGGATTCCGTGGTTTTTTTCTGTTCTTCGGATGCCATTTGATTTTTTTATTCGTGACTGTTAACACTGTTATAAAATTCAAATTCTCTCTCAACATTTCAAATTACATCAATAAAATTTCTCCGGAACGATTTCTTTCTGACTAAACTCTCCTCGTTTGTACAATAGATACCAAAGGTCCTAGAAAATACAAGTCACAAATGTGAAACATAAAAAAGATCCACCCAGTAAAATTCTACTTGAGACTTTCCACAAACTGAAAATAATAAAAAAAAATCCACCCGAATGTCTTCGATGAAAGTAAATAAAGTTAGAGGAAGATCGTTGCTATTTAGTACAAATTTTGCCGTATGCTAGACAATTTTGAAATGTCTCTTGGTCTTGTGCCAAAATATGTTGTACAAAAGAGAGGATTTGTGGTTCAGCCTCTATATCATGGTATAGAGAATGGGTTTTTGGGATAAAATAAAACCACAAATATGCAAAGTTGTGTGCAAAACATACTCTGACATAGTGACAATGTTAATTAAATTATTTCCTTTTGTTGTTTTTTTTCTTTTGCTAACAAATTAACTAGCAACATACCGCTTAATTATTGAATTAGCTTATGAGTAAATTTGACCCACATTGTGACCAATATTACACAGAAAATTTGTCAGATGAGAAAATGAGAGTGAAAATGTTGAAGAGACATATAGCCACAATAACGAACCATTTCCTTCTTGTTTCATTGCCAAAGCTAAATATTTCTATTGGGAACCATAATACAATATGTTAGACTATTAAATATTCCAACTAAGCAATTTCATAGTGAATATCTGGTCTATAAACAGTAATAAATTATATACCAAAAGTTAGGTTATAAATCCCATGACCCAGGGAACACCTTAAGTGATGACAAAATTCCCAAATTTCTCATATGGAAGCGGGAAAGCATAAAGCTTTCATTTTAAAATTGGACACTTGTAAATTAGATAAAGGGTTTGGGGTTTAGTCTCTTTTGGGAACTTATTAATATCTTATAAATTAAAAGGTACGAAGAAATCCTTTTAACTTTATTATTTTAAAAAATTTTAACGTTTTTACAAAGCTGATCTACATCAGGAAGGAAAGTTTATGCATTTTACCGTCCAAGAATAAATTTTCTAGGTTGCAGCCATTTTATGAACTGAAGCTATTTTCTGATTTATGAATTTTGCGGTTATGGATGTTAAAACTACGAAAGTAATCAAACAAACCTGGCAAATAATTGCTCTATATCTAATTCAGTGATTGTCTGGTGTGAGGAGAGTCTGTATGACTAACTACATAAAACTTATCTGACTCGAAGGACCAATTAGTTGAAGAATATTCTCTATGACAAATACAAAAAAGCCATACAAGGGAGAAAGACCGTTTTTTCTCAAGAATTGAATTCACGTAAAAGTAAGGTTGTTGCTATTTACAGAAAGTCACAACCAAAATTCTGAATAGTCAAAATCCGGAAAGGGTCGAAATTACCTGGAAAATAATGTGTGGAATGTTTTCCAAAATTTAGAAAACTTGCTTTTGCCTCCAATAAGTATGGGTGGAATCGTTAGATTACCTGTAATATCCTTTTACCAATTCGAAATTTTGCCTTTCGGAATTTTAAGTTTTCAAGATCATGCTGATGATCCAATTAGTCTACTTAATCGCGTTAATCACGCCGATCTATTGCTATGACTGCATTGATTTGCACGTAAAGTAAACCGTGAGTGAGAGACCAGTTTACCCAATTCAATTTACAGTCCACAATGTTTCCGAACAAAAATTCACTCAATAACTAAACCATTTATCTGGTTCATCGCACCATTTCCTCTTGATCCAAGATACTTTAGTAGCAAAAGAACATAAGTTTATTTGATGATGATTTAAAACACGTATTAAGACCTATGTTCGGTTTTATTCACTTCTTACTTCATACGACGTTTCGGAGATGTTTGTCTCCTTCTTCAGGTCTACAAATTTTATATCAGAACAATTTAAACATCAAAATATCAAAAAATTTCACATTACATTTATATTAAAACTTACATGGAGATAATTGGGATAAATCGGGTCACAAGGGATTTCTGATACTACCACTTTTTTACTGATACTTACAATTATCTCCATGTAAGTATTAATAATAAATGTAATGTAAACATTTTTGATATTTTAATGTTTAAATTGTTCTGATATAAAATTTGTAGACATGAAGAAAGAGACAAACATCTCCGAAACGTCGTATGAAGTAAAAAGTGATTAAATCCAAACATAGGTCATTATCCGTGCTTTAAATCATCATCAAGTATTACTAACTGACCGTACTATTCTAATAAATTTATTCTTCTTTTCTGTTTGATAAACCGACACCGACGGAGAGGTTTTATTCTGCTATTTCAAGACAAAATTGTCCTTCTGTTGAGCGTCGATAAGGATAAAGTGGTTTAATCAAAAATTAAAACACACATAGTTCCAGAGCTTTTGACACTGTCTTCTTCAATGGCTGTTTGAAGGATTTTATTTAAAATTTAACGAATTTTTCATTTTGAAAACGTTCACCAAGAAGGACAATTCTGTCCTGAAATAGTAGAGTCTGTCAATAAATCTGTAGTAAAATATCTGTTGTGCTCTACTGTTATTTTTAGTAGTTTAATCTTAACCTCAAAATAGGAGGTAGGGGGAGGTGGAGCTACATTGAAGCTAGGGCTACACTGAAAACGCAATTTGTTTGCAAATTTCTAAAGAAAGCTGATCTTTAACGTAATGTAATTTAGAAAGACAAACCAATTGTGGATCTAAATTAATTTAAACCTAGGCCCAGCTTTCTTTATAAATATGCGAAAAATAGCGTTTTCGATGTAGTATCACCTTCCCCCTTTTGAAGTGTAAATTAAACTAATTTAAATACTGACTAAGGGCAGAATCACATTGACAATAAAATGCTCACCGTATGGGGAATCAGTGGCGCAATAGGCAAGACCGTTGGCTCTTGGGCGGATCGATTCCCTGGCTCGACTTACTGTTGTGAGTTCGAGTCCCGCCCGGTGCAAAGATCTGAATGTCTAATTTAGACAATTTTCATATGTTAATAACGTAATATAATGCACCGCCTACGCCCAACAATTCCGGGAGCATAGAAGAAGCATCCACAATACGGGGAAGGCGCTCCTGGGCGAGTCTACAAACGGACTAGCAGGTTCTTCTAACACGGGATATGGACATTGTAAAAATGATTACCTTTGTAATGAATATATCTCGATACGATTAATAATACCGTATTTCGTTAATTTACGCATTTTAATTGCAATTCTTACGCAATTTCTCGATTACCGTATTACCTTATCTCATACTCGGTGGCACTAGATGAAAATAATATAAGAAAATTAAAGAAATAAAACAAAAATGCGATAAACGGTGAGTAAAAAAACTGTACGATTAGTTTCACTTAGTTTTTTTTGCTCACCGTTTATCGAATTTTCGTTTTATTTCTTCAATTTTCTTATATTATTTTCACCTAGTGCCACCGAGTATGAGATAAGGGAATACGGTAATGGAAAATTTGCGTAAGAATTGGAATAAAAATACGTAAATTAACGAAACACGGTGAGGCTACGGCGAGCATTTTATTGTCAATGTGATTCTGCCCTAAAAGTAGAGAAAGGTGAAGCTATATATTTTGAGCTGAGGGAATATTGATATATTCTTGTTTGTCATGTATTTACAGAAAGCCAGTTCTAACAACTTTCTTACTCAGTTCTACAATTGTTTTGTAGAGCTAAATTACATTAGGTCTAAGTCCAGTTTTTAACAAAAATACGCGAAAAATCGTAAATAACGAAGCCTTACAGCTCAAAGTAGCTCCACCTCTCCCTAATCATAACTCAACAAAAACTTCTCAATTTTTAATAAATACTTAAAAAATGTGATATTGATCACAAAGTTATCTCTAAAAGAGAACATTCAAAAATTTAAACTACCCAATATTTATCTTAAGAATTACAAAAATCAAGTGCGTGCCCTGAATCACATGCCCTGTGAAATTCCTGTGAAGGCTTGAAGTTTGGGCCGAAAGCTTTGGGAAAAATCTAAATTTTCTAAGCTGATCCTTCTTTTTCCGATGTGTACCGCTTCCCATTAATAGTATAAGATTTTGTATAATAACGAAAAGCTGGGAAAAAGGATGAATAGGTCTATTGCCAGGACTATTTATTGCTAATTACTTACAACAAAGAAAATTTTTTTTAAAAGCCATTTCAGGCCTTAATGTTTATTTATAAAAATCGCTTTAAGTTAAGTCTATGTGCAATCGAACCTCTTCACCCTATTGTCGGAGTAATCCAAAAACATTTCAACAAATTCTGAATAACACCACAATTTAGGAAGAAAAAAAAGGATTGGAAAGAAAGATGAGCAGCTGAGTGACCACTAACGTAGCCTTTTAATCCTTAATGTACTCACCCAAATATGCTTGATGTGGTTCAGCCATCTGAATTAAAGCTGAGTCTTTTTTGTTGTAGAGAATTTTCACCCGTTGTACATCACCATAGACCCCTGGATACAATAAAAAGAAGAAACATATAGCCATTGGGGGGTATTAAAAAACAAAACTCACAAAAGAAATATTCCAAATCACTGGATATTTCCTCTTATACATCAAACTCTTTCCCTCTCATTTTGTGAAATGTAAAACCCGGAAAAAGTCACCTTTTTTTCGAACAACAAAAGTCGATTTTGGAGCTAAAAGTTGCGAGAATAAAAGTCATCAGATAGGATTAAATGAGAGGAAAAGGTTTAAAATAAAATATTACAGGGGATATTTGAATAATAAAAAAATGAGTATAAATACTCAAGAGTTGGTGCATGGGTGAAAATGTTTCAGCTCATGATGGAAATCGGCTTTAAAATGATTTAGTTTCGAGAGCGAAAGAGAAAATTACCCCAGGAAAGATGAAAAGTCTACACGAAACAGTTCTCTTCAGCACAATTGTGTGTAATATTTATTAAAATATTTATTAAAAAATATATATAGATAATACTGTTCTTCTATTGATAGAAGTGATCTAATTTTTTTCCGTAGAAACTTTGGAGAATTAAATTTGAACATTTCTCCCTTACAATTTGTCCTTTTAAATGGTTCATCGAGCTTTTTTTGTGCTTTTCTTACATTCTAAATTATGTCGCTGGGAAATTTTCATTTTACTCCAATGTATCAGGATAAGATAAAATGTCTTCCAACATCCTCTTCAGCTGCTATTGGACATTTCAATAAAAATTGATATACCGACAATGGGGGTGGCTGGAGAGAGGGTGGAATAAAAAAAAAGAGAACGGAACACGAACTAAAACATGAGGAATAATAAATGAAAATTATCCTCGGTGGAAAATTTTACATTTCCTGGAGAAACTCTCACCAATAATTTTGTACATTTGACGAGCAGCAGAAAAGCAGCCTGGTCTGAATTAAATTAAATTATTAATGATGCAATTTTCATTAAATGAATTTTTCAACATTATTGCCAGTTTTTTTTGCGTATATGCCTTTTGTCATTCTCACACTTTCGAACCATTTTTTTATTTGCAAACCAACAACCCTCCACCAAAAAACAGAGAGAGAGGTGACTGAAAATAAATTTTCCAATGTACTGCTTTCTTCTCATTTCTAGCATTTTTTTTCAAATTTAGTTTGTCGGGAAAATTTAATAAAAATTCTAAACACGACTATCGAATAATCGAATACATTTCAAATTCAATTTGACGAAATTGTCTATAGAAATAAAACAATTTAACAATTGCAGAGTGAAAATTTGGTAAACATGAAATTTTTTCCAGGAATATCGTTCAATATTGAAAATCACCATTTCCAGTTCTATATTCAGAAAAACCATTGGAAATTTATTAAGTGACATTTGAATATGTTTAATTTTCTATTTAATAATTTCGAAACTGGGATTGGGGATTTCATAAATTTAAAATGAAAAAATACAGCAAAGTCAATCATAATATAAAGTTGCAGTTAAAATGTCATTATTCAATGGAAGAAGAACTTTGCTTAATTTGGTCATTCAAAATTAAATTTGGTAAGTTGTTAATTACGATGGAAATTGTAAATTGTCGCTGTAAAATTAGCAAAATCTTTTTGACAGAAAGATTGTCAAAAAGTCGTGAAAAGTTTTAACAAATAAAGAGCATTTTAAAGTTATTTTTGAACACAATGTAAGCTACCTACTGACCAAAAGGATATACAAATTTGCTAATCAATACATTAACCTACTGTTCAATTTTACTTGTTCAATTTTAATATAAATACTCTTCCAATATTATCCTTATTTTTTTTTTAATAATTGTATTTAACATAATATTAATTTTGAAGTAAAATTAAATCGGTTTCACAACATTTCCTTATTGGTTCAATATGAAACTGAGGTCAGAATTTTTTATCTTTGATTTAAAATTTCTTTTGGGTCAGTATAATACAGTAAAGATAACTTAAATTGGTTGTTAATTTATCTTTAAAATCAGGATATTTTACTGGCAAAAGTTTCCATTTTAATTAAGATTTTCAACCGATTTGCTTAAATTTAGATTCTTTTGTAAGATCTTTAAGTTTGAAGCGCAGTTGTATCGGACTTAATCGGTTCCTAAATTTTATGTCATTTTTAAATATCTTTAGGAGGTATTCCATGCGAATATTTCGCCCTTAGACATCTACGTACGAAAAACATTTCGACATTGAATTTTCGAAGGTCAAAGTTAAAACACTTTGGAGGACCTATTTTCCAACCAAGCGATTTGCTTAAATTTGGACTGTTTCGAAAGATCTCGAAATTATTAATTCGGCTGCTTCGGCAAGAATCGGACTTAATCGGTAATGAATCGGAAAAGTACCCATTATTAATGTAGGGGAAGACGTGCTACTTTCAGACGATTCAAACTTCAGACAAATCAATTTTTTTTTCTATGTTCGTAATGGATTTGATCTATGGCTCATTTCAGAAAACTTAAACATTGGACTGGCTATTAAAATGTAATATTAGATTAGGTCAAATTAATTAAAAACTTTTTGAAAAAGACTGAGTTGTGAGAAGCTTAAGCCTTCTAAAAGTAGAAGGTCTCATCTTTCATCTTTCTCAAATATTTTACAAAAATATTTTTTATTTGTTCAAAAGCTTCTGACACGGCTAGAGGCCAAACAGTAAGAGTTATCGACTTCCGGTCTTCATCACATCCCCCTCTCCTATAGTTCAATATTACCTAGGATAGTCATCCCCCTTCTATCCTTATGCCCTAGACATACTTACGACTTAAGCCGAGAAAAGGCTTAGTGTAAAATGATGGAAATGTAGTTTGACCATTATTTCTAATATAATTACGCTAAGCCGTCTCTCGGCTAATCCTTAGGTCTGTCAAGGCCATTACAAAACAATGTTTTATGGTTTATAAACGGATCCTAGAATTATTTCATTTTTGAAAATGTTTTGGTGGTAGTCAAGGTAAATATTTCGTCCTTAGGCACCTATTTCCGAAAAACACATTTCGATATCGAATTTTCGAAGGTCAAACTTAAACCAATTTGGAGGTTCTATTTTTCAACCGATTTGCATGAATTTTTATTTTTATTTTTATTTTTTTTTTGAAAAATCTGGAAATTTCCAATCCAAATAATTATGAATTCCGAGCGAGGAAATCAGAATTTGGAAATAAAGAAGACGTCTTGCTTCTTTCGAACTCCACTTTATTCTCTCTTCTTTCCATTGATTGATACATGATATTTATATGATTGCTCTCCCTTCGATTTTCTTTGTCTTTTATCAGGTATCTTTTTTTTAGAATTTTATGATCTTATGCCGATTTGAATTTCGCGAGAAGTACATTCCTTTTCGAGGTAATATAAACATTGTGATTCTTTGCCAATTAAACATCAAAGAGTGATCCATATAAGCCGAAACTTTGAAAGATAATTCTCAGAAAAATTAATATAAACATTTGAACATTCTTATGTCGCGTCGATTCAAAAATGAGGACACTTAATATATGATTTATGATCGTGAGATCTAACTAATTGTGTCGGACTTAATCCTTTAATTAATCGCTTTAATTAATTGATGTATCATTCTCAAATAATTTTCTAAATGTTTTTTTTATTTATTCGAAATTCGAAAGCTTCTAACACAGCTAGAGGCCAAACTGTAAGAGCTGTCGTTTTCTGGTCTTCAACAACTCCTCAAAAGCCAATATTATCTAGTACAGTCTTCTTTTCTTCCTCCCCCCACCAACTGAAGAACTCTTAAACTACCTTTAAAACTAAATAGGGGAGCTGTGCCTAATTTCAAACAGTTTGTAATTTATTTCCTCAAAATTTTATAAATCAATTATTTTTTTAATTTCTAAAGTTTTTTTTTAATGTTTTAGGAATAAAAAGCCTTCGGCTCTGTAAAAGACGTGCTATAGGAAAATCCTTGGATGAATTCGAGATAGGCAAGAGGCTTTGAGAAACTTGATGTTCGATATAGTACACAAAGCACTACCTAATTTTTGCATTTTAAATTGTAGCCCAGGGCCTAGGGATAACCCATTATCTCATTATCCTATAAGGCCTAGAACACGTATCTTGATGCTCCTTTACCGTGGTTTGACCAAGACTGTATCGCTCTCCCTACGAACACTCTCTACTCGATCCCATTCTAACTATTAAGGGGAGTTAACTCATTAATTTTGAAATGAGCACCGTTACAATTGTATAAAAATAGTAACTTCTTCAAAATGATTAAAAAAAAGTATAGGGGAAAGTCGTCTGCCTTCAAACGAAAAATGGAGTTCCAAATTTAAGATTTTTTTCTGAAGAATCCACAAAATGGATTTTATTTTCTACTACACCAAAAAATTCTCTTGTTCATTCAGCGTATATGCTTACCTCATTTAGCACTTGCAAGTCCTCAGTTTTTCCTCCTGAGGAAATTAAAAAAGTGATGTCGATTTGTATGAAGGCAGCTGGCATAGTCTGCCTTCAAACGCGAGGCAGCAGCCTTTAAATGTTTTTTTGTCACTGAGAATATTGAATCAATAAAACTAAATGGGCTATAAATGATTAGGTTGAAGCCTAACGCACTCACTAAAATCATCACTGCAGTCAAAAGACATTACACAATAACTTTTCTTCACATTTTTCTGAAACACTGTTTTGCACTTGAAAATTTGGAAGAATAAGCCATTGAAGTTGAAAATTGTCAACTTGAAACATCCCGGCCGGAGCAAGATAGCAGGTTATAAGTATTTGTATGACGTTCGTCAGAGAAAAGTAGGAGTTCGATTTCACATGTTTTGATGTATGGAAAGATAGGATTTAAAGGCACACGACATTAGCATTTAAAGGCTGCTGCAGGGTGATATTTTCAAATTTTTGCCACCCACAAAAATTGTGTCATCTGAACCAAAATGTATTAACAGAAATATTAAGCCTGATTAACCTTCTATGTGTCACAATGGAAGATTTATTTGTAAAATGATTTTTACCATGAAAAATCACATGATTTGTGGAACATCAAAATTACAGTTTAGAGCTCATTTTCATTTTTTTTTGATCTAGCATCTAGGAAATAGGAGCTAGGCTCTCCATTTTTTGATGATTTGTGAGGATGATGGATAGCTACCTAATAGTTAATAGAATATAATTTATGCTTTTGAGAACAACGAAAAAATCGCAACATTTGAAGGCTTCTGCATTTAAAGGCAGACGACTTTCCGCTAGTAAACTTTTTTAGGATTCCGAATATCACGACTAGAAGGTGGTCAGTCTTCGAGTATTGCAATTTTTGCTTTTAAAAAAATAAATAAATAAAAAATGAGCGCAATATTCAAAAGCCTGACGTCAATCGAAAGCTACCTTACTGAACAATACTTAACAAAAATTTCAATTAATATTAAGAATAATATTTAATCCTTAATACTTTGGAACTTTATATGCAAAATGTCTAAAATTTGGCATAGAAGTCGCCTACAACTTAGTTTGACATTTTTAGTTTAGATTTTATCTAAAACGTTTCAGATCAGAGGCTATAAACTTGAATCTTTTGGATTAAAGATTTTTATATAAGAATATAAATCAGTTATTGAAAGCCTATATCAGAGGTGTGCAAGAACCGTTTGAAACCGTATAAACGTCAAAATTAGTTTGTTCAAGTAATGTTTTGACCATTGACGTACAAGTTTTATTTGACGTTTGTTCGGTTTCAAACCGTTCTTGCACACCTCTGGCCTATATAAAGGTCCGAAAATCATAAATTTTGTCTTAAATTGAGGAGTTATTCAATTCATAACATTAAGATAATTATTTATTATACAAATTCATGTTAGAGTAATTGCATAGGTTTAGGACTTATCGTAAAAAAAACATATATTATAATCATATTTATGTTAAGTGCAACTCAAATTATATTGCATATTTCATGCGTAAGTTTTTTAAAGTTTTATTGTATTTTTTATTTTATATTTTGCGGTAAAATATTGTGGTGTACCTTAATATAATGATTAATTTTTAAAATAGGTCGAGTTGTGTTGAAATAAAATTATAAAAGTTTATCACATTTCAAATTTTCCATAATTCATAAAATTTTCAAGGGTTTTTCGATACGATACTCTCTCTTTCGTTTTGAATTACTGTGAGTACGTAAAAAATAATATCCTGAACCAATTCAGGAAAATATTATAAAAACCAAAAAAAAATTAAATTACATTCCTCAAAGCTTACTTAATGGAAAAAATTTCAGGCATAGATTTTTTTTTGTTCTAACGCTTCCCATTACTTGTCCATAATGAATAATTAAAATTGCTGTAATTTTTCAATTAAATTAACATTGAAAAAAAAAATTTCACTGCAAGCCTTATTTGCATCATTGTGATAAAAAAAATCACTAAAATATAGCTGTAGATAAATTACTGTAGCATTTTTCATACAAAGTGCAAAAATTTATCAGGGAGAGAATAAATTTTTAAATTTTCCGTTTTTTTCCATATGAAATTTATTTATTATATATCTCGGAAGTGAATTTTATATAAAAATGTGAGGAAAAAAAGATTAATAGGATGAGATCCTTTGAAGAATTGCAGAAAGCAACACAAAAGAGAGTAATATGGACAGAAAGATATCATCTCAACGTGTTCTTTCGTTTTTATTTAGAAGTCTTTTCAATGAAATTCTCCCTCAATCTGCTCCTTAATTCAAAATAGTAAATACAAAAATATATTTATACTCTCCATTTTATTTCAATTCAATCTTCCATCTAGAATTCTTTCATTATCCACCTCCTAGACATGAATTGTACAATTCCTCCTGCACCTCATGAGTACTTTCTAGTTCTTATAAGATGAAATGGAAGTTTAAGGAGGATTTCGCAGAAAAAAAAATTATCATGGCATATAGCCTGTGAGATTCAAAAGCTCGGATTAATCCTCTGACTTGCTTGAATAAGTTGTGAGGGAAAAATATCTTTTAATCTTCTGGGATGTCGTAGCCATGGAGGATTAATTTGATTTTCGCATAGGGCATTAAATGATATAGTTACCTACATTCTAAGCAATGAAAGATATTATACTCAATAAATAAAAAGAAAGAACTTCATTTAAGGTATAATTCGTATATTAACTTCTACATTATTCACAGAATTCTTTGAAAAAAAAAAATTACTTATACATTAAATATGGTTTAAGAAGTAATTCATATTATATAATCGATTCGAGTTCTAAGTTCTCTGAAAACAAAAATCTCAGGCTGTCTGAGTGTTTCTTACAAGATCTCATTGATTTTCGTGAGTTTTATAAATGTTTTACGTGTATTATCAAAGATTATTCTGGTTTTCAAGTATTTTTCATGTGTTTCTAATTTATTTATAAACGTTTACTCCGTTTACCGTATAAATCGCGAATATCATGAGCTCCTAAAAATTCCCATGGGTTCTCAAGTTTTCCTTTAGGACACCCGAGTGCGATCGAATGACCTTTTTAAAGCGTTTCTAAAGCGATATTTAGACTAGAAACTTACTCCATTTCTTGAGGATCTCGAAATACTGAATAATTAAGAGTTTTTATGATTTTTCAAAATTTAACTATCATTAAATTTACATATCATTTGTCCTCAATATTGAACCCTAAGTCCAAATTTTTCAAAAAAAATCTTGTTTGATTACATCCTATATAGGTTTAAGCCATATAAGCTAGAGCGGTCTTCAGACTAGAGGTTTAGCCCAGTTCCTGAAGATCTCATAATTCTTAATAGCAACCTATTTTATTGCTTTTTCAGAATTTAACACTCTAACGGGTAAGACCGCCTTGAGGCGGTCTTCACAAAAATCACATTTACAGCGACAATAAAGGTTTTATTTATTTAAAAGTGCTATAGTGTCCTCGGTAATAGTCTTATAAACATCTCTTGAAAGTTTGAACTCATTTTGACTCTTCGTTTTGTTGCTATTCCCAGTTTTGTGTTCCCAGTTTTGTGGTCACCTTTGGTCATTCTAGGTTTTTTTTTTGTTTCCGTTGCTAGAGTAATTGAAGCACCCTACTAAGAATAATTTAGTCTTCAGCTTTGAGGTTTAACTCAGTTTCCGAAGACCTAGAAACTATAATTTGGTAAAAACTGTAAATAGAACTTTTCAAAAATTGGGCAGTTTAGAAATTGGAATAAGTAAGCCCTATGGCTTAAATTATATGAAAATAATTTTAAAAAAAAGCGAGACATTTCAGGATACGTAACCCAATAAGACAAAGTATAGTTACTATAGATGCGCCGGACTTTGCACGTATGTTTTTTATAAGTTTTCCTTTAATTCTAGGACTTAAGGGTGATCCAATGTCTAAAGTTACCCGCATCTACAATAATTATTAATTTTTGATATTTATTGTTTTAACATAGTAATTATTAAAAAAAAAAATTGTGACTATCCGAAGCCCTTTCAAAAATAGCGTTATAAAGATAACTTCATTTAACAACTATATTCATTTACTTTGAAGTACTTTTTTTTAAATTAATTTTAAAACGAGTACTTTTATAATGAAATGCACATACGATAGACGTTTTTTTTTGTTTTGAGCGACTCAAATACGGACTTATCTTCATCGATATTTTTCACCTTACCTAAATAATTTAGATCCACGATAATAACCTTGTAAAACCGATAATGTTTTTAATTTTTTTTGTATTGAAACAATATCAAGTAAAAAGTACCAAGGGGTTATTCGGGTGATTCATTCGTACATTTTACTGACAACAGTTTATCTGCAAAAGTATTTCTAATGCTTCTTTATGTTTTGAAGAATTTGTTAAGTGTTTTTTTTATTATTTCTTGTCTGTCATTGAGATATTTTTAAAAGTTTTTTTTATTTTACAAATATTCCCTTATTCTATTTTCTTTGAAAATTTGATGAATATATTTAAATAATTCCAAAAATTGTCAGTTTTCGCTAAACTAATTCAGAGTTTTTTTTAACAGGTTTTGGAAGGTTATGAAAAAGTGATTAATATAATAGAACACGTTAACTTTTGAACCTTGAAATATTTTCGGATTTTTAAAATGAATTCTTAAATATTGAACAAAAGAATTTGTAAAAGAAAGAATACAATATCCCAAGTCATCTGAAGAAGCTAATCATTTTCCCAATTGCGATTTTGTTGGATTTCGCTAAAATTATCATGGGATTCTATTTTTGTGAATGTTCTGTTTTTCTAAATTCTGCGTATTTTGGTTTTTTTTTTAATTCTGATTCCTAGAACCCAAATAGACTCAGGTTGATCTTCGAGAGAAATTAGCCTGTAGAATTTGGCAATAAAGAATTAAGCAAAGAAAATTTATATAAACGACCTCTAATCGATGATCCTAAGTCCTTAGTGTTAGACAGTATGGGATAAAATTTTTACTACCAAATTTTACAGGGTAAATATTCTCAAGGATCAGTCTGTCCATTTGGACCATTACTAAAATCTCTTGGGTTTTTGCAATTTCTCTTGAGTAAAATTTTATATTTCGTTTTTCGAATTTTTATATTTCTAGAAAAAAAACTTTTCGGTTTTTGTGCTTGCGTAAAATTTTGTTGTTTTACATATATCGATAATTTTTAAATTTTTTCAGATTTTTCAAAACATTATGACGTTCAATAAATTTTAAATTCTCAGATATTGAAGATAATTTCTTGATTTTTCCGTAAATTCTCTTGTATAACGTGACTTTACGAGTGGTGAAACCATCAAGCATTGCATTACACGATTCTATGTACTTTTTTCAGTTTTCAGATTGTGAAATAATACTCGATACCGATGATTTATGGTTTTTGGTCCTTTTTTTTTAACTTTTTAATGTTTTCGTAGGATTCTCTGTTTAAGAAAAAATACTTTTATTAATTTAGTGGTTTTTTGGGTTTTTCCAATTATTTTTAATTCTCGGATTTGACGTAACCTTTTCTGGATAATTAACACGAATTACTTTGTATGAGTTAAGGGCTTGACAGACCTGAGGATTAGCCGAGAGACGGCTTAGCGTGATTATATTAGAAATAATGGTTAAAATGCATTTCCGCCATTTTCCACTAAGTCCTCGGGAAAATATATAATAATGACTATCCTCAGGAGAATTATTATAATTAACCTAGACACCTTGAAAATTAGGGGAATGTAGGCAAGGATCATACAGTGAACATTTAGGGGGAATCAGTGGCGCAATAGGCAAGACCGTTGGCTCTTGGGCGGATCGATTCCCCGGCTCGACTTACTGTTGCGAGTTCGAGTCTCGCCCGGTGCAAAGATCTGAATGTCTAATTTAGGCAATTTTCATATGTTAATAACGTAATATAATGCACCGCCTATGCCAAACAACTCCGGGAGCATGGAAGAAGCATCCACACAGCGGAGAAAGTACACCTGGGCGGTCTACAAAGGACTTAGCAGATTCTTCCAACACAAGATATGACATTGTAAAAATGATTACCTTGTAATATCTGGATACGATTAATAGTGAACATTTAAACGATGTGAATTTTCTCTTTTAGTGTTCAAGGAGTTAGTTCGTCATTTCTTGTGGTGTTTACACACTATAAGCAATTTTCGTCAAAAATTGCCTTTTTTAAATTCTGATGTTTCTGTTTACACGGATAGGGGGAATTTTCTTTAAAAATGCATTTTTTAAAGAAATTGCTCCTAGTGTGTAGATGCCATTAGCCAGAAGATAAATAATTATTAACCTTATGAGACGGTATGAGCAATGGCAGGCCCGCTCTTTGCAAACAAGGAGAAAATTCGCATCGTTTGAAGGTTCACTGTGTACTACGAATCACACCTGCATTCCTCTAAAATTATTTTAACAGAAGGATAATTTTTCATAACTTTTGTACTTTAATTATTACTTTTAAATATCCATAAAAATTCTTATATATTTCATGTTTAGAAGCCAAAATTGGGGTGTGATTTTTCTATATGATACATTTATTCCCTGTACAGAATCAACATTAAACAGGGATTGAAAGAAACACCTCAAACCCCTTGGTACTCAGCATGAATACAGAAGGCAGTCAATTTATAATATCATATCGCCTTTTGGGACGATTTTCTTTCTTCATCTTCAATTTCCAAGTACTCTTTCTATTACTCTCTCTTGCACCCTCGGTGTCCTACCCTTTATGCCAGAGGATTTTCCACCACCATCATCAGCATTTTTTCCCATTCATTATAATGTACTATTTATATTCCACTTATATTTGTCCCTTCACAGGGAATGATTCCCACTTTTCAAGCCACCTTCTCCCCCGCAAAGTAACTCCTCTCACGGGAATATAAAATTCTCGTCTCTCTTTAATGTATATATAACAAAAATTTACAATACCGCGCGTCAAAACCGCCTGAAAAGTGAAATAATATTGCAAATAGCAGGTGAGATGAGAAGAAGGACTTGTGTTTGGTAGAGGAAATTTTTATATAAATCGTTGTCAATTATTGATGATGAAGCAGTTTCTTTAGAGGAAATTCAATTGAATATCGCACAGCACATGAAAAATATCAATGTATAAACAGCTTGGATGTTGGGAGAAAGTCAACCAAGAGACAGAATATATATCATTTTAAATAAAATTTACATTGATATTCCTTTTTATTTTTCCGTCTTTGGTGAAAATTTTTCACCTCCTCACAGGACACCTTTTTGACCCTCCCTTCGTACAATTTTTCTTTCAAGTCAACAATGAAAATGGAAGTAGAAGGTAAAAATTAATTATTGCAACATTTCAATTTAATAGCTTCACTTCTACCTTCCCCAATACCAGTTTATACCTTTTTCTCCTGGCAAAATGGATATTTTTCACAACAGCGAATTTTCTCATGGTGATTGTACTAATATTATTCATTTTCTTTTGTTGCAAAATCATGAATATTCTTCACGCAGTTTCTGTATCAATTTTTCATTTTAATGCCGATCTTAAGCTGAAACCTTTCCATTTTTCTTGTATATTTAGTTTTTTTGATTTACTCATTTTTTTTTCTTTGTCACTTGACCAAAGCTTTTTGGGTTTATGTATCACATTTTATAACCTCAAATTATTTTGGTAATCAACAGAATTTTATGTTAGAATGTAGAATCGCATATCAGTGCAAACGCAAATTATAATAAAAAAAAACATAGAGAAAAACTTGTTCGAATATGAATTAAATTTTATTAACAGGGGCAACTCATTCCCATATTTCATTGAAAATGAATAGGAGGAAATATCCAGGATCCATACGAACCAAAGCTTCGTAATGATTAAATTTTTCCTATGTTTCCGAATAAAAATCTGGGCACTTTTCCTTGGTTTTTAAAATATGGGTTCGATGAGTCACATTTATTGAGAAACATATGAAAATTTAGTCATTAGGGAAAAGTGATATTATTTGGAATTAGTGTTATAAGTTGGAAAATTCGCCGGTACAAGTTGGACATGGCTTTTTTTCTTGATAAATACAGTACAAAATTTGTTTTGAAGCACAAGGAACCAAATTTTAAAACTAAAGCATTAAAAATATACAAATAAAAATGAAGTACCAAATTTATCAAGACAAAATGTCGTGTCCAAAATGTACCATTGTCCAAATTATACCACTGTCCAACTTGTCCCATTTTACCCTACTAAGCTTAGGATCGTGCGAAGCATGGGCATTTTCCCCAAATCGTTTCTAAAATTTTCTGAAATACAGTTCGACCTCGATAGAGTTAACCCCCGATAGAGGCAATCTCCAATAGAGTCAACAGCTATTTTTTTTACTCTACAGACTCCAATAGAGGCAACTTAGACTTAAATTGACTCCGATAGAGTCAACTTTTCCTTTATTATTGAACTAATAGTATATGATTTTATTATGGTTTTTTCTAAATTAAAATCAGTGTTTTGGTGTATCAATGTAACGTTTTTAACACAAGAAAAACATTTTTGTAAGTGCATGCTAATATTATTATAAAATTCGTATGTTAACCGTGTAATCATTTTTCAACAAAATAATTTTCTTTTCGTAATTTTATGTGTTTTGACCGATTAAAACTTCTCTTGTCTTTTCTCTCTTGTCGTAAGATATTTTGATTAGACTTATGAGCGTAATGTAGAGAAATTTGTAATGTAAAGAAAAACGTAATTTTTTTTCGTACTCCAATATAGTCAACGAATCCAATAGAGTCAACTGGTCTGAAATTAATTAGTTTACTCTATCGAGGTCCCACTGTATTTACAGATTTTTTTTTTAATTTCGTATAAGCTTTATTAGATTTCGCTATGTATTATATTTCCCTCCAGAGTTATTCATATGAAAATCTTCCTGTTTCTTTCACTTTTCTAGCAGTAATTTCTAAATCATCTATATAGAAATAGAAATGTTTAATTAAATTTCAAAGAACAAATAAATCTGAAGCTCGATTCAATTAATGTAAAATTAATTTAATATTAATTTATATATTTGAATACTTATAGGTAGAAATTTTGCCTATAAAAAGTTTTAGGTTTAACACGTTTACTAATTGGTTCAGGCTTAGAATGTTTTTGAACTCTTAAAAAACTCTTGAACTCTTGAAAAAAATAAGAAAGGCAGAATAATATTCTTTAAAATTAAAATAACATTTCGAAATGAAATCTTATATTTTTCCTTATTTGTTTAAATATTTATATAATCTTTCTTGGCTGTTTTATACGATTTACTGTTTCTAGCAGTTTTTTGTCCCCTGTAGGAATTCTGGGCGAGTATTAAAAATTTTAATGAAAAAGCTTGAATTAAAGGGTACTAAAAGTAAGATAATTTAAAACCAAAGTCTTATTCTGGACAATGCCTATTCCATTCTAGTACTTCTTCTTTGCAGCTGTAGAACTTCCAGCTGACTAAAATTTACTGCATTAATCATAAATGGAAAGAAATATACTTTAAAAGTGGTTTGAATAAAATTATTTTTTTTTAAATTCATCAACTTAATGATTTAAAACCTTGAAATTCTATTGCTGGGTACTAGGTTCATTCTAGCACTTTCTAACTTTTATAGACAAAGAATTTTGCAGAAAAAATCTCACTCAAAAAATATTTTAATATTCAAAAATTCTATATAGAAAAATTTCGAAAATATGGATATAGTTAATAAAAACGCACTTAAATTTTATATAGTTGATATTTGGCTTATTATTGCAATCTTGAAACTGCTAATAAATCCTAGATATCGTCAGTTGCCTCAGCAACTGTGCTAACTGCATTTCCTTTGTGTCAGCATTCGTTGTAAGCAACGCATGCTGCGCGGCGTTTGCAATGAATGCAGACACAAAGCAGATGCAGTTAGCACAGTTGCTGAGGCAACCGACGATATGTAAAAACGAAAAACTAAAAAAATCCAAAAAAATAAATCCAAAAGAAGAAAATTTAAAAATTTCTTTAATTAAAAAGGTTTACAAAATATAGATATAATTTGTTTATAGTTATTTATTGGTTTTTATGAAAATCAAGATCGTGTATAAATAGAACACATAATAAATCGAATCGAAAATATTTTTTTTTAGAGAAATTGTGGAAAGCATCGACTACGTTAATAGAAACATTTTCAGTTTACTACAGTACTTTTGACTTATTATAGTACTTTTAGACAAATTATAGAAGTTTTAGTCGAACAGCGAAATTTTTCTAGATAAAACTTGAAAAAAAATTTAAAAATATCAATTATGTTAATATTATCGTTTTCATATGCTCACTATAGCATTTTATATCAGTTACAGAAGTTTTCATTATGTTTTGAAAAGGAATCTTTGTAAAGTCGGAAATTACTAGCACAAAAACTTTAAAAGTATAATAACATATATTTTTCAAAATATATTAACACTTCTATTGATATTTGGCACTTTATAGTATTTTTCTAGCAGTTAATTGAGGTAAGATTTATAAAAATCTATTTAATAAATATTTTTAAAACGTTTTAAATCATATTTCACAAATTAAAAAATTATTTAGAACCTAAAAGCACAAAATTTGTGGCATTTTAATTCAAACTGCTAGAATTGGGGTTATCTGATGTTACCACAATGATGCAGATCAATAATTTTTTTTATAAGTTTGCACTAATATGCGATTCCACATTCATACTAAAAAAATACATAAAAGTAAAAATTAAAACAAAACACACTCATTATTAATTTCACACACATGTATATATAAAAAAAAGAAAATTAAGGATAGAAAACACAAAGAAAGATATAAAAAAACATAAAAAAAAACTGCAAAATGATGTGCAAATGCACTGAGAGAAATAAAAACAAATAAAAAATGTCTGAAAAATTAGCTTATTATCTTAGCATTGTGAAAATAATAAAAAAAAGAAATATTGTAAAAAATACTGCTTTTTGGATAACGAAAGGAAAACAGGTTTGTTTTTTTTTAAATAAAATAAAATAAAAATAAAAATAAATGTATTAATAAATATAGTAATAAATTGTGCAGACGTACCAAAGAGGGTAAATAGAGCATCAGGCGTGACCATCTACAGAGAGAAAGAGATCAGTTAGCAGAGTATATTTTATATATATCAATTGTTATCAATATATATAATATAAAAATGTCTTTTTGACCAACAAAAAACAAAAGAGGGTAAAAATTGTTTGTTATTGAGAGGAAAACCAAAAGGAGAAAAAAAATTATAACGAGAGTTTTTTTTCTATTTTCAAATTAAACGGTGATTTTGTGCAGAAATGACTCAATTTCTGGTGAACCATGGAAAAGGATTCTGCACCAGAACACTTTATCTCGTTTTGCCATGGAAATATTTCATAGCAGAGTAAATGCAATAGGGACAAAGTAACTCTTTTCAGGTGAGAATCCATCTTTACATGATACCACACAGTTCCACAGCGGAAAAGTTCTATAAAGGATTACAATGTTCCACTTTTCATCAAAATGGTGTTACAACAAACTTACTGCAGTTAGTTCTGCAGCTTGGAAATTTGTTCTCAAATAGATAATTCACAAGGTAGAGTTTATAACTTATCTATATCATACTTTTGTTTGCCTCTATTACACTAAAAATGTACACATACAGTACATGTTATTATGCAAGACAAACTTTTAGGTTAATTGAATAGCTCCGTTCTAATTTTCTAACTTTTAGAGTTTAAGGTAGCAATTTCTTAGAATAGGGATCATCACTGTAATTGAGGGTTTAGATAACTGAAAATGTGAGAAGGGACACTTATTCAAACATTTTAGTTAAATGAACTTCTTATAATAAATATTAGACCACTTTTACTACTTTTTAATATGAAAAATTTTAAAAATAGAAAAAAAGGTTTTTAAGGGGTAACATCTACTTGAACGCCCAAAATTTAAGAATTTCTTGTAAGATTTTTTTTGTAACTTTGATAATGAATCGATCAAAATGAAATGAATTTTGAAGGAAAAAATTGAAAGAGTTGACTTCTTTCCTTGACGCGCTTGCAGCTAGCAGTAGAACTCCAGTAATTTTTATCCGATTAACTTGAAATTTTTAGGGTAACTACTTAAATAGATTCTCTAAGATCGTAAGTCACTTTATAGAAAATTCAAGTCACTCCAATAGCAAATCAATCGTATAAAAGTTAAATACTCGAGGTCTGTTGGTGGCCACGTAACGTAGTGTTTAAAAAGAAATCGACCATAAACCCGTGCATTGCTATGTCGCTATTTTGCTTAAAAAATTAAAATTAAAAACATTTTTTCATTCCTCAAGACAGAAATGTAATATCCCCTAAAAATCTTATCTTGATTGATTTATTAGCAAAGTCATAAAAAATCACAAAAAAACTGTTTTAAAAAATCACAAAAACTGGGCGTTCTGGTATATGTTACCCCTTAATATCCATTATCTATTTTTTTGTTTTAAAATAAAAAGTTACTCCATGAGGCTTCGCCTTTTTTAAACTATTTTTAATTGAATAATTTTCTCAAATAGACATTACTTGGTCTCGCTTCAATAGAATGCATTTTTGCAAACGAATTCTTTTACAAAAAAATAGAAGATAATAAATGCATATTGCAAATATTTATAAATAATCAAGTATTAATTAATCCATCAAAAAATTATAATCAAATGTTCTTTAATAGAAGTACTCTAAGTTTAAAGTTAGACTTTAAATTCGTGAAAAAAAGGTCATTTAACGCATGCAAAAATCTTTTATCTAAGACACATTTATGCTGCACATTGTGATTAAAAATGTTTTATAGACATAAATATTTCCTATCTGATGTTTTGCCGAGCTATTTGTCAAAAGAAGCTCTAACTTCTTTTAAAGTTGTAATTTTTTATCGAATATATTCTAAAAAAAATAAATAAAATAATTTCCAGATATTCTAATAACTAGGTCTTGTGGTATGAGTCTTAGCTTATTCTGAAAATTTTAAATAATTTAAGGCTTTCACAATCTTATAATTTTCGTCAAATAAATGATAGTATTTACAATAAATAATATCCAAATGGGTATTTTTTTTAAAATTATTTTGGTTGTTAAAATAATAATAACAAAAAGCCATTATCGAGGTATGTGTCTTGAATAAACGGTTCGATATTTTTCGCTCATAATTTATTGCAATATTCTTTTGTATATTTAAACTAATCTTGTTTTTATCTAGGGGGTCCGTGGTGCAATTGGTAAGAGCTTTCGGCTCTTTGGCGGTGTGACTCCCGGCTCGACTGTCACATTTGTGAGTTCGAGCCCCGCCCGGTGCAAATGATTGAAGGGTCTGAATGGACATTTTTTTACGAAACACTGTAAACTCTGTAAAAATTTGTAAACTGAACAATGTACGGAATGGCAGAAATAGCCCAGTACTTCAATATAAATATAAAAATAATATTTTTATCTAATGTCTCATCTGCAGATTTTATGATAGAAAAGAATAACCTCAAACTTAATTCACAAATTTGAATGAGAATTACAATAAAAATGAGTGGAATTTTTGAAAAAAAAAAAACGTATCGAAGCTCGACAGGTTTCAGCACGGATTTGTCATTGTATTCTTAAATTTAATTTAATAATACTTTCTCAACAAAAACCTTTTTATCTTACTAGTTGATTTCATTAAAAATTGTTATTCTTACCATTTTTAGAGGTTATTTAGAGAATGATTAAGCAATAACTTAAAAAATTCACTAAAAAAATCGGATGAAACGAAAAGAAAATTTTGTTACGAAAAAATACAATTCGAATATTCAAACACGTTCTACATATAATATTTTGTTTATATTTTTTAAAATATCTAAAAGAAGGTGAAGAAATGAATTTAAAAAATAACTCAGATTGAATGAGACACATTCTTTCCGTACAGAAGTAGATCTTGAAAAATTCGAAAATCTATTTGGAGATCCAAAAAAGAGACTTTCTCACTTCTTAATACTTTCGCAAGGTGGCGGAAGTTACATCCTGTTCGAATTTCGAAGTGCTCAAGTGTCAAAATGTGACGGTCTTCACATTGTTGTGAGGAAAAAAACAGAACAACGACGTTTACTGTTCTGTTCCAGTATTTAATCACTCTATAATCACTGAGTAACTCTGTTGCCAGCTTTTTAGTGTGATATTTAATAAATTTTTCCCATCTTGTTCGAAAATTTAGTATGAAAATTCGAAATTGAACTTGAATTCTCCGAACTTCAACGACTTTTTGTGTAAATAGAGTTCAATTTACCTTTTATCCAAGACACTATTGGAGAATCAAAATCTACTTCTGTTTGGGATCATTAGAGATATCTATTAGTCGAGACACGTACCATAAAATTATCTTTTCTAAAATAGTAAGATCTTACAGGGGATCTCCGGACTATGCACTCCAAAATTATGTACCTGACGGGATTATGCTCACATAATTGTGCATGTTTGCCTACTGGGAGCCAAATCAATTTTTGATATACTCCTTACAGTATAAATTTTTCTTGTGCGGGAAATTTTAAAACATTTTAGGTTTATTTATCAAAAAGAGACTTTTTATTAAGGTAAAATTTTTGATTATTGTAACAATTTATTGAGAAAGTCAGGACAAAAAGTACTTATATATAAAACATTTAGTTGAAAATACAACTTGTTTATTCTGAATAATTTTACTCCGCGTGGAATTCGTTCTAAGTAAGACTATTCTGCGTATATTATGGCATTTCTGTAATTTATTTAAAAGAAATTTTCTGCAGGAATGCAATTTTTTTAGAGTCGTAACACCTTTCTGCGCGATTGTTTTCCGTCCCAATTAGGATCCTCTGTAAGTAGATTTATAATTATAACACTTACAATAAGCAGAAGGTATGTGTCTTGGCTAAAAATTTTCCAACTTCACTTTTCAGTGATTTGCAGAAGTAAAGGCCAATTTTTGGGAGGTTCTTAGGGCAAATACTCATATAACTATATTTGGAAACTGCATTCAATTGTATCCCTTTCGTTACTATAATTTATGTTAAGACGCACAAAATTGTGCTTTATGGAATTAAAATAATCCATTGAGACTTAATTCCGCTGCAGTATTGAGTCATTATTGCTGTACAAAGATGTAGAATAGAACTAAAGTGTAGGGAATCATATTCATTATGATCTTCTATTTAGACAAAGGATTGAGTTGAAGTGAGAAGGAATGAAGTATAAGATGTAACTGAGGGTTGATTTTCAATAAAGATTAAAATTATTTCTTTCAGAGTGTTTGAAGAGCTAGAGGGATACTCAAGAGTTTTTGGTTCAAGTGGATTGTTTTAAGTAAAGTTCTCATTAATTTAGTTGTTACTCCCATAGGACTTCCAGGACAAAGAAAACGATGGTGTGGTGTTGATTTTGCAAGAACTAAAGGTAGTGAAGTGCAAGTTAATGTGAGCAAATAGCAAGGAAAAAAATTCAATGGCAGAGAAGAAGCGGGCGAAGAACTATCTAATATGGAAAAAAAAAATGATATAAAATTCACGATGGAGAAAATGTTTGTCTATAAGAATGGAGATTAATTGGGAAAATAAATATTTTCTATGTTGTTTTTTTTTTATCTGTTGGTGGTCTTGTGAGCAAACAAATGTATTTTTCTGTCCTTTCCCTTGATTCCCTTTTCATTAATTAACCAGTGAAGTGACAAATCAAATCCCCTCCATGAAAAGTTCCAGATGAATTGGGATTTTGGTTTGGGAACTGACTGCCCTACCCCTCACCAGGAAAAGCTCAATATTTAATGTAAATTTGTGTCTAATTAAACGAAGCTCAACTCAATTTGATTCCCACAAGGAGATTTATTATTTTCCAAAATTGATGCGTGAGTATTTCGTCCATAGTATGAATATTTTATTAGAATTTCACCCACGGATGACAATGTCAATTGGAGCGCGCTACATTCTCCCCATGGACATCCCTTGGGGTTGGGCATTTTTAGAGGGGTTCTGGCCTTCGATCAACACCACAATATTCAGAGTTGCAACCTAATTTACGTCCACCCCCAACATTCATTGAATTTCAATAATAATTTCCATCCGAATGCACAATAATTATGCGTGGAATTCCCCTGCAGGTGAATTTAAAACAATTTTGTACACTACACGCTATTTTCCTCAATAAAAAAGGAAACTTTTGAAAAATTAGAAAAAAAATGTTATGTACAAATGTGAGGACTCTCGAGGCTAAAGTCATACTAAGAATTAATAACAAAAAAAAGAGAAATAAAATTGTCAAAAAAAAACTAAACACAGAAAGACTTCTTTGGGTTTATGTATAGAAAGTGACAAAACAATCCTGAAGGAAAAAGAAATACTCAAAAGCATAGAAAAGTATAATATAAAAAGGATATAGTAAAATGATATAGCTACATTACCTCCTCATTCAAATTCGACACGAGAAGCACATTGGAGAGACCACGAAGGGCAGGTGTTGCATTGCCAAGGGCACCAGTTGATGCCAGAGCAAATGCTCCCAAGCTCGGAAGAGCTCCACCATAGGCGCTGGCCAGAGGAGTTCCCAGGCCCAGGGCGAATGGTGGCAGAACTCCTGGTGCTCCCAGGCCATTAACTGCTGCATGAAAGAGAGAAAGTGCCATGTTAAACTTTACAAAATATTCCTTCCATTTAGGGGGACAAATGGATTGTTTACTAAGTACAGAGTGAGAGAGATTAGATTAACCAAGGAGAAAATGCAATTTTATTGTATAAATTTTTAAGTTTGGGTTTAGGGTAGAATCGTATCTTAAATCTTGTTTAGAGGAAAATAGTGAAAACACTTTACAAACCTAACAATTGGGAATTGATCTAAGAATTACGATAAAATGCAATATTTCAGAAGACACGTACCTAAAACTTCGATTGTTATAATAGAGCCTACACTGAGAGAAATCCGGAAAAGTCAAAATAACATTCCGGAAATGTTAATTTTACCCTGCAGTATTGATCCAAAATCGGTGTAAATATTAGCCTTTTTAGGTGTATTAGGGGTTAAAGGTACACTTCTTCATGTTAACCGATTAACCGATTTCAATTCAATTTAAAACATGTATGTGTTTTCAGCTGGAGTCTGCTATTCTTAACGCGATACTCGCGAGGCAGTGTCATTTCCATATATTTGGCTAGCAGCACTTCATATTCAAGGACTGCTGGTGCTGACCGGTCAGCATATTCTTGATCATGATTATTAGCTATGCTCACTGGGGGATTTAATAGTCAATCACTTTAAAATTTATTTTTTTTTTTCAGTATTATCAATATTTTATAAATTTTCTTTAATATTTTTGATAATTTTTTTATATTATGATTCTGAATGTAACAGTGAATAATTCTATGGATTTAGAAAAAGTAAAAAAGACTTTCATCAGTCCAAAAAGAAGCGTTTAAGTACCACTCTTCGCAAAACGATCCAGTTACCCCACCTTACTATATACCAATGAATAATAATTTTCAGTCCAATAAAAATATTATGTATGAATATTGTAGTTTCTTTTTCCAAAATGGTTTGGCTTGAAAAAAATTGGAAGTATAAAAAAAATTAAAATCATTTTACTATGTAAGAATTTAAAAATTCGTCATTTTTAAGCTTAAATATTTACTTAATAGCAAATAGTTGGAGACTTCCAAAAAATATCCTAGATTCATTCAACCTTGTACTTTGCAATTACGTACAGACATGAGAAAGAAATAACTTTAGGTAGTCAGGAAAAATTATTTTCTTCAGGATATCGATGTTCAAATCGTCTTTAAAACGTTAAAGCATCACGTAGGTCACGCAGACTGCCAAAAAAAAACCGAAAATTTTCTTTACATTTTTTTTTTCAACTTAATAAAAATTTTAATTACAGGTCTTGAAAATATAAAAGTACAACATTTTACCGGTATTTTCTAAAGGTTTCAGTTAGAAATCTTTAAAAAAAATCAGCTGATTTTCAGATGAATTGATCCTATGCATTATTTTACATTAAAAACGAATTAAAATTATAGATCTTTACTTATTTATTAACATAAACTAATACTTGGTCCACAAAAACCTGTTTAAATATGTTAAAATAGCATAAATGTGATTCGTCAAATTAATTTGAATTCAGCAAATTCAAATGCTAAAATTGCTCATTAATTTCTATTTTATTGCAGTTAAACAAGTAATAGTCTTTTGCAGGAAATTGTTCTTATTAAATTTATTTACTCGTAATCAATATTATTTGTGGTCAAAAAATAAGATAAGTACAGTGATTTAGTGATAAACTTGTACGGAAGTGAAGCTTCAGTATCAGGAGCGATTTCCTAAGTTCCTCCAAAGTCATTCGAAAGAAATTATTGTGCCAAGAAATTTCCTGTTTGTATGACTTCACACAGATTTACAATAAGACTGTATGAGAGTCGCTTAATGCGCCCTTTCCCTACAAATCTTTCTTCTGGCTTTGTAGATCCTTCTGCATAACACATAAGTGACTTATAAGACTTTTTATAACTACTATCACACATTTTTCGGAATCATTCACAATCAAAAATCTCGCGGCATTATTTAAAATTGAGCAAATTTCTTGAAAAATATGTCCTAGCTCTGAAAAATTTCAAGTAAATTCTAGAAATCTCAATGCTCAATTAGCTCAATTGAATTTAAAATTAAATTGCGAAAATCCTAGTGTGATAGCACCGTAAGATTATTAAATGAAAATTTCGGAAAATATAGTTTAAATGTTATACTTTTATAGAGGGAAGTGAGGCATCTTTGAACTGAAGTGGAAATGAACTGAAAGGAATTGAACATTCTCATAATATAATTCCGCAGACAATTTGTTTGCGGAAATACACTATATAATAGTAAGGATGAGGTCCTTTTAAAAATAGGAGAAAAAGCCCTATTTCAAAGGTGTCCCAATTAAAAGTTGCCTCACTTCCTCCTGTGCTTAAGAGTTTGAATTAATTTTTTTTTAATAAGTTGAAAAAAATATAGAGAAAATATGCCCTTTGCCAAACTTTTCGACCAATGAATGTACCCCCTAAGGACATAGGTATATTCATTAGAGGTCCTTAGCGTAATTTTCCTTTAGCAAATCTTTTACTCATGAATTTTATAAGCCAAATATTCTAGAGGATCAACCTGACTTTATTAGGACACTTATTCATAATTTTAGATAAAAATCTTTGATTTTAAAGTACCAAATTACTTTAAATCTTCAAGCCAAAACGTAGAGAACTTCACAAAAACGAAACTGGAAATTGAAACATCTTAAAGTTTTCTTTAATTCAAGGGTTCGGTTTGGTAAACTCGCTTTAAATTTTAAAAGATTAAAAATCGATTTTAGACTTTTAAGTTTTTTTCTAAAAATCCAATTTAAATCATTAGGCTTTTTTTTTTTAGAAAATTCAGGGGTTAGACGGGTTAAACTTCAATCTTTTAAGTAAAAAAATGTATAAGGAAGAAAAACTTCGAAGAACTGTTTGAATTAATATTCGTTTTTTTAAATTATTTTTGATATTTCTTAAGATTTAAAAATATATTTTAGCTTCTTTAATTTTAGTTTAATTGTTTTTAACTTGATAGACAGGTGATTTTCCCCATTAAAACGTTTCTAAACTGCAAAGGACTTACAATGATATATAAGGACTCTTTTTAAAAATTGTCAATTGAATATTGATTTTCAAATCTTATTTACAATTCAGTGGGAAAGTTAAAAGATGGAAGTTTTGACATTTGCCATAATTCCCGATTGTTAATTTAATTTTGCAATATTTCACAAACGTTAAGTCCTGAAACTTCGTTTGAATTTAAGATTAGATCACGCCCCCTTAAGAAGGTAAAAATAAATAAAGTTGTACAGGGGATGCACTTACGAACAAATCTTATCTTCTGCATCCATTATTACATGAAAATCAAATCAAATTGTATAACATAGTATGGTACTTGGTAAATATGGGAAAATTTTAATGAGGTCACGCCCACTGAGAAGCTACGCCCCGGTACTACATAAATGCTTAACTATCAGCCGCAACACAAAAAAAAGTTGTGATTCTTTTTCCACAACAACGGTTGTTCTTGTTGATAATCTTATATAATTTTTCTAAAGCCTTAATTTTTTAGAGGGGCGTGTCCTAAATTTTGGTAGGCGGGGTTATACAAATTTTCATAGAATTACTATGCCGAAGATCTGTAATTCGGAGCAATGCGTCATATTATCTAGCAATGAGGATCATTACTAAATTACTACACTGAGAAAAAAAAGAGGCTGCGATTAACTTTTATTCGTCATTACTTTAACACTTTTTGGGTGTAAAAATATATCAACATTTTTAATGTTAACAACAACATGAAAGAAGGGTAACTTTAACCCCTAATACACCTAAGAAGCATAATATTTACACCTATTTCGGATCAATACTACAGGGTAAAATTAACATTTCCGGAATGTTATTTTGACTTTTTCGGATTTCTCTCAGTGTAGATTACTACAACTGTAAAACTTTCTGCAAAAACATTTTCTTTTAAATTTGAAACTAAAATCCAGGGTAAATAGAGATCTTCAGGAGAATTCAAATAAGTACATTCCAATTGCAATAAATAGCAAAATCAAAAGATAGAGAAAAGGAAAGTTACCTAGTCTATCACCTGTGAGAGCTGGTCGCCGTTGCGTGGCGAGCAGCAGCAGGTCACTGGCGTTAACTAGGCCGCCGGCGCTCGCGATGACCTCTGTCCCTGGTTCACCCGGAGGTAACGAAGGATTGGTAAAGTCTCGCGATTTATCATTGTTGTACTTGACATTTAGTGCCGTCAGTTTGCTGTTATCGATCCTCAGGGTGCAACATCCATTGTAGATGTTCTGCCCATCTAGGACTGTCTTTGCATGCTGAGCCGTCTGAGCATCGGGATACTGAATGAGAGCCTATAAAGAGAAAAATAGAGATTGATAGGGAGGCCGTCCTATTGCAATCGTGTAACTCTATACGTACTTGGAATGAATTATTCTTCGTAAACGTAACGATTTTTAATACTTTTCCAAATCTCTGGAAAATCTGATGCAAAATATCAAGCGAGACAGGATATACGAGTGATTCAACTATGACCCTGAGCACAGTATTAGGACCTCCGCCGCTCGACGTAGAATTCTGTACAGCCTGAGATGTTGGATCCGTTCCCGATACGGGCAGGGGGGATCCACTGGCTGGTGACTGGATCTGAAAGTCCTGATTCTGCAGGGCCGCCGACGCACTCTGCAAACGTGAAGAAGCTTTGAACGACATAGCGACAGTTTTGTCCAGGACTAGCCTGAGGGTGGTCTAATTGATGATCAGTACGGTACGCCATTCGGAAGCAAGACATGAATTTATTGTATTTTTAGATACTATAGGGGAAAGTGCTGTCCCTTTGAACGTTTATGCCTTCGAATAATGTGAATTTCTTTTGGTTTTCGGAAGAGATTTACACTAAATTATCATAAAATTATCAATAATTGATGATAGGCCAACTAATATTTAATATAAATGTGTAAGTCTCTTAGGAAAACTAGAAGAAAATTCACATTATTTAAAGGCATGAACGTTCGAAGGGAGAGTACTTTCCACTAACTATCGTTATAAAAACCTTGGTAAAAACGACACAACTCATGTAACTTCTGTGAAATGATCGTTAAGTCATTGTAATATAACTTAAATCCTCGAATTAATTACGTTTTCATATAAATTCTATATACTTCGGGAGAACAACACAAAATGAGATAAACGATTTCCAAATGTCTGGATAATTGAAAATTCTCAATCATGTATTTATATCAAAAACTATTTGGAAGAAACGAGCTTATAAGTTGGTGAATCCAAATAGAAATAGAGGGATATGTGCAAAAGCTCCCTCCTTAATCTCTTGTGAAATTGACTAAATTTCTCAAGTAGATCGACAAGAAAAATATTGTGAGATAGAAAGGTCTGTCTGTGGCAACCGAATAGAGATTAATGAAAGTGATTTGATGTGTGAGAATGCTTGAATCATGAATTTGTATACATTGATTCCATCGAGACTCTTCCTCACATTTTGGCTTCCACTCGACACAAAATAGACATCTATTGACTTTACTGTGAGGCCAAGAGACGAGTGTGAAGAGGAGTCCAATGGGAAAAAGTCACCCCCTTAGGAGTGGCATTTAGTGTTTGCATATGCTTGAAGGGGTGGTTTCTGGCATTTGTGGAACATATGGGTCAGGGAGTCTATGGGTTCAGTAAAAGGGAAAAAGGGAAGGATCCTTAGGAATTATTGAATGAGTAACACACTGGCACATACCGCTATTGAATGACTCTGATCGGTCTTAAGTTCCCGATGATTGGAGAACTGCACATAAACCGTCCTTCCACGAACTTGAGGTGGATTGGTATTGAAGCAAGCCACCATGGCAGCAGCTGATACTTCATCAGCCATCTCCAGAAAGGCCTGATTCTTCCCTTTCAGCACCAGCACATTTGTCACTCGGCCAAAAGCTACGCCCAATTGGACAACTTCCGCCTCACTGGACTCATTCGGTATGTTTCTGATGTGTATAACACGGGATGGTTTACCTGCAGAGCAATCAAATGCACTTCACTACATCATATCAAATATTAACTATTGATTTCTGACTATTTTATAAACTATCACACAGAGTTGCCAAGTGGAAAATCCCTTCGCAAACTATACAACACACCCACAAAAATTTCCCACAAAAAAAAAACTTTCAGTCATATGCCCCAATAATGCATAGCTGTTGCATCATTGACAATAAATACTCCAACCACAATGCAAAAAGCTTGAAAGACAGCTTAACTGAATCACACCTAACCTATTAAGTATTGATACCTGTGTGAAAATACAAAATTTTCCAACTGTATTGGATCTATTCCTAAATATTTTATCAGCCATTCCCATTTGAAACGTCTAATCAGCCAATTAATGTTCCATAAAATTCTGTACTATAATTGGAAAACTTTAACAAAAAGAAGTCCAAACAACCTGCACAAACTTTGTTGCAAGGATTTCTTTAAAATATTCACCAAAATTCAAAAATTTGATCGAAGAAAGACTTTTTGTGAAAATATTATTGCATTTATTGGAGGAAGAATCCTTAAAAATACATTTCAAAATTATTTTGAATATTTATCAATAAACTTCTTAGAGGGAATATGTATTATGTTAAGGGTTAGAAAGAACGTTTAAAAACAGAGGGTGAGCAGATCTAGTCTCCATGATCAGCTACTTTAAGAAAAAACCTAAAAAGTTAAAACAGCTTTATGGCAGAGTTGAATTAACTCTACGAATATAGATGTAATTGTTACTATTTTTCGTTGTAAATTTTAGTAAATAGAGTTGAAAAAACTCTTCGTGCGAGTTGAATTAATTCGTCGAATATCGATATAGTTATTACTCTTTTTCGATGTAAAATTTCATCTCGACTGAAGTATATGCTTAAGTGTTTTCGTTTTAAGAATATACTTCAGTCAAGAAGATTTTAGTGTGACAAAATTCATATGGAAGAATTAATTAATTAATTCTTCAAATGTCAAATAAATCTTTCATATGGAAGAAAATGATAAAATAAAAAAAAAACATAAAATTGCAAACTCTGTTTTGGGTTTTGAAACGAGTTAGTTTAACTCTTAAAACGAGTTATTTTTGGTCTCAAAAAGTGTTATTTGCATTTTTTTTGTCATGTAAATTTTAGAACAAAAAAAGTTAAAACGACTCTTCCGAATATTACACCTAAATAGAAGTAAAATTAACTCTAAAATATAGTTAATCGAAAATCACAACAAAAAAGAGTTAATTCAACATCGATTCGAGTAAGCTTTACTCGAGTTTATCAATCTGTCTTAATCATTAGCTGATGATTGGCAGCTGAACCATGAGAAGCAGACCGGTACACCCTTTTCTTAAAAAATACTTTTCAACTATTTTTAAGGTTTCTTGAACTATGAAACAGGATTCTTATTAAAAAATTAAATAAAAAAAGAATATAGCAATAAGGGCAATAAGTATTTAAAGGAATCTATTTTTAAATTATCAAAAATTTATGTGTTCTTAAGTTTTCTCTTCTAATCTATTGATTACTGATATTTGAGATACCAAACAATAAAACTATCCTGGAATAAATTGTATTACTTTGATGTGAATGCTGTTCTCTGTGCTTTTATTTTGTAATGCGTAAAATCTCCTAAAGCTCTTAAAGCCTTTAAAGGTCCATCCAATCTGAGAACGTGACAGTAAAATTATTAATAGAATTGCATCTGGATCTTACAAATATTTAAAGGTGCATTTTCTATTTCGTAGAAACTGAAACTTATTTGTTTATTTGCTCAGATTCCCAAGAATTCTAAAATAAATGTTTATGTTCTAAATTTTTACATGGACCTTTAGATTTTTAAATCGAAATACAACAAAGCTCATGAGAACTTACCTCAAAACTGAAAATGTATTTTTTCTAATAGTATTATACTTAAAATTTCGTCATAAAGAATCCTTATTTTAAATACTAAAGCTTTCGAAGAAAGCTCGTAAAATTTAAAGTGATGGAGGTCTTTAATACCGAATATTTATACTAAAATTTTAGCTTTATTTACCTAAGATTTGAGGGAATGAAAAGAATAATTGTAAACTAAACACTCTTTTTTAAAGAATTCTTTATTTGAATAAATAATTCTATTCTATATTATTCTAATCTCTAGGCTCTTGCTATTTATTAGTGATGTATGTTAAAAATTTGAAGCACAATCTAAAAAAAAAACAAACAAATTATTTTAATGAAAAAAGTTTATTTTTAAAAATTGTCTTTTTATATTTAATATCTTTCCAACGTAATTTTTTTTTTTGAATTTTGAGAAAATTTATTTTCACGCTTTTCACGAGAGTTTTGCAAGTAGTTGAACTCAACTGTTGACAAAATTATTTAAACTTTTTGTGTAGATAACTTATTCTTTTAGATTATTTTTAATTGATAAAAGAAATTTTTTAAATTAATTTCAAGTAATTTTCAATTTTCTAAGATTAATAAAGTTCTTTAGAAGCACAATTTATAAGAAAATGCATTCGAATCTGAGGATTTCGAAAAAGCTGTTCTCACTGTGCAATTTGTTTTTTTTTTTAAGTTTACCGGGTTGAAATCGATTCGGTCGACTCACAAAATATTTCCCAATATATAACTTAGGAGAAACGTAATTGAATTTCAGATATTGTAATCCTATTCCCAATGAGTTGTATACGTTTTCAAAAACCCTGGCTGTTATAAACGTTACTATTCAAAGCCCTTCCTATGGAACGCTTTTAACACTAAACCTACCTACTGTTTTTGATCGATTTTCCTAGCGCACTCGGTCAAATGACAGACCGCGGTAGGGTTAGGTACTCAACAATTTTTTCTTGGAAAAGAGGAAAAAATTAATATTTAAACACTAAAAAATATATTACATGCATATTTTAAGAAATTCATACAATTTCATAGCAACATTGTACCGTTCAAATATGTGTTGATTTTAAAAAAGTTTTCAAATCGGTCAATTTGACCGGTCTTGGTAGGTTTACTGTTAAACCGTTTCTGTGTCATTGTCTTCTGGGTCTTTGTTACTATACCTACAAGTTGGAAAGCCGAGAGAGTCAGTCTTCTCGTTCAGTAATAATCTTCCCGATTTAAGAGCTCTCTCCGGTTGAGGTTTTTTCTGTACCGATTCAAAGGTAAATCAAAGAGAACTTACCTAAAAACCCGTTGAAAATTCGATCGTTTAAACCGACGTGTTATACAAAAGTGAGCAAGTTCATGAAAAGGACATTTATTTTAATGGAATTGCATTTGAAACGTTCTGCCATCCTAAAATTCTACAAAACTACACAAAAATTCTTTTTTTTTTCTTTCAGAAAACGTTTACACACTATTGTTAACATTGTTGACGTTGACGATTGAAATGTTAAGAATTCCGAAATTCGAAATGGCAGAACAATCAGTTCTCAAGCGGCGAGTATGAGAACTTACACTCTAGGCTTTCACTAGATTTTCGAATAGGTTTTGCTTGGCTTTGGAGTGGCTTTGTCTCTTCTAAAGGTTATTACTGAACAGAGCCAGCCCGGTTTAGAACGTTAGAAAAGAAGGACGTGTAGGTTTGGGTCTCTCAGAAGAATCTGACTGGGTACTAGAAGGTGAGGCGGCTAGTTGTTTAAGAGAGCCCATTTCCTATCAATCCTTCTAAACTAAGAATCCAACTGGTAGTTTTCAATATGAATTAGCTATGAGTTCATAATTGATTCATTACCTATTAGAACCGGTTTGAATTAGACGGAAATTTCAAAACCTTTCTAAGGAACCTAGACCTAACGCCATTTGATTGTGAAATTATAGTTTTCTAGGGCCTTTTTTTAAGCCTTTGACGTTGAAAAACCGTTATGAGGATTCAATGGTATTTTCGTATAAGAATTATATCTTCAATTTTTGGTTAAATTAAAGATTTTTAGTTAAATTATAAAAGGTGAGTGAAGTATAAGTAATTTTTCTTAGGTATTGCGAAACCAAAACTCCTGTAATCTGCTTATAGCGCTCTTGGTTCCATTACTCTGACTTTTACAAGAATTTCAACACAAAATTCTCATTATAATCCTTTTAAAAATGCATTAAAAGACTTGTCAGAGTCTTATTTACTTACTTAGATCGCTTTCTAAAAAAACCAGTAAGGCTCAAATATTTTATTCATAACCGCAAAGAAAAAAGACCATAAAGATTGGATTGTCACCCGAAAATAAACTAATCTTTATTTTAATTATTCGTTAGTTTTTACTAATTGTTTTTTTTTTACAAAATGTTTTGCAAACGTTAATGGAACACATGGGGAGACAGTTCAATCTTCATAGTCGATATATTCTTCAATTACCTTATGAGACATTAGATTAATTTTCGAATGCTATAAAAGCTAAAACGTTCTTCAAAAACTTGAAAGCTCCTACCACCAGGTGTCTCCATTCGAATCAAAATGTACATATAAGTTACATTTTACTTCGGTGATCAAAGGCATAATTTATTACTCACACAATTTTATTGCAAGTCGTAAAATAAGCTTTTTTTTAAAGCCAATACCTTACAAATGCATTATAATTTAATAACATGGAACAAATGAGTGTGAGAAATAAATAAATATTTGTTAATTATACAAATATAATACCTCAATTAACCATCACTTCCTCTCATTTAAATTAACAATAACATCAAATAATAACAATTTAAAACATTTCCTCTCTGCAATATCCGTTGTATGTTCTTTAATATTTATAATATAAAATGGAAATTCGAAATTGTAATCCGATTTGTGGTAAAAAAAAAAATTAATGTTTCCCATGCATTTAAAATATTATAAAATTTTATGGCTATTGAAGCTAAAGTAGGGAGCTTTTAGTCAATTCTGTGTGACAGTTACTAAATTATTAAAGAACACTTTTCATCAGGTATAGTGAATTAAAGGATTTATTAGGACTTACCAACACCACCGAGGACTGTATTTGTTTCCAGTTTTGCCTTTTTGCTTGCCAAATCTTGATTATTGTTATCAGATGCAGGCGCCATAACAGCTGCTTGACTCAGAAGTTCGTCACTACCTCTCTGCAATGGAATGAAAAAAATTCAAAATTAATTAATATTTATTAATGTTGTTTATTTTGTTAAAATTTCTTTGAAATTCCACAAGGAATACTCTCAAAGAGACAAAATCACATCAAGCCCTTCAGTTGGTATATAGAAAGCATAATACTTTGATATTCATTTTATCTTTGACTGTGAAAGAGTTTGAAAATATGAAAGCGTTTACTGCGAGTATCTTCAAACACATATTTTCTCATGTACTGAAGAACATTATTATTGTTATTATTTTCAATAAATTTAAGGTATTATATGGTTGAGGATGAAAGGGTCTTTTGTGTTGCACCACCAAAGGAGGAAATGTTCACCAATGTTACACACATTGAGAATTTCTTCTTCCGCTTCATACAAAGTACCCATTCTCTGGGTATTTTCCCTTAAACATATTAAGACTTGTCTGTCGAATCTTCTATACAGTTTTCCCAACCATCATCCCCACAATTTCTCTCCCCTTTCCCATTTTCTTGTGCCACATAAAACAGCACACAAAAAGGCTTCCGCCGAAGGAAAATAGAGAGCATTACTACCCATTCCCATTAATGGATCCCACCAGCGATTTCTTTTACCTTCTGCCAAGACAAGGATGTTGGAGATGTCACACAAATTTAAGGATTTTTCTCACGTGAATCCAGAGGATTACCTTGTGACAAGCCAAGGGATACCCAAGCATTGTGAGAAAAAAACCGTGAAAGAAGACAAAAAAGGAATATAGATTTCCCTCCTTCAGTTGTATTAAATTCAATTAAAAGGGTTACAAATCAAAAATGATGACAAACATGAATTCAATATTTCCTTCAAATCACCTCTGGCCTCCCTTTTCTGAGCTCCAGCTCTCGTGTAACTCCTTCACTTTCACCTTCTAGAGTTCAGGATGAGGAAGCTTAAGTCAAAAGCCCCGAAAGCAAAGTTAAAGCGGGCTTTGTGAAGCTCAGAGGTTGTCTAGGATGGAAAAGGAAAGGTCTTGGAAAGTGCACAGATAGAAACAGATTTAGAGAATCGGGACCACAAAGTTCTTCTAGAGAGATTCCCTTGAATAGTTTATGGGGTTATGCTACAAAGGTTATACCAAAGAAATTATGCAATGAATATGACTGAACTTTAGGGCAAAACATCCTCTTGTGAGAAGATTGATCCGCAGTCTTGGAAATTGGGCACCGTAACACAACTTAAGGGTGTAGTTTAGAAGACAACTCAGAATGAACTGTCAGCCCAGAGAGAGTTTAATACCACCCAAAGGCACATTCAGCTTCATGGTAAAGATGTTACACCTTTCACCTCGAACTCACAATCAGAGGGTTAGCACTAGGGACGAATCACATTGTGTACCCAATCAGTCTTTAAGAAATTCATAATAACAGTAGGGCATTTAGTCGCGGAACCGATTAGTCCCCGATTAGTTTACACTCTCGATATGGGAAAATTAGTAATTCTTTGTAGAAAATTTAATTACAAAGGAGACACTTTGAGTTCCTTGAAAACAAGTTTTTACACTGCTTTAAGGTTATATTACAAAATAAGGCTAGAGTGCACAATTAATAATTCAAGAAGATTGACTTTGTGTTATTACTCATATCCCATAGAGAAAATTTTAATTAAAAGGAATACAGTAAAATTCCACAGAAAACAATTCTTTAAATAAAAGGTTATGTTGCAAAATGAGGTTATGTGAGTTTTAGAAAAATAAACAATTTAAAAGGATCGGTTTTTAAACAGTATAATTCTTTTCGTATAAGAATTCTGTGTCGTAACTAATAAGTAAGGAATTCAATTATACAAAAGATACTATTAAAATTTCCGCGGAAGAAATACAAGAAATAGGATGTTAAAATAATTAGAAAGTAGGGTTATGTTGAATATTTAACAATATGTAATTGCTAAATATCTCTTTGCTAGGGATTTAATTTATGGTAGAAATAATGAGAGCTTCAAGTGTAGTGTTTAATTACAAGGAAGACACTGAATTTTCTACGGAATTAAATGATAAAAAAGTAGGGTTATGTTGAATACTAACCTATAAATTATTCATTCACATTTTCTTTTATTCATAACTTCTTCATGTTGAACGTTGAAAAACTTAATTAAAATGAAGAAAGGACAGCTAGTATATCTTTAAGAGAATCTATTACTCATGTAAGGTATCATAAATTGAGGTTATATTTAATAAAATAAATAATTTAAGTGTTTATTTTTTAAATCAAGAAATAAATACACATTTCTAGCAGTGTAGCTTAAGAAAGGTTCAAAAAATTGAATTGAAGAGCAAAATAGAATTTTCAATTCATCATTTTTATAGGATAGATTTTCCTTGAGTGTTTCCCTAGCATTTCAGCACCCTCATCCCTAAAATCCAAGAACCGTCTACGCAAAAGGATTTCCAGGAAGTGAGTATAAAAGCACTGAATGTACCTACTCATGAAATTCACCATTATTTTTTTTGCATGACGTATGTAACATTCATTTAAAATTAAATAAAACACGTGGATTTTTCTCAAATGGAATGGAAGATAAATGAAGGAGGTTTCTATTTTGTAAACAAATTCTTTCTAAGTGGAATAAAGGAGATATTTATTAGGAAGCCAGACTCAAAGAATTTTTTGTCTTCGTACAGAATCTATGTGATAGATCTCGAGTGGAGCTTTGGGGGAAAATGTGGAAAATTTAAATTAAATTTTGAATTTTCTAATAATGAAAAATCCTTTTGAAGACTCTTTTACATGTCTTAAGAGGAGTATTTTGGTAGATGCTATGAGACTTACTGCACAATCAATTTAATTCTTTATAGAATCTCGTCGTCGTCTTCCCAACTCCTCTTTTTTTTTGAAAAGGGGAAAGGAAAAGGGAAAAGAGTCATGACGCGGAAAATCAACTTCATCATTTGACATTATGCTTTCAATCGCAGCCTCAAGTTGTCGATGCTACAAGCAAAATTTCATTGTTGCACGACTCCTGCTGACTTCCTTTTAGCAGCAGATGGAATGTTGCTGAGGGACTTTTTTCTACTAGTTTCTAGATGCATATTTTATTATGATTGTCAACACTGTGACTTGCTGAATGATTGATAGTCCCCAGTAGTCAGATAATACCCTTTCACCTCTGAACTTCCCCAACAGCTTTTTTTGCAACACTTGACTGACCCAAAAGCTTCGCTCGTGCAACCATTCATCAAACCTCTGGAAGTCCTCATTCAACATTTATGTTCTGCGATTTAGAAAATCTCTTCTGTTGGCATATTTTACAAAAGGATTTAGCTTGCTTTGAAAAATTAAAGATTCATGTAGAACATTCAAGAATATATTGAAATTATTAAATTCTGAACACCATGGAGCATTATTTACCATTCGAAATTCAATTCGACGATTCTTCGAACTTATAAATTGATGTATAAGGGCCTTGACAAACATGAGGATTAGCCGTGAGACGGCTCAGCGTAATTATATTCGAAATATAGACATCATTTCCAACATTTTTCACTAAGTCGTCTCTCGGCTTAAATCGTAAGTGTGTCTAGGGCATAAGGATCTATCGCTTTGATCGCTTTTTCTCTGTTTGAATAGACGAACTATTTCATGAAAGAAACAGGGTTTATATGGAAAGTTTTTCGAAGTCACATGCAGTTTGAATAACCTTACGTTCGAAAAGGTATAACAGACTTTTTAACTCTTTAAGAACAAGAGGATCAAAAATTGAGGTTCAGAAAAAAAAAATATTTTTTTGCCTTATTAAAACAAAACATGATTTCAGCTAGTCAGGAAAAATGTCATTTTTAAGTTACCGGTGAGCCAATCATCCTTAAAGGATTAATCGAAAGCAAAACTACCTTTCAAATCAGGCTTATTTACGTAAGGAGCTTTAATGTCACTAATAATTTTCGCTCAAAGAAAACGAAAACACCCGCTCACTTAAAGATTCCCATTTTTTATTCTGAATTTCGATGAAATTATTTTCGAAATTTCATTCGATGATTATTCGAACTTTTAAATTAAAATACAAGGGGTATTACTTAAGGTCAAACTGCACTATCTTTTCGATTTTGCAAGGTTTTTGACAAAAATTGGTGCTCAGTTAATGAGACTTTACTTAATTTAATTTATATTTCGATTATTCCTTATTCCCAAAATTAGAATACGGTTTGGTTGAAAGCAATATCGCCTTTTGTCTAATCCTTTTAGGAGCAGTAATTTAAGTAAATAAAATACTACTAATCCTACTCATTTCACTAATTTTTATTCAGGTTACTGAAGCCATCATCTCTTGTAAGTTTCCCATCTTTTATTTATTGAAAATTTCGATAAATTGATATTCGAAATTCTATTCGATGATCTTTCTAATTTCCCAATTAAAATGCAATGATCTACCGTTTAAGTTGTATTTGAACTTTTTGTTCAAATATCCGATTTTTTTGCTAAAAAAATCGGTTTTATTTGAAGAGTTTTTGAATTTTACTTGAATTTCGAATAATTCAATATTCTAAATGCCAGAATAGTTACGGTTTGTCAAAAATAAAACAATGTTTCGGCTAATTCTAATTTATGTTAGGAGTAGTCAAAGTAGTGATTCAAGCAAAATACGATTAATCTTACTATTTGTAGTATTTATAAGATTCTCTTCTGGGATCGGAAATGTCATTAAAGTGTTATTCGATGTTTCATTCGATGGTCTTTCGAAATTTGAAATTGAAGTACAAAGATTTCTCTTTTGAGTGCAGCCGATACTTTGTATTTGAGGATTCGAAATGTTTTGACAAAAAGCAAGCCATACGTAGTGTTTTTCGATTTCATTTCGATTTTGAATATTTAATATTCGAAAAACCAGAAAACGGAGTTGAAAGCAAACCCGTAATGTTTAGAGAAAGAATATAATCAGAACTAATATTTTTCTACTCATTTTACTTTTTTTAAATACAAATGAAACTATCACTTATTTTAATTAAGTGTCTCTCCTTCAGTTTAAATTTTCGAAATCCCAACGGCTTCAAAATAAATCCACATAGAGTTACATTCCAAAACAAATGTTGTTCTTGAAACTGAAAGTAATTTATGAATGTAGAGAATGTGATGGAATACTCTAGGTAATCGAGGAAGCAATCATACTCAGGAAAACTGTACTACAAAGTCTTCTTTAACGACAAATTGCCATTTCTGACTTTGTCGCATTTTCCACGTAAAATTTCTCTTCAACTAACACGGAGTCTTTTGGGCAAAAGATACAACCAAAGTAGAGATGCGCAATGTGAAGCAATTATCCCAATTGAACCCATTAAATGATTAATCTCAATTATCAATTTTCAATGAGCAAATTGCAAAAGCGACAAGGAATTAGTGAATTGGCTAAAATGGGAAGGATTTATTGTTGATTCCATTCTCCTATACTTTTGTGTGGAGGAGTGCCAGTAAAATATTGTACAATGTTCAAATTGCAAGCCACGAAGTGGTTGATTTTATTCCCCATACCCATCGTGTTCTTGCACAAAGTGGCAAAATTCGCGAATAACACCCCAAAATTGTTTGACACGGCATAAAGCCACACGAAAACCATCAGCTAATGCTGCATAGAGTACCATTATGTACATTTTCGTTACGGCATTACCGTATGGATTGTACAATAATTCAATTTTCCCGACAAACTAGGGCCTTTGGTTCTGGTATCCACTCTCTGTCGCAAACCCCGAAAAACCCCCCTCTATCTTTCCCTGGGAAAATCCATAACCAAAATAGCATTGCTCTCACTCTCAATGGTACTTTGTGGACCCCGAAGGTGTTTCTAAATGAAAACTTTTCAATAATTTTCTTCGGGAGTATTCCTTCCGCGCGTAGATCCATTTAGGGAAATTGAATTTTCACGCAAATACACTCACTTTTGGGTGGAAAACTATATGGGAGAGAAAGAAGATACAAATGGAATTAATTTAACTTGTTATTTTGTGAGTTGTTCTTCCCCATTGATTTTCCACGAAAAGCCACCACCTTCCCCTCATATTTCTACTTTGGAAAATTACTTTCACCAAAGCACCATTCAATGCACTATACATCTCAATTTAAATTGATTTCGTTCTTTTTCTATCATCAAAATTTTCCCAAGTTTGTCACAATTGTTCGTGTAATGTTTACTAGAAGAGAATGTGGTTGGGGATACAGGGACAGTTTGTGATTAAATGTAGAAAAGTTCTAATGGACCTTGTAGCATTTTCAAAGGCAAGAACAATATTTCCTGCTCTTCCTTTTTGTCGTTTATCTTGTAAAGAATAACCTAGGGGGAAAATTGAAAAAATCACAATAGAAAAAGATGGACCTTTTTTTTTTAAATATTTCTGTGTAAAGAGGTTCAGTGTTGGACTTCCTAGAAAGCCTCGGTATGATAGATTTTTTGTGATTCTTATTATATGAAAACAATCAAACAGTTCAAATTATAGGTGGAGCGTAAAAATCCTGAAAGGACATATTTTCTAAAGTTTTTTTTTTTTAATTTTAAAAATAGTGATCTATAAAATTTAAATATTATCTAAAATAAAAACAACCTTAGACAAAACATTTTCAGATTTTTATTCGGAGTTCCTAAATAATAAACCATCGACCAGAATTAATGATAAACTTTAAATAAAATTATGAAAAAAAACGTCATACATTTGGGCGTAGCTTTTGTAAAGGGCATATTCTTATTATCTTTCTTTAATTTGTGAATCAACGTGTAAATACCAAATCCTAGTTATGTTATGAACTTTGAACGATCTTATGTAATTAAACTTTAGTTTTGGTTTAATGCTTAATGGGAGGCGTGGCTTATTTTTAGGCAGCGTTATTTGTGGTTAGGTTTTAAAATTAAAGGTGTGATAAGCAAATATTAGAAACATTGCTCGAATAATGATAAATATACTTGTCCAATGATTCATGGAGCCACTATGCTTTCTTGCAAATGAAATGTATCAGATATATAGGGATGGATTAACAGTCTCCTGCACCGTGAAATCTAGATGCAATTCGAACACTTTTAATTGCATAAAAATTTGTAGTGACCTTAAGGAGATGTGAACCCGGGGTACTTGTATCATAGAGCGAGTACTCAGTACTCTACTACTTGACCCACTTGACCGATTAAGTTCTCACAGCTGTTTGGGCGGACCTTTAAGGTTTAATGATATATGGCCTTAATAACCATCCTCTTATTGTACTAATCGGTATGTGTATACATTGTAACACAAAAACCTTACTAATGACAATAACCTTTTACTATGTCGAGAAAATTGTGGATAATGTTTAAGCTTTTTTTGGGTAATTGGAAAAATTCTTTTGAAAAATATTTTTCGTTTTAAAAACACAAGGAATTACTTTTTTAATTTTTAATATTTAATTTTGACATAATCGAAATCGAATCTTAAATGAGAATTTTAGTTTTTATTTTAAATGAAAATGCTATAAATATTGCTATGAAAAACAAAAACAATTTACAAATAATAAATTGAAAACATACTTTAGTGTAAAATTCAAAATATCTGTGTCTATTTAAATATTTCTTACCATTGCTGTATTAGCCAAAATATAGATGGGGGAACTGTATCTAATTTCGGACAGATTGCAATAACGGGCACTTCTAAAATTTCTCAGACTGCAATGAATTTTTAGCATTTCTTTTATGTAATGTTTAGAGCTTTTGTTAAACAAACTAAAAGGCATATTTTCTACTAGGTAGATGCTGTAGAAAAAGTTTTGGAAAGTTCCGGAAGGGCACGAAAATATGAGAAACTCTGTGTCCGATATTGCACACAAAGTAATATCAACATTTTTATTTATTTTAAAACGAATTAAGAAATATTTTGGAAAAATAATTGAATTTAATTCAATTTATTCTCTCACTATGCTTGATTGCGGCTGCCGACCGACTTCACTACCGATCTCATATCAGGTAAACGGCAGAAACCACTGAATCACTAATAGTATATGCCAAATTTTGTACATGTTATAATAATTTTACAATTTCAAGTATTTAAGGTAAAGTACCCTGTAGTCGGCCGGTTTCTCAACTCGGCCAGTGCGACTATTTATTCAATTTACTTAGATTTGTTATAATATGGTCTTACCGATTTAACATTATAAGGTGTATTATATTATATATAACGTAAATCAGTGAAAATTTCATAGAAGTTGACTATAGAACGTTAAAAAATTGGTTAAATAATTCAACTAGCCGAGTTGAGAAACCGGCCGACTAGAGGATACTTTACCTTACATAAATTGTAAAATGTGAATGGCAGCTGTAGCATGGTATAAGTTTAATAAATGTGATTAATAAATATGATAAACTGCTTTTTAGAAAGTATCGTAAACTTGCTCATATGCAAACTGTCCGAAATTTGGCACAGTTTGTAGAAGAACGTTTGTAAAAGAGTTATAAAAATAATTCCAAGAATTATTTCATTCAGAGAAGATGCTCTTAGTAAAAGCATAAGAAGAAATTGTAGCATTTGATTCAAAAAAGGATTATTGACTTTCTTTTGCACACAGTGGTAATTCAATCAAGTACTTTAATGCTTGAATTGAAAAACAAGTCATTAATTTTCTTTTCAATAAATAGTACTATTTTCCATTTAATTCCATGACCCATGCAGTACAACATCTAATAAATTGATTCTTTTTTCATATTTTGCAAGTAATGTGCAAAATACTGAAAAAACGCAATTCTCTTTTTCAGAAAGCCCTGCTAGTTCACCATCATATAGGGTGGTGCCACCACTTCTCGCCACCTATAGTTAAATCAAAGAAAAATTATATAATACGAGTAATAAAAAGGATATCAGAAAGAAAAAGTAACGCTGAATATATTTTTTTAAATTATTGTTCAAAATAATTGAGTTTGGACCTTTTCAAGGAGGTGGCGAGAAGTGGTTATTTTTGAATTTTTAATAAAAATATATTTTTTTAAGTAATCCACCGGTTAATTGAGAGACTATTAGTCTTATATATCTACAGACAACATATCTAAGAAAGTTTGTGTCAAATTTATGTTACTTTATGATAAGGGTTTAAAAATTATAATAAAATTAATTTCAGTTTTTCCTAAAAGTGGCGATAAGTGGTTACTTCACCCTAACCCTTTGCTAAAAAAAACTTTTTAAACTGGAGTAAAAAAAAATTCAAATTTTCTCTCCATTTCTTAACCAAACTAATTTTCCTAGTCACCTTAAAAATGACCATGTATTAGCATTTTCCACAGAATACCCGACAGAATAAATTAGATGAGCATGTTAAAAGGGTGGCAAACACTAATTTGTCCTTAGAGACTCATTCCCCACTAAGCTTCTCCTCATCATCATCCTCGGCCGCAGGAAGTGTCCATGGGGTTTGCAATTATCTCAATCTGAAACATCATTTGCACAATTCTTGTTGTGAGATGAAAAAGTACCCTAGGCAAATACCAGCGGACTCAACTCGCTTTGCCAAGCACAATCCAAATTCCCTGGCACACGACGGAAAATGTTCTTGCAAGTGTGGAAGACGGAAGGAGGATTTTCAATGGGGTTTGTGGGTCACATTTGGATGGGGATTGGGTTGGGGAACAAAGTGTAAAGTGGTTAAGTGACTGACATGGAAGGGAATCTGGGAAAAACTATCTGATTATGCATTCAAACATGTCAAATATGCATAAAATTCCAAGAGAGAGAAAGTATCTTCTGTGAATGGAGACGCCTGGTGGTGTATACATACTACTCTCAGTATTAGAGCTTTTTTTTCCTGTGCTTCGCGTCAGAAACTCTTTTTATTCTTAAGGTGTGTTTACTTTTCACTGCAATGCTTAAATATCTTTTTGAATATCTCTTCCACATGATATGTTTTTCTATTATCCACCATTTTTTTTCTTTTCTTTTGTTCCATCTTGACTTGTAAACATTTCTCCGCAAGAGAGATGATTTTTCCAGCACTAAAATATTGCGGTTCTTTTTTTCTACACCAACGACAATGTGCGTGAGTGAATAAAGGGTGGATAATTGAAAAAATACACCGTGAATATGCATGTTCTTTCTTTTCATATTCATGGTAAAAGAACCAACACACCCTCCCTACATCAGTGGGTGATACAAAAATCTATTGCATATTTTATTTTTCACGGATTCTTTCCACCTCAACGTTCACAGAATTGGGAGAACGTAATGTGAATACCTCGCGGAGGAATGGTAGTAAAAAAAAAGGAAGAAGTTAGTTTTCCCTCCTTCCTACCGTTTGCATTATAATTCATTAAAATTAATTAAAAAGTTTTGTCAAAAGTTTGCGTTTAACTTTTTTTTACTCTCTTGCTCACACCCTCCAACCCAACCCTCTGGAGAAATTACCTGCATTACATTGAATTTAATGTCGAAGCCCAGAATGCTTTTATGGTAAAAATTCCATGCATTGTTTTCATTCTTCCCCTATATTTCCATATAGCAATGTTTCTCAACGTGAATGATTTTTTTTTGTGTGAGAAAAAGTGGTGAAGTGTACCTGTATTAATAATAAAATGATTACTCTAAGGAATTTATCATGTATGGAAAAGCTTTTTATCTGCTTCATGTCTCTTTTCATGTAATCTTTTTTTTTATTCATTCCTGTTTTACCTCAAACTGCCACGGTATAAGAAATTAATTTTCCACAGAAGTTTTCATGCTATTTAAACTATAAAGTGATCTTTTTCAGGATTTTTCTTTTCTGTAGTCGTTTAAATTAAATTCTTCAGCGATATGAAAGCGAATGTCTTGCTTATAATGATAAGTGTAGGAAGAAATATAAGAAATATTTCAGAGAAAGGGATTAGTGTTATTTTGAATTTAAATTTTGTCAGGCGTTTTATGAATTCCTCCGACCCAATAAATAACGTGTCTGAATAATCATTAGGAATATAATTCCACAGACATGTCTCTTCGATTTCTTTTAGAGTGTCTTCATTTAGGAAAATATGTTTATGCAAGTCATTGTGAGGAGACCTTTACTTCGGGGTAGACTTAGGACAAGGTAGCTGAATAAAATTCAGGATCTTGCCTTGAAGCGTCTTGGAATCGAACCCGAACATCTTCCTGAAGTGAAGAGGAGGATCGATAGGCGTAGGCTGCTAAACTGGATATCATGGGCCCACGGGCCCAATCAGGATAAGCGATTGCAAATATTGATGATGTTTATGAAATTTTAAGAATTGGATTCTTGGACTTCTGTGATTTTTCTGAATAGGGTAAGTGTGCCAAATTTCGGCATAGTTGTATGCAAGCCCCAAAGTTTCAAGTTTGTAATGTAATATTTTTAATACAAATTGAATTTTTCTATTACTCCTTTTTAAGGCATAGTGCTTAGAACCTTGTAGACAGTTTATCGTCTTTATTTGCTCTAAAATTATTCTTAAAACATTTTAAAATGAATAAAAGTGTAGACATAGCTCTGGTGTCCTATTTCGGCCACCTTCATTCTCATAGTTCCTTGCCCTTCCAGTATTCTTCCAATGTCTTTTTTACACAATCTCGTTTGTCGAAGCGACATTTTTTTGTTATTTATTTGCATTATATAATTTCTAGAGTATGCAAAAACTAAAAATTCATGGAAATTCGAGGAACAAAAAGAATGGCCGGAATTGCAAGCTGGCCGAAATTTGGTACACTTTTCCTAAATGTTTGGAGAAAATAAAGAAAGATGTATACGACATATACCAGGATAATAGTTCTCTGTGTTAATCGTTTCATCAGCAAGTATGGTAACTTCAGTAGACTACCAAATAACACAAGATAAGTTGTTACTAGCGGAGAGAGCTTGGGTTAAGTATATAAAATAAGTCCTTAATAAGTACTTATTAAGTCCTTAATCAAAGTATTTTGTGAACGAAAGTGACATATGACAGCAAAAAATGAAAATCAGAATGAAGAATAAGATGAATTTATGTCAAGCTTTGGATAAAAAGGAATGAATCAATCTGATATAACAGTAAAAAAAAATAAATTTGGATAATAAAAACAAAAATTGTTTTTTATTTAGGGTAAGTGTGCCAAATTTCGATATAGTTACATGAATTCACCAATAATGTCATAAGTTCGAAAGGTTATAACAAGGTATCTTCAAAAAGAAAGATGAATTTTCAAAATTTATGGGCTACGTTCTTTCGATTCTCGATTTTTTTTTGTTATGTTGGTACAATATCCCCAATTTAAGTTGAAATAACCAGACATTATGCATTTTTAGTTTAGGTTTCATAGATAAAAACATTAGACCTGTTTTAGAGTTCTTGGCGTTTTTTTGTTAATGAGAAAAATTTATCGAAGAATATGTATTAAAATTTGTCAACTCTAACAATTAGGGAAACTATTTTGAGAAAAAATGGACTTTTAAAGTGTAATAGGCTCTTCAGAAAAGGCATAGAACATGTTAATGACAATGCTCGGTACTGGACATCAAAAACCGATTAAAAAATTGAAACAGTAAGGAAAATTACTATCACCTACGGCTATTACGGCTATTAATGTGCAAAGTTCTCGTCTTAATTATTTTTTGTTTTGTTATTTCAGTATTTGTTAGATATTAATTTTATAGATTGATGATTTCGGTATCTATTTTTATGGATATTTTTAGTTTTTAAAGGATTTTCAACATAGGATACTGGTCAAAATAGGCCTTTCATAGTACATCGGTAGGCTAAACGTGTCGTAGTGGCGTTTTCTCCAAAAGTTCGTACGCACATCTTTGTTTGTTAGTGATTTTTTGGTATTTACCGTATTTTGGTATTTACCGTAATTATGCTTCCATCACCGTTTTTACTGAAGTTGCCCTTCATGGATTTTTCCTATTCCTAAAACTAAAAGACCCGCGAAAAGATGGCGTTTTGGTACGATTAAGGAGGTAAAGACCATATCGCTAGAAGAGCTCAAAGCCATATCAAAAAGCTCATATAAGGACTTTGATGACCGGAAAAAGCTTAAGGATAAGTTAATTTTATCTGAGAAGGATTACTTTGAATAGAACAAAATAGAGTAAATAAATATTTCTCGAGAAAAAAATGTACCTTGCTTTTTGAAAACACTTACTATTAAAAAAAAAAAAAACATTTTTTGTTACTTCTTTTTAGGAGTATCGTTGGAACCTTGTAGATAGTTTAGGGGAGACTGGGGCAAAAAGTCACAAATTGAAAATTTGAAAATTCAATATATTCCAAGATAAAAGAGATAGCGGCTTAAAATTTTTTCCATAGATGGCCTCCATCGACCTTCTTCAAAATCGTAAGTTTCTTAGAATTCGAACAAGGATTTCAGAAAATAAAAAAATATTCAAATTTTTAGCCCTATTTTTAAAATGTTTTCCTTACAGCAGATATCAATTTTGATCTACTTATTTTCCAAAATTGATGCACTGGTAAATATTTCCTAAATGATTTGGACTCTTTGAATACGAAACCACTATCTATTTTGGAATTTTACAAAGTTTCTTTTCTCCAGAAATCCTTTTACTAAAAATGACCACTTGGGGTAAAAAGTAACAAAAGGTATGGAGCAAAAATTAACAAAGACCGAAGCAATTTCTGATGTCTCACGGCGAGAAGAAACGTAATTTCCATGTCTCGCCGCTTTTTATTTGCATTGGTCAAACAATTTGCAGTCTTTTGTGTGTTTCTTGTAAAATAGCTTGAAAAGCGCTTTTCTAGCTCAGATAGAGAAAACGGTGTTTTACAAAGGTGTAGAAGAATAAATCTCCTATGAAAATATTTAATATAGGTATTTTACTTAAATTTACGGAATCCCGTAATAAAGCAAATCAAAATATGATAATATCCCATATCTGTTACTATTTGCCCCAGCATTTTTGAGAATGGTCACAAAATTACCCTTCAGGAAACAGCTCGATAAATGTGTTTCCTTACAAAATAGAGGAAAATGACTTTCACAAAGTTGTAGAGCAGTAAATTTCCTATAAAACTGCACTAATTAGAAATTTCTGGGGCGCTAGGGTAGCTTGTAAAAAAAAAATTAAATATGCGTTTTGTGACTTTTTGCCCCAGTTAAAAAGTTAAAGTTTAAAAAAGTTTTTGAGGTCTTTGGCTCAATTAAAAATTAAAATTAGTAGATGATTCCGTCAATACCATGCCCCAATTGATGCCATCCCTTATAAATTTGTAAATATTTTCAATATTTGGAACTTTAGAATTGCAAAATCAAAAAATCTGCATACCTACAGGACATGTGCAAACCCAAGTCGTAGAACAATGCATCGTATTTTCGTACTAAATTTCTGTAAAGTGATTAGGACACGTAGCAGGACAACAATGGGACAAGTCCTCTCACCTCTTCGGACATGAGCTAGTTTTGTCCTTCTAACTATCCTTGAGTCTTTATTTAAAGGGTAGCAGTCTAAAAACATCCAACTCGCAAGTTGTATGCTATTCCACAGTGTCCAATTTAGGTGTGCTAATGCTACAGGTTTCCATTCCGGAAACTTTTAGATTTGTTTATCTTTTCTTACAAAAAAAAATGTAATGTAAATCTTTGTCAGGGATTTTTCCCTACAAACACACAGAAATTCAGACAGAGAATGGCATACAATGGAAAATGTGGCATAATATTTGAGATTCCTCATCATGTCAGGGATGGTTGGCATAAATAGCTAACAATAGATAAGGAAATTGTATTCAAAATGTGAGGGGTGAGCCCAACAGATGGAAAAACTTCCATTGTACGATTAAAAAGTTCGTAAAGCATCGCTTTCTGTCCATCACAATTTTTCTTGCTCCATCAAATTGCTGTGTAACCGTATGTAAAATTTATTTTCTTCCAACTTTCTCCCAGACACCATTTTTATTCAATGTGAAAATATTTTCTACATAAAACATGAATCCACCACCCCCCGATCCCTTATAGCATCTTCTCCCATTTTCCCTTCATGGTTCTTTCTTTTTCTTCTCTTCACTGAAGAAATTGTCATTGGGAAGGAAATTTTTCCCGTGGAGCTTGGAAAAAAAGAGCCCATACGGTGAGAACGGTATCTTTTCATTCACATTTGGAGCATTTTGAGATGGAATGATAAAATCTTGTGCATGAGCTTTTTGGAACATCATATGGCAAATGGAATTTCTGTGGTCTCTTCGTATTGTTCCAAAGGGGAGAGTATTCCCTCAAGACTTTTGTCACACATTCACATCATACATATATGTTACATGGGGATGTATAGGAAAAGGTTGGAATGGTGATGGCACAACTTTTCGAATCATATTTCCATATACTGTCATGAATATTCCCATACATTTGCAAAATCATAAAGAACATATACATGACAAAAGGACGGGGATGACTCCAAATCGAAGGGGTTTATGCAACCATCCACATATGAATATTTTTACAATGCAAATCTAATTCATGCAGAATTTCAAAAAACCGCGCAATGGCAAATTCAATTTACTGCCATGACTATTTTTTTGCAAGTTTCACTCAATTAAAAAAAAATGAGATTCAAGAAAAATCGAGAAGAGTGAGAATATAATACTTTTAGTATAAAATGTCTCTATGATTGTTTCACAAGATTAAGTATTTAGTTTAAAATCATATAACACAGTGAAGTTTATAAATTAGTTCAAAAGATAATTAAAATTTAAAATTCTGACACTGATATTTTGTCTTATTCAAGCCGAAGTTTTTTTTGAATTCTTTTAAAAACGAAGATGATTTTGTTTTAGACTCACCAAAAATTTTACTAGGATTATTGCCACAAAACCTGAATTACAATAAATCAATCAAAATTGATAGGTTAAATTTAAATTCTGACATTAAAATTTCTGTGAATTTGAGCAACAATTTTTTTTAATAATTTCAGTTACAGTTCCACTCAAATTATCCAATAAGGAAATATTAATTTAATTTATTAATCCTATACAATAATAATGGAAAATATTTTTAAAAAAAACTAAATTTTCTTATACACAGAAAAAAAATATGTTGTAAAATTGTTCGTAAATGTTTGTGAAAACCTATGGAGGACTTACGAAATGCTCGTGAATCGTATTACCTGCAAACAAGTTCGTAAAATTTTGTACTTTTTTCACAAACATTGTTCGTAAAATGATCATTTAACGAACATTTTTTGTACTTTTACAAACATTTGTTCGTAAATGTTCGTAAACACACAAAAACTGTTCGTAAAATTTTGTCATTTGTTCGTAAATTTTTGTTTGTCGGGTAAAAATTTACGAACAAATGACAAAATTTTACGAACATTTTTTGTGTGTTTACGAACATTTACGAACAAATGTTTGTAAAAGTACAAAAAATGTTCGTTAAATGATAATTTTACGAACAATGTTTGTGAAAAAAGTGCAAAATTTTACGAACTTGTTTGCAGGTAATACGATTCACGAACATTTCGTAAGTCCTCTATAGGATTTCACAAACATTTACGAACAATTTTACAAAATAATTTTTTTCTGTGTAACGTAATGTAATTTGGTTCTACAAAAAGATGTCGATTGAAATTAAATTATGCCTAGGTTCAGTTTCCTTCAGAATTATCCAAAAATAGCATTTTTAATGTAGACATAACTTAGTGTACCAAGAATTTTCTGAATAGAAATTCAAAACTTGATAAAAAGAATCGTTTAAATTAGAAACTTTAAATTTGAATTTACTTGTAAGGTTAATCATATTCTTTACTGTCATGCAAAAACTGTATATTTGCCCTGATATATATTTTTTGTATTTACAACATCAATTTGTAGCATACAAAAAGTGTAGAGTGAAATTGTAAATTTTAATACATGTGTGTACTAAATTGATTCATATGAGAAAACACTGAAAAAAAATCCAATAGTAAATAACCATAGTCAAAAACTGCAAAGTATTAATCATTGTTTTTACTAAATGAGCGACAGGAATTTCGAATGCTTACTAAAAGCAGTCAAAATAAAAATCAGTTTTCGGACTTAGTTTTGACTTGTAACAATTTCAAGCAATGAAACTTTAAATTAGTACAAATTAATTTGATCCCCCATAATTTTAGCTACCTTGACTGTTTGTACGATGTTTGGTTTAATTGTTATCTTATTGTGGAAACATCTGAATGTATTTCTTATTACGACAAAATTTGGTATTTTAGAACAGACATGAACTAAACTAATTAAATTACGAATAAAAATGGAGAAATATTCAATACTTCATACATACATAAATATATTTTATCTCAAAAATATATATATTTCTTCCAGAACTCTACGATCATCCATATACCAGCACATGCGTGTTCTAAATTTGAGATATCACAATTTCTTTTTAGTATTTTCAAAAAAAAAACTTTTAGGAACACCTGCGTACATTATAACCTAAGTTTGCAACGTTGATTTCATTCTGTATTCCAATGTATCAGACATGAACACTTTGAAGTTGAACCGGTTAATTTTAGTACCTCTACATGTACTAATTTTTTTATTATTATTTCTTTATTAATTTTAAAAGTAGAGAAAATCTTTTATTTATTAGGTCACTTCATAAAACAATTAAAGTTAAGAATTTTTTTCACAAGGGACGAGTTATACATTTATGTACTAAAAATTATGCTACTCTGTAAATATAATTTTGGGATTTCCCGTGTTTCTCTTTCACATTTTAATGCATTGAGTTCTTTTCTGGGAGATTTTATAGATTTATAGAATGTTATTCAAATTACATATCAACTAATTTTGTAATTATAGGATTACATTATTCGTTTGTTTCCCGTAATCTATTGAGTTGTCTTGTTTAAAATAATAAGTAAAGGTCTTAAAAAATAATTTTCCAATTACTTAGTGAAACTTAGCCAGTGGTGAAGAGTTAACGGTGTTATTGCAATGAAAAATGAACTTGCTTTTTTTTAGTACATGCCTATTTTCATTTGCTTCTGTATTATCGACTTTTCTTTGTGTTAGTTACTGTCACGACTATCCTTTCCTGTTTTCTCCAGTCCTCACCGTGTTCTAAAGCCACCAAACAGTCCTAACAGGAACCAATATAAAGAAAAGTCGATAACGCAGAAGCACTTGAGAACAGTAAAGTTCTAAAAAAAGCAAGTTTATTTTTCATTGGAGTAGCACCATAAAGCTCGAATATATAAATTCACAAATTTGCCAAAACTGTAAAGAAGAGATTATGACTTCATTTCACAATCCCAGAAGACATGTAGAGGTAAGGATCTATTCTCCAAAGAAGGGTACTCCAGTGAAAAATTTGTATTGATGAAAATCTCTTAATACGATCTTCTCATCCATAATTTAACTGACTTTCAATGGAAAATCCTCGGAGGACTCTTCCTTCGACAACAATTACAATAATGTATGTGTGGTGTATGGATGCAAATTTTCCCTTTTCTCACAAAATTTCCCCAACAAAGAAAATGTGAATCCCCTGGAGGGCCTCCTTAAGATGCTTGTGTATTGTGAATAGAGCGTATTGTTGTGCCTGGAAGGCGAAGGGACTGTGAGATGGAAAGAGCCCCCTCTGATAAATGGGGTTGGCAATGGTGGAGCAGGTGAGAGGCATATGCTGTGAGAAATGCCACAAAAAGGGGTGACTTTTAGCTTTTGGAAGAAAAGCCACTCTTGTACGTACGTGAAATGCTGATGGAATTGATCCAAGAGTGAGAGGAAAATTGACAATAATGTTAGAGGCTGTCTTCATCATAGTTCTTTTTTTTTCTGACAATCATGACGATGATGATGACTGCGACAAAGTGCCTCCTCTTGTATGAAATTGGATACCAATACTGAGAATTCCGGTCAATTAGATTTTGTCAGGAGAAATTGCTCTGGAGCACTTTCACAATGTCTCCACTTTCTCTGGGATAGCACCAGCCTTCCCTCCCAAAAAAAAAAAAGCAGAACTCCATCCTCATTTTTCACATTTACTGCGCTTGGGCGATATGGTTGACATGAAATTGCTCCCATGGAAATTTTCCATTAAGGACAACATCCGTGAGAACAAGACTAAGATGAAAAAAAGAATTTACGACATGGTGAAAGATTATGCGAGAGAAATGAAATATGAAAAGAGATTTTATGGTGAGTTATTTCATGTTTTTCTTTTGTCGTGTGCCAACATCACCTTTACTGAGGTGAATTTTCATATCATTTTATTTGTACATGATATTAAAATGATTGAATTTACGGCTGATAAAAATCATACTCAGTACTTTTCATCATCACCTGCTCTTCCATCAAGCGATGCTCCATAAAAAAAAGCAAAGAGACAAGCCCACGGGGACCACTAATGATTTTAAATGTTTATCCAACGTTTTTATCCATTTCACTTTGAAAATTCACCCTCAGGTTGTTGCTTTTGGAGTAAAACTTTATACACTTCAGTGTTACACGGGAAAATAACACAGAAGAGTAAATAAGGGTATATCTTCCTAAAGTTTCCCTTTCACAAGTATAAATACAGCGGATTTAAATTTTTCCAACTAGAAAAACGTTTAATGAAGTTCTCACAAGGATAAATGATATATAAATATTGCAGCATGTGCTAATTAATTTAATTTTTCTGGTTATCATTTTGGTGTGCAAATTTTGCATGTCACTTGACTAGATGAAAAAAAATAAAGTTGATATTTCTTTGTGAACTGTACTAAATGAATTGTACTAAATTTTAGTATAAACAAAAACAGTGGGTATTTCCTAGTATTTTCATCTTACAGCTCCCAAATATTTATTAATTACTGTGCTGGATTACATTCTTGCTTATTTACATTAAGGTTAGTACATGTACTAAAATTTATATTTTCTTGTTAAAATATTTTGAACCAGAAATGAGATATTAAAAATGCCCAAAATATTTTATTGCAAATGTAATTGTGTTCAGAAGATTGCAAAGCTTTTAGTACAAGAAGTGCAAGACCACATTCAGTTGTTGGTGAAACATTTAAATTTGCAAGTTTGCGTAATTTATATTGACTGAAATGATTTTTTGATTGACTGAAATGATTTAATGAAAGGGCTGTTTTTTAGTATATGACTGCTCTCATGTGCTTCTGCATAATCGTTTTCACTTTGTGCAGATTCCTGTCATAATTGCTTGGTGGTTTTGAAACGCGATGAGAACCAAGAAAAACAGTCATGATAGAAATCTACATAAAGAAAGTCGATTACTCAGAAGCACATGAGGACAGTCAGGTACTAAAAAATCTCTTTTTCTTCTTAATTTTCATTGAAATGCCCAATGCACAATAACTTTTGTTTGTAAACATGTTTTCAAAATTTTCTATGAGAGAAAACGAGAAAACTAGATTTCTGTTTCATTCAATCTCATTGAAATGTCAAAAACATGTTTACAAAACAAAAGTTATTGTGCGTTGGGCAAAATAGTACAATAACTCATATCTCGAACTTGTTACTGCTATGGTTAGTATTTTAGTACATATTTAGTATTAAGTAGTAGTTAGTATTTAGTACATACATGTACTAAAAGTTGGAGTTTCCCTCTAATGATTGGAAGTAATCACGAAAAATACATTTAAAAATTGATATTTTATACGGAAAAAATATTGATTCGTATTTTAAAATTGGACTAAAATTACTTTTTGTATTGTGAACTTTTGCTTCGCATTTAAAAAAAAAAACATTAAACTGTAACAGTATTTAATAATTTCTATTAGTTAGGGTTAGGGAGAACATTTGGGAACATAATCTGAGTTATGTACTAAATATCAAGGTTATTTATTAATGTACAAAATAATTGCTGTCCAGGTATTTTAATTCAAGCAAAATGCAATGAAAAGGGAGAACAACTATTCCTTTTTAATGGTAAATACGAATATATAAGTACAGCATTTGAATATTTAAATCCCGACCGATGCGACCTATATTTATCCATCAGATCTAATCCTCCCTTTGTGGAAGTTCATTGCGGTACAACTATTGCTCAACAAACTTTCAGGACAAAGTGGTTGGAAAAAAAATCCCAGAAATGAAATTTCCAGAGTTTGAACTCACAAAATTTATCTGTGGCTTTCCAACATCGAATTGAAACATGCGAGAAATTTATTTGTATTACTGAAAATCATCAATCCTTCTCAATGGGAACTCTATCTCGGCCAAAGCCATAACTACAAGTCAACCAGGTGAATTTTTCTCAATTCACTTCTCTTTTTTTACTTTCCTTTGCAATGAAAATCAATAACTTCCAGGTGTAATCTAACCGATATGATGAATTTTTATCCCCATCCCATTTGGCTCTTTCAATGGGGGACTCAACCACTCAAACGAAACGGATAAATTGGAGAGTATTTGAGGTTGGTGCACATTGAAAAAAAAAACTAGAAAGTTGACGACAAAATGACAAACGAGCACTTTTCTCAAAAAATACATAACCATCCAACACAACATTTTCTTCCACTACTTTCTTTCATCCCATCGTCATTGAGCTTTCCACATGGTTCTTTGTGGCTCCCACTCTCTTTCTCTCTCTCTCTCTCTCTCTCTGTCATTCAACATCCCACAAAGTCCTCCCCTCTGGACATTCGAAAGCTTTCACAGTATGTATGTACCATGAGAGATAGTTGGAGCTTTTGGGAGTAAACTTTGGGATTCAGACAGATACATAGACATCATCTCTAACTGCAAGCACTTCTTTAAATGTATGGGAACAAACAACATGTTGCTCATAAGGGTGGAAGCATCGTTTGTTGGGAAGAATTCCAAGGAGGGCTGTGCTACAGACAGTCAAGCAAAAAAGTTAATCTATATACTTATAACACCCTTTTAAGACACAACCACAAAATCTTTATCGTTTTCTTTCCGAAGACATTGACTTTTTTCTTCTTCCTTTCTTATTTCTTGTTCACTTTGCCTCCCACATCTTAAACAATATTGTTGATTTTTTTTGCGAGGGTGAATGATGTGACAAAAAAAATTGTGTGCTTGAGGAATAAGAGAAAGAGAATAGAAGATATAGTGACGGTTGAAAGCTCAAAGGGACTCCCTTAATCATCATGAAACCCCTGGTGGTGGGAAAAGAAAGCTGCACTGTTGAGAAAACTTAAAGTATATTCCATGAGATCATCAATTACTAAAGAAAGCGAAGTAGAAACGGTCTTTTTTATCAAACTTTGCTGTAAAGGTTATCACTAAAGCGCGTTCTAAACTAAGTTCTAAACTTATTATAAGAACTCATCTTCTTGTGCTAATACAAAGCTTCAATGCATTTAAAAGTCGAAGCATAGAGGGAAGTGGGGCAGTTTTGAAAATGGGCACCCTTGAAATTGATATCTTCCGCCTATTTTTAAATAAAATTAAGCCTTATTGTCATATAATTTAGCTGCATAAACAGAATGAGAAGCTTTATCACAATATGATATGGCTCAGTTACACTTAACCAAGAAAAATCCTAATTTAAAAAGTGCCCTACGTCCCCCTATTTTTTTAGGATCGCTCGCTAAATAATACGATATCGAATGGACTTTGCTTTGGAACTCTTTTTTTACAGACAGTTAGGGTAAGTGTGCCAAATTTTGGCCAGCTTCTAATTTCGGCCACTTTGAGTGTAATTTCGGCCATGCAAATAAATTAATTAAAATTATCTATGTAATCTTCGAATAGTCAATGAATTCATTTTGCTTTTAAATATTTATTCATTTTAGGATGTATTAACACAAGGACAGTTAATTTTTAGGTATAATTTGAATTTAAATTGCGTTGTAAAAACTAAGTGTGGAAAGAGTCTTACAAAAAATATGACAGATCGATTGTGTTTCTAGCAGTCTTGTGATTTGTGGTGAAGTCCAAAAGTTTTTCCTTCGGTGTTTTTCATGAAAATTGATCAGTTTTCATTAAAGATTATTTCTGTTTATGTTAATAATGAATCAATCTTTAAATTTCGGGTAAAATTTCCCAGCTGGACTCTGTATTTCGCGTAAAAAAGTATATACTTTGTGAGCGTCTCTCCGGTGAGGTAGTGTTGCCTATTCCGGCAACATCTTTTGCTTTTCTAAATTTCTTATTCATTTTCGTGTTTTTTTTTTAATTTCTGAGTTCTACAATGTCCAGAGAAAAAACCATCGCTTCTATGAAAAAGATGATGTGAAAAAGCTTTTGGAAGAGTTCAAGAAGGGTAAATTGCTGCGAGAATCTGCACGTAAATTTGAGATGTTACTCTTCAGATCTTCAGGACAAATTACACGGAAGATCTCAGGGCTTGTGGGTCATATAAACGTATTAAACTAAATATTAAACTCGTTCCGTTTGACGTTTTGAAATTTTCTATCCATTGCTTCACAAAAGGTGGTCAGAAAAAAAGGTGGCCAGAATTTCACTCAAAGTGGCCGGAATACTACCCAAAGCAATGCCCATGTTTTTATTAATTTTTCAGTATTTTAGGAAGTGATTTAAAGAAAACAAAAATGATAAACTAGTTTTCAAGGTTCCACACAACCCTCCCGAAGAGGAAGTAACAAAAAATATCAATATGAATTAAAATTATTGCATTTCAAACTTAGGACTTCGGTGCTTATATGCAACTATGCCGAAATTTGGTACACTTACAATATCAGTAAACTTTTAAACTGCATACTTAAAGGCCTCTTAGAATAGAGCTTTTATTGATATTCGAAGATCAGTTTCGAAAATCAAAAGAGAAATTTTTACTTCTCGTTTTCGAATTTCGAATTTCGAAATGCTACTGGTAAGAATATCAGTCTTAATTATATTACTATTTTATTACAGCTGGAGTCTGTTCTCCAAGAGTGCCTTGGATAAAAGGTAAATATAACTCTATTTCCACAAAATGTCGTTAATGTTCGAAAAAATCAAACTCAATTTCGAATTTTCTTAACCGTAAAGATTTCTTGGCCAATATGATTTCACACAGGCTGTAAAATCTTTATTGAATGAAATCCTTCTTTGAATCATAAAATTCTCAAACTCATTAACATCCTTTCAAACTCCTGCCCCAGTTCTTTAGCAACAAATGATTGTAGCATATTTTGAAAATATGTTCCAGCTAATTTTATAGCAAAATGTGAAAGCATTAAAGAGTTTACGAAGTTTCGCTTCCAATCTCCAGCTAAACTTTTGGGGGAGCACAAAAAAAAGCTGGAATCTTTGAGTTAAATACGAATTTCACCTTAGCAGTTGGATTTAAAGTCTAATTTGGCAAGGTTTATGATCCTACCGCTGTCGCACGTCATTTCCTGCACCCCCTCATTGCTCTTTCCAATATTCGTGGATGATTGGTAGAGAGCGAGACCAAAAAGAGCGGTTGGGAAGCGAACAAAAAGGTGAACATATTGCACAATCACTTAATCTCTTACCTTGTCCCATTCACCCGTCTTTCGGAAGTGGTATGGGGGTAGGAGTTTCATGTATTAAGGGAATTGAGTTCGAAAAGTATAAACCATCAAACCACACAAGTTAATACCCTCTAACATACCACGGTAGAGGGTAAAAGTTGCCCGGTAAAACTTTCTCTCCGTTCCATCTTTGACTCAAATATAGCACCATCGTCACGATTGGAGTCAAAATCACCCTCCTGGGCCTCCCAACTCTGTCATATCCTCACTACGCAGCTATCCAAGTATGGAACAAATAGGGGATTGAATATCAATATTTGTCGAGTCACTGGAGTTGGATGGCTCAAGGTACAAACCTCGCTTGAACATAACTCCTCTACCTTTACCTTCCACATCTTTCCCACAAAATGGATTCATATATTCCATTTTCTATTTAACTTATTCACCGAACAGTAACCGAATGGCAGGATGAGGATGGGTCAGGTGTTTTATTTAATACTGCACATGAATACAGGTCTCTTGGCTAACCCATTGGAAAATGCACACCGGAGTATTTTACGCAAATTCAGCAAAGTGCTACGGGGCTACAGAAATATAAAGAGGTGCATTCGATGAGGAAAAGTCAAGTCAATTTTATTTTTATTTTACTTTCACATCCCTCAAATGAAGGAAGGAAGAAAGGGGTTGAAATGAAGAGTATAGAAGTCTGCTGGACCATGACAATTCCATTTAGAGAAGCAAACTCAGTGGAAAGAACTACAATTTTCCATTTCAATTCATGAATCAATTAGCTCAGGGTAAATTGTCAAAATGCAAAAGATGCCATTGTTATAACAGCTATAACTCTCAAAGGGTTATTCATATTTTATTCGTCGAACTAAAAAATGGAGGAATTATACGTAAACTATCGATTTTAAGATGAACCCTTTACTCCCAAGGAGTCATAATTTCGTTAAGGGATCTCAGTGGCGCAATAGGCAAGACCGTTTAGCTCTTGAGGGAATGAGATCTCTTACTCAACACTAACAGTTCTGACAAAAACCTAATATAACGCACCATCTTCACTCAACAATTCCGAGAGCAAGGAAGAAGCATCCACACCACGGCAAGGCACTACTGGACGGTCTATAGTGGACTTAACAGATTCTTCCAACACGCGATATGACATTGTAAAAATTATTTTGAAATTTAAAATTGCCAGAAAAATAGCATAAAAGTGTCCAAAGACCAAGCGGTATGAGATATCGAACAATAATCTTCAAAGGCCCCCCACGTTAGTCCTATTTTTGTTCATTTTGAAAGTAAAAAGAGTATTTCAATTGGTTTTGTTGATAATTATGTGGGCCCCCTATTTTTGAATTGATTAAAAATGATAACGCGGGGCAGAATTATCCAGCAAATTAAATTTTTCACTGTGCGTTAATTAAAAAAAAATGTTTCCAATTAGGTTGATAAATATTTCAATGAATATCAAGGGACCGTTGCCTAAAATGTTTTTTTTTGCATATTTTACGGTGCTCAGTTACAGAAATCTCTAGCGAGTATGCAATTTTTTTTGGGTGTATAATGTCATTTCCTGAGGTTTTTTTCGGTTTCGAAAATATGCATAATATCGGGACCCGTGTAGGGGAGACCGAGGTAAAATTGGGTCCAGGTCAAAATCCCGAAAGCCAAAATCCCGAAAGCCAAAATCCCGAACGCCAAAATCCCGAAAGCCAAAATCTCGAATTCTCAAAAGTGTTATAGCTACTCTCGCGATTGCACCCGTGCTAGCTGGAGGCAAAGGGAAATCTTCTGTGTCTTGGGAAATTATTCAAAACATTTTTCACCATATAATATCATCCGTTTCAGGATTTTGAATATTCGGGATTTTGACTTTCGGGATTTTGGCTGCCACCGAATTAAACGATTTTCTGACTTATTAAGATTTTTTCGAATATTATAGATTTTTTTAACGGTTTATAGAATTATTGAGTATGTTTTTTCGATCCGATGAAAATTATTATGAATAAGCCGGCGGGTGACGCAATAAATGCAGAAGTTAAAACAATTAAAATTCAAAAATAAAAATAATTTTATAACCAATTTTTTCGTTTAAATATATTCCTTATAAACTTGATATAGTCGGTTAGGATTATTTAAATTTAATACAGGCTTTTATTTCTTTTTTTTTACTTTTACCGCGTTATTGTTTTTAAAATTTATTTCAAGGGCCTCTCGACATTCATTTTTTATACGTCGTTTTGCATAAAGGTACTGGAACCTAATGGCACGTTTTTTTTCTAAATAGAATTAAGTCTGAAATAATTCGAAATTGTGAGTTAAAAGCTATATAAAGTCAGCGTTATAGTTCATTCTATCAATCCCATATTTTAAAATTGAACTAGATTATTCACTTTGGAATAATATTATAAAAAAAAATATTTATAGCAGTATTTCTTTAATGTATTTAATATTTATTGTGAGTTGAGTTAGTTTAGGACTTTTGCGTCCACTGCCATCTTAGTATTGGAACTCAATCTCAGGAAAAATTCCAAAATAATGATACTGACGATTTCATATGATATCATAAAGATTCATAAAGTATCATTAAAAACATTTTATAAAATTTTTCAATCCCTTAGCGACTCATACTTTTGGAGAGATTTATGAAAATTAAATTAAAAAACATATTTTATGCCTTGTAATTGAATGCTTTGCTTATTAGGGGAAGGCTTTCAGGCTTCGTATATACTCTGGTTTCGATCATATCATATTTTCTCATATTCTTTTAGTGTATATAATTTTAGTGATAATATATTTTAATAGCTAGTCTTAATTCGCACATTTTTTGAGAAAGATAAGTCAGATTTATTGAAGTTCGTGAGAATTTATATAAAATATAAGCTCTTCGGTTTGAGATATCGAATTGGGATAATTTAATAATCTTCTATAAGAAATTTTAGGATCATCTCTAAATTTTTACACGTTGAAAGCAATTGCCAAAATTTTCCATTTTGAGTAAAATCGTCTGAACCATAGAAAGAAATATTAAAATTAAATCAATAAGACAATTTTTGGCGATAAAAACTCGCAGTATGTAGGACAAAGTACCCATTTTTCGTACAATCCCAAGTTTCGTAAAGACTAAATTTTTTCTATGTTTGTTAATAAATGTCACTTATCACACCCATATTTTAAAAACTAGAGGAAAGTACATAGTTTATAAAATACATTGCGGAATCAATTTTTTGAGAAACATAAGAAAAATGAGTCATTACGAAGCTTGAGATAGTACGAAGCATAGGCACTTACCCCTAGAGGCCTTAAGCCTTAGAATTCTTTTCTTTCAACTTCGCCTTTTCTTTCAGAAATTTTCATTAATTTCGTATCACCTAGTGCAGTACTTTTAAGATTGACTCACCCCTCAAGCTCAGTCGTTACGTCAATAAAACCCGTCCAAACCGTCACTTTTCACCTCTTCCGACGAGACACCTCTTTTTTCTGTCCTCACGTGAATATCCCCATGACTGTGGCAGAATTTCAGTTTTTGCATCCTCAATTTCGGAAAATTAATCACAAGGCGTGGTTGAGTAACGGGGTGAAATTGTGAATGAATAATGTTGATTGAAGATAATTCAAATGACTCTTTATCAAGTTCATGAGACATTAAATTAATATTTATTATTCTCCAGAGTGGGATTTTCCTTTTGCTCTAACCTTGACTCTTTGCCTAATTATATTCTAACGCAAAATAAAGGCGCACACCAAAAAAAAAATTGGGGGCATAGGGTGACGAGGTTGTGACATGACTGAGGAAATCTTTGAGATTTATGACTGCGAAAAGGTGACACGAAATGGTCTAAGGTGTGAATTAATTGTTTCTCGTTGAAAGCACAGCTAAACTTTGGGCATTGTGAAGCTTTTGGGTTCTTGGAGATGGAGTGTATTAGCGTGAAATCAATTAAAGTTCTAACAAATTCCTAATTCAGAGCACATGAGCTAATTTAGTGAATATCGCCATGATTATTTAAACCTTATTTGTCTGATTATTGTAGTCCGCTTTTGGGAATAAGTTAATATTGATATAATGGGGGAAATATTGTGTATTAAATTGAGTAAATAAATCATTAGGCTCATTGAGAGGGCCATTTTGAAGCACTGTGGTGTTGAATTTAAATATCATGGGCACACAAAAAGCGTATGGAGAATATTACAACAATATGCCACAATCTGCAAAAGTTTCATTTACTTCCGAATATCCACCCCATATTCTCTCCTATATTTTTGCTATTTATAGGGCCTAAACTCTACCCCCACAATAAGCTCACCAAACCCCCCCCCCCTCTCCCAGGAGAGATTGTTGGAAAATGATTTTCAACTTTTATTCCATGCAAACATTTTTATCATATTAGACCAATATACAGTTAAAGTCATTTGCTACAACTATATGTTGATGCTCGAACTTATACCACTTCCGCTTGAGACTTAATCGAAAGCCACTTTTCCTGTCTCGTCGAAACTTTTGCGATATTCATGCTATGCTTTTTTTCTGTCCTTTATCGTCCTTGGTATTGTTCGAGAAAAAAAGTCAATATTTTTACAGGAGAAATTGGATGAAAGAAACTTTCATGCGGGGTTGAATGATCATTTTCATTTTGCTAAGTTTATTAAATTAAATTACATCGTATCCGGAATAAAGCTGGTAAGGAGGAAATTAATGCGGAAGAATATTCTGTATTCAATTGCGATAATAAGGCTTATGTTTTATGACACAACAACATTTTACAGCAGTTGATCATGCCATCGAGGTCGATATGCAACTTTTAGGCTATATTTTATATAAAAGGTTAAGGCACCCCTTTATGGTAAAAATTATTTTGAAAAGCAATTGACTATATTTCTATTAAAATGTTTTATAATTTATGTCTTATATTTGCAAATGGGATTAAAATGTTATGTGATTATCATAACTCTTTTATTTCTTCTTCATTGTTTTGAACTGCAGATTGATATCGATACTAAGACGGTGATGGGCATGGCAATATATTTCATGATAAAATATTACAAAAATATTTATTAAAAGAATATCTTTATTTCTTTAAAATTAAGAAAAAAATGATATCTTTAGGGGAAAGTGCCCATGCTTTACACGACTCTAAGCTTTACAATGACTAAATTTTTTGTATGTTTTTCAATAAATATGGCTCATCTCTTCTATATTTAAAAAAGAAACTAGGAGAAAGTGTCATGTTTTTAAAATATATAGCAGAGTCGTATGCATTCAGAAATATAGGAAAACTTTAGTCATTGTAAAGCTTGGGACCATGCAAAGCATGGGCACTTTTCCCTACTGTATATTATTTTTTGGTTGAGATTGATACTCATAAATTCGTCTCTAGTTTCAAAGGATTGTTGGCCCAGAATTTATTGGAAAACTTCAAAATTTTCGGTACAGGATACATACATTTGTATGTTCAAAATGAAAATTTTTAAAGGGATGCAAAACTAAGAAATTTATACACAAATTTTAATATTACTTCTCGAACTTAGAGAGAGAGAGAGCATTATACATAATCTTCCTTTGCTCAATTTTTAATTGACCTGGTGCTTAAACGATCAGAAACATCAAGTTCCGGTTATCAGTGACCCCCAATAAAAAGAGAAAAATATCTCCAGACATTTTTTCTTTGTCTTCTGCCCCCTTTATCCACCCCAAACGAAGGGATTAAAAAAAACATGAACAGAACCATGTTCTCGTTTTATTCCGAAAACAATTTCTACGTTTTCTTTTGATATTCATTACGTTTTTGGGATAGTCCAAATGAACATTAAGTCCATACACACCTAAGACTTAAAAATATCGCCATGTTGAATTTTAGAATATCAAACTTCAACCATTCTGAAAGGTTCGTTTTGCAAACGCGTTTAGTAGGGTAACGTATGGTATTTCGGGACACTTTTTAGCATTTTTGCAGTAAGAATAAAATTCTTACTGAAAAATGTTGAAAAATGCATGATTTTTTTATTCAAAATAGCAAAAAATATATGAAGTAGAAATGGTGTATTTCGGGACAATAGGGTATTTCGGAACAGACAAAAGTCGTTATTATGCAAATAAATTTCACTGAGCCTGACTATTTACCTTTAAGTAGAAGGTCTAAACTTCACTCTTTTATAAAAATTTTGTATAAATTTCACTTAAATAGCTTAAATCGAAAAAAACTCAGCACTGTTTGTGTTGGAATCTGCAAAATTGACCACACAGAAGGTTTTGCAAAAAGTAGAATGTGACACTCAAAATTCACGCGTATTTCGCGTTTTAAATTAAATAAAATTTCGGAAGCTTTATGTTTATCTGATACGTAAAGAGCTTAATATTTCATATAGAACTTAAAAATAATAAGAAAACAAATATTTATAGGATTTTTTGATCTGTCTAGAAATACCCATATTATGTCCCGAAGAGTACCTTGTCCAGAAATACCACACGTTACCCTAAATTTGGATTTTTTTGAAAGGTCTTGAAATTTCCAATCCGACTCTATCGGTCGCAATCGGTAATGAATCGGTTACATATCCAAAAACGACTTGTCTTTCTCGTGTTAACGGTTTTGGTTTGTCTGTATACTTGTAATTCATGCCTAAACAATCTAAATGATTATTTCTTTACCAATTTTAAATTTTAAAATGCTTTGGTAAAGAATGAATTGGTAAAGAATCCGTAAATAATTTATCTTTCTTTACTATTCGTTTCTTTCTTGCCCGGAAACTTGTTACTTAACCAGAAGCCAAACGGTAAGTGATGCGATCTTTCTGTTTTTAGGGGTCTGCTCCATGAGCCGATAATAGGACCATTAGCATTAACTTTATTTTTCACCCTTAACTTCCTCCAAATTATATATTAGCCTTAGTACATATTCACACAAATTAATCCATTTTAGAATATTTTATAGTGATATCTGAAGGCGTATATAACAAATTTTAAGTGTAATTAAGAGTTCTAAAGCAAGTACTAAAATTCAAACTTGCAACAAACTGTCCCATCTTCTTTTACAGTAGACATGCGCTGTGTATACAATGTACAACTTATTTTCATTTTGTGAAAATTTTATATCATGTACTTAAAAAATATTTCTGATATTTAGTACAAATTGGAACTAATGTCTTTAAAACACAATTGCGATACTTTTGCTCACTATTTACTGATATTAGTATAGAACATAATGTCTACTACATTTTTCATGTTTAAAATATTAGCAGAAATATTTCAATTTTAAAAAATATAAGCACATGCCTGTACTAAATTCTTAGTCCAGCTCCAATTTTATTTACTAGATATATTTTCTTGTTCAATTATCATTATTATACCTCCAGGGACACTGATATCAATTAGTACGTTCTCTGATTCCGTAAGGTCTGTTAGAGCTTTTAGAGCCCTATCCAGAAAGAGTAAAGGATAAAACTAGAATATTTTCTAGGATTAATTAAATACAGTAAAATGAGATAATCGTAAATTATTTTTAATTCGGAATTTTAAGTTTTCCCTACTGTTTTAAATAGGAAAAGATTAAAACAAGCACGTGAAATACTCTTAAGAGTATGAGCTTGTATTTCTATGTTGTCTTCCTTTTCTCATTGACCATTTTAATTAAAAATAAGTTTAGAACTGGGCAAATTTTAATTTTTTGAGCTTAGTAAAATGCTTTTTTCCATCATAGGGCAACATGTCCCTAAAGTTGCTTTAACTCTTTCGCGTCTTTAGGGTAATGTCATGACTCGGGGAAAAGTTTTTTTTGGGTATTTACATTAATTGAAATCTATCTGTTCGTGCACGACATCATAATAGAAGGATGTAAGATTCTTGGCTCATTTTCTCAAGACTCCAGTTAGATTTCAATTAATGTAAATAGCCAAAAAGAAACTTTTTTCCCCGGGTCATATATGACCCTAAAGACGCGAAAGAGTTAAGAGAAGGTTTGACCTGTGCAAAACATCGATTTATATTTTCATGAATTCCATGAATTCCAACATCAATAGCAGATGAGGCGCCTATCACAATTCTTGCACACCACCTGGTATAGCCTTTGACCTCTACCGCCCTTTGACAAAAAAAAAGCACCAGCGTAAAGCAACAGAAAAGCTAGCAACTACGAAAGGGTCAAAAATTCAATGAAAGTCGCAATATAATAATAGAGCCTCTATATAGCATATTCATTGTTTATTTATTGACGATTTATTGAGAGTGAATTTTGTGCCAGTTTCATATTCACCCCTCAAATGCATTTAAATCCAACCCCTATATGATACAACTGAAGTGCATTTTAAACAATACCAAAGCTCTCTCTTTACATTCACCTCTCTTTTCGTCATCATCATCATCCATTCACCAATCCTCCCAAAAGCTCCTCCTAAAATGTGTGCTCATAACATTTGACTTGACGATATGCAGATTTTGAATTCCAGGGCCTTGTGGCACAATACTATCTATTTCTATCCATGGGATATGTTCAAATGCATTCGAATCCCTACCTAGAGATACCTTTCTCCCCAAAAATACCATCTGTTGATGATGTCAGAATGATGCGCTAAGCATTCCTCCCATTTGAATTTTGGAAATCCTTTTATGTGGCATCCAAACTTCAATAATCACATATGTGTGGCAATAATTAAAAGCACTCTAATGAATGTCATTTAAATTCATTAACTAAAATTTGTACTTTAATGCATTTTCACTTATTGCTTATGCCATACTACCGGAAATTTTCATGGAAAAGTCCTCACAATTTCCCTGCATAAATTTATCCATTGATTGCTGTACGATTTTGCAAATGAAAATTCCAGATGAAGAATTTCCAAGCTTTTTTTTTCTTTCTCTTCTAACTAATGCCTCTCTTTTGTCTTCTACCACGCAAATTACTATCATTTGATGACGATCAAACTAAATGGAGATGCTTTGGGTATTGTGGACATTCCTTTTATTGTTCTCTAACTTTTACTTGTTCACAAATGAATGAAGGATATTGAGCAAATTGATTTAATACCCACGTTTAATCTTAGCAAAACTACTGATAACAGAAACCCTAGTTGTACTTATAGTGATCTATTGAAACAAATCAACTTAATATTATTGAACTACCTATCAACAAGTTTGTAAATTAAACTTTGGACTTTAGTCCGTCTTTCTCATTATAATCGACTTGTACTAAAAAACTCAGGTGCAATATTTAAATGTAAGCAAATATACTTTAGTACAGAAATGGAACGATATAGATGTCATAACGACAGCTGAAAGCTGAAAGTATTTCTAAGGACTTCTAAATATTTTTATCCCTGTACTGAAATTAAATGTACTTACGTTTTAAAATGGTTCTGCGTTTTAGTACAAGTTTATTGAAGTGATTAGATAGGAATAAATGAAGGTGAATTTAGTGACATTCTAACTCTTTACTTTATTATGGATGACAGGTAGTTTCCGTACTAAACTTTCCAAATAGTTGCGGATAATTTTTACTCAATTTACTTTTAGTACGTACATATACAATTAAACGAGAGATGCGGATGCCTTTGACAAGTAAAAAGTTAAAATTTAATTAAATTCACCTTTATTTATTCCTATCTAATCATTTCAATAGACCTGTACTAAAACACAGAACTGTCATTTTAAAACGTAATTAAAATGGCTGTTCTGTGTTTTAGTACAAGTCTATTGAAGTGACTAAATAGGAATAAATAAGGGTGAATTTAATTACATTTTATCTCTTTACTTGTCAAAGGCATCCGCATCTCTCGTTTAATTATATACGTACTAATAAAAACAAGTTGAGCAGAAATTATGCGAAACTATTTGGAAAGTTTACTACAAAAACTACCTGTCATCCATAATTTTTAATACCTTCTCCATATTTAATTGTCAAATATTTCCGCAATTTACCAAATATTTACATGCACTAAAACATTTTGCTGACATTCTCGTGATAGTTACAGCTTTTTAGTACAGAGAGTGACCATAAAATAAAGTTAGCAAAAGAGAGTTAGACATATTCACACAAATTAATCCATTTTAGAATATTTTATAGTGATATCTGAAGGCGTATATAACAAATTTTAAGTATAATTAAGAGTTCTAAAAACAAGTACTAAAATTCAAACTTGCAACAAACTGTCCCATCTTCTTTTACAGTAGACATGCGCTGTGTATACAATGTATAACTTATTTTCATTTTGTGAAAATTTTATGTCCTGTACTTAAAAAATATTTCTGATATTTAGTACAAATTGGAACTAATGTATATAAAACACAATTGAGAAACTTTTGCTCACTATTTACGGATATCAATATAGAACACGTCTGCTAAAATTTTCATGTTTAAAAATTATCAGAAATATTTCAATTTTAAAAAATATAAGCACATGCTTGTACTAAATTCTCAGTTTAGCTCCGATTTTATTTAATTGATATATTTTTTTGTTTCATTATCATTATTAATATATCGAGGGACCCTGATATCAATTATTTTAAATTGGATTACTTTGCATTGAACCTAATGTGTTCTAAATATAACTGGACTATGGCTTTCATAAAGTTCTTTGAGATTTAGAACAAAAAAAATATCACGTCACACTTTAAATCGAATACATTGATAGACTTTTGAACTTTTAAAAATAATATCAGAAAACTTCACTATTAACCCATCAGGATAATAATTGATAGGTTTTACCGTTGATTATGTATTAGTTGTCAAAAACGTTGCACGTTCTTCTTGTACTAAATTTTTAACTATACGACTATTTCATTACAGAATATACAATCAATGATTAAAGATCTATAAGTTGTAATTGTCATTTCGTAACACCATTACAAGTGTTTGTTTAATTTTTAGATTAGTACAGTCCTGTACTAATAAAAATATTATTGAAGATTGTAGCGGCTGTAATATTTGCCTATTTCAAAAAAGTTCAGTTAAAGTTTAAAGCTCTTCGTTCTTCACTCTCAGAGCTAGTAGAGGGAGTGAACATTTTAAATCAAAAAGAAGGATGTGGCATAAATTTCCACGAAAATGTCCTGCTGAAAGGAATTCAAGAGAAGTGGCAAAGAGGGGGTGAAAGCCGAATTGAAATTGAGACATTGAGCAAAACTTTGAAAGCTTATTAAAGTGCTGGCTTGGAAAAATTCCTCTGCCACATGATTGTATTTTCTTCAAGCTCCCATCCCCAAACTTTCTCGGTGGGGGCTTCTGGGAAACATTTGCGACGACAACCAACAAATCCCAAAATTTCACCTGACGTGTCTATCGATGATTTATTGTCCGTCGACCACGATTGGTATATCCCTCTTTCGTTTATCAACCTTTTTTCTCCTCAGCTGAGGGAGGCTGTATCCAAGGGACTGGAGGGAACAAGTAAATCCAAAGACTGGGGACAGAGAGTCTGGATGGGTGCAGAGAAGAAAAAAAAACACCCTGGAGAAAACAGCGTGAGCACAAGATCGGAATACAAATTGAAAGCCTCTTCAAGTCACTCCAGGGAGGACGGCTGGGGGACCTTTAAGTGAGACACAATGGAAATAATTGATTATTTTCATTCTGCCGGCTTTTCCTCCACCAATCTATTGGAGTTGAAGTGGGCGAAGGATCTTCCCAAAAAAGACTGGGAAGATGTTCAACCTTCTGGCGCAATTCAATCAATTTGGGGTCACATTGAAGAACCTCACCACCTTTTGACTCCACGTCCATCTGTCTCACCTGGAAAATTGCAGGCAGATGGGGAAGGTAGAAAAAAAAAAGTGTGACACCACTTCAATTTAGAGAGGTTTAAGACACAATAATGTGGGTAATGATGGAAATAAAATTCACCCAAAAAGAGAAGCACCCAGTTTGGGGTTAGGAAGGAGGGTGTCTTTGAGGATACAACCTCCAACAAACAGTGAATGGAGTCGTGACAAAATAAATGCTGTGCAATTTGAAACTTTTTCATTTAAAATTACATCCAATTTAATTTTCACCCATTGATATAATTTATTTTCACACAGAGAAAATTGATGGGAATTTCAGAAATTTTGCCACCATATAAATTTAGCCCTTTCAACCCCGTTACTGCTCCATGAAGTAATTCTTGTAAAACTCACCGCAATTATCTCAAATACTTGCACGCGCCAAAATGAATGACTTTTTTTCCACATTTCTAAAGTGGAAAGTCAGCAAATTAATTCTAAAGCATTAAAGAGTTCCTTAGTACCGCAAAAACATTGCATCCTAAATATTCGTTAGTATGAAAAATACTTTGTAGGCTCTTTCTACGAAATGTGTACTAATTTAGAAACATGTACTAAAAAATTAAAGGGTACTATCAATAACATGTAGAATAATTCAAAATATAAATTTGTCATCCTGGATCTTATGGGTCCTTTATAAATCTTCAATTCTAATCAAATGCACTAAAAATTGTTTATTTGACAAAATTTAATACACATTCTAAATTTCAATAAACGATTTTTTTAAAATAAATGATGGTCAATAAAATGTAACATGTATATGTATAACATTATGCAGTTCAAATTGCTTTTAAAAGAATTTTGTAATGATTTTTTAATAGTTTCTTAATCTTGTACTAAAAATAAGTATAACGATATGTATTCTTATATTACAAATGTAAACTCTTTAATGTGATAAGGAAACAAAAAATACTTATTAGATCGGGTAGAAGATATATTTTTTTATACTGCTTGTTAGAAAATTGGCTGATAAATTGACTTTCTTTACTGTGTACTAAAAATAACTAAAATGATAAATTATCCTGTATAAAATAAAAACTTTATATCAGGAAGAATCTAAAATTAGATTGTCACGTAAAAAGCGAAAGAGAATAAAGATAAAGCGGTGAACTTTTTCCTGGAATTATTTTTATAAATTTTAATACTTTTTAAACTGTGTACTAAAATGAAGATAACATTAGACGAAATATGAATGTACTGAATTAAAAACTTTGAGCAAAATATTACACTAGCAAAAGTAAAATGAAAACGTATAAGGTCTAATTGCAGGAATGGGTTATATATATATATGAATTCTTAGAATACAATCTGTAAAAGTCCTTATCATATTTTTTTAGTACATTACCGTTTTATCCAAGTAATCATACATTGTGACATTACATCATGACAAACATATCTTGGAAGGAATCGTAAAAAGATAAACAAAAATATTTTCAATGTTTTACTGGTTTTGTACTAAATCATGTACTAATTTGAATAAACTGGTGCATCACTGAATATAAATTGTTATTTAATTGAATAGAAATTCCTTCATATTTTTGTTAATAAAAAATACTCATCTTTAAAATATGTTAATTACCTTTTATTTGTACTAAAAAAAAGCAAAAAATCGATTTCTTTAGAACACTTTAAAATCTTATTAAAATAAAAAAAAAAATTCTTATAACATTTTTTCATGATCAAGAATTGTTTGCCTGTTTTTAAATTAAAACAAAGTCTTCTGGGAAAAAAATAATAAACTTCTGTACTAAAACAGCGATTTCTTAGTGTATTACTTTATTTAAAAAAAAAAAATTCACGGGACAGTATCAATCATCCCATATAAATTTAACAAACAACGTGAAATTCCGTCAGCTTGATCGTCTAAAAAGATTCCAGAGCAAATTTAATTTGTGTGTTAAAAGTGTCAGTAAGGCATTTTGTGTTGTGCAGAACTTTCATAAATTAATTGACTGAATAGAAGATTTTCACCGTTCAGCGGTATTTTCATAAATTGTATTTTTCTGCTTTATTGAAACTTTTAAATGTACATTTTGACGCAAGAAAAAACTTTTTGGATACAATTTTCAACTGTCAATCAACAATGAAATTAGAGAGAAATGCATTTTCAAAAAATTCAAATAAATTATTTAGCACTAATAGTTTTCAATTTTGAATATATATCACGAAAACGCATTAAAAATATTATTGGCGTTAATTCATAATGCATTTATTTATAATAAAAATTGATAAAGGTGTTAAGAGATTATTTTCATAAAAATTTAATGTTATATTATTTATTCATAGTACTGAATTAATCAAATGAATTTGATTGATTTAATATCAAGAATGGCTTGAAGGATGTTTAAATTTTCCTGCAGAAAAATTATAAAACTTGGGAATCAATAGGGGGCGTGGCGTTTCTCTTTCATAGGAGTGACTTAAGTTGTTCTTCTTTAGAATTAGAAATAATCTTATGTAGGGGGAAGTGGGGCACCTTTGAAATTGGGATTTTTCACCTATTTTTAAATAAAATTAAGTCTTATCTTGATATAATTTAGCTGCACAAACAGATTGAGAAGCTAAATTATATCACGATAAGGCTCAATTTTATTTAAAAATAGGTGAAAAATCCCAATTTCAAAGGTAACCCAGTTTCAAAGGTGCCCCACTGCCCCCTACTAAATTACATTTTAAATAATTACCGAAAAATTCAAATTTTAATAAAAAGAATTAAGACTACTGTCCATAAGAGTTGTATTATTAATAATGTTTAAATAAAAGCAATTAAAGTCTTATGAAAACCTAAATTTATTTTGTTTGACTTGCTTCAAAATTTAATTCAATTTTCCTTGAACTAAAAAAATCCAATCATGTAAACAATTTTTTTAAAGTTATTCCAAAGCTCCTATAGCCCAAATCTAGCGTTATATAAAAAAAAATTGAAGGGGTCAAATGATGACGTGAACTGTGAATGTTGGGTCAGAGTGAATTTCAATTAATTCATCTGGTGAATTTGTGAGTTTGAGTGATAACCAGTGAATTTCCACGCTCAATCCCTCCAGGATGTGGTATTTTGTGCAGAAATTGGTGCATGTTTTTCAACAGTGACCACCACAAATAAATTCAAAATGCAACTATTCCATTTGTACTCCCTAAATTTTCTCTTCAATTAATATGAAAAAGCATTTGCTCACCCAGTATACAATCCACAAAACGAAAATTTAATCCACAAAATCACACTTCCGCTTTTTTGAATCAATTTTACCAAGCAATAGGAGAGTTTGGGGATGTTTGTAGTTATTGTGCGGATTCGCAAATTGGTAATTCATGCTTATTCCAAAACTTGTGAAATTTTCACATTTTCAATGAAAATTTATCACATGATTCAATTGAAAATTAAAGCAGAATTTTATTTTAAATACCCACAAAGTTTTCTATCAAAAAATAATAAAATTCACGAAATTGTTCGAGAGGCTCTAATAGAATATTATATGAAATGAAATCAAACATTAAATCTCTAGAATCAAATGGAATCATAGAATCTCTTTTCCGTTACACTGCAACAGATAGCGCTAGAATCGTCTAAGAACGATCAGTCATCGACCGTCGCCTACTGCTATACGGTTGTATATAATGTTTAGAATTTTCGAAATTCGAAGAGATGTATAAATAGTTTCACAAGCACAATAACCAAGAATCATTAAAAATCATGGAGAATCATTAAAAGAATAAAACGTTTGGAAATCAAATTGAACAATAGAATAAGTTATTAGCTAAAAATCGGACAATACTGAAATCCGGACAGTACTGGAAGTCGAACAGTACTGAAAGTCGGACACACTGAAAGTCGGATACATCGAAAGTCCGACTATGCAAGACGGCTTCAGTAGATACAATAAAATTAAGCTGTTTTTTAAGTATCCGCCTTTCTTAATTTTACTCTAGCGACAACAATTTTTAACCTTAGTTTTGTGCTATACAGACCTACGGCTTAGGCCGAGTAATGGTTTAACGTAATTGTAATCAAGACAATGATTAGACTATATTTTCATAAGTTTCCCACTAAGGTGTATCACGACTTAAACCATAATACGGGTTTCAGATCTAAAGCTATCTTCAGACTAGAGGTTTAGCCCAGTTGCCGAACGTTTAAAAATCATAAATAGCAAGAAATTTTATTGCTTTTTGAGAACCCTAAAGGTCACTTATCTTTAATACCCTAAATTAAATTTTTCTAAAAAAATCGTGATTGATAAGAAATTAGAGCCGGTAGTTCCTATGGTTAAGTCTTATGTCTGAATGAAGCCCTTCTAAGGCTTCATATAGCTTGTTCTCTAAATTTTTATCAGTTAAGATTTATTAGAAAATTTTTACTTAGAGCTGAAAATTTATGATGAATGATCCTAGATTACCAAAAAAAACCCAAAAAATTGCTCACTATTTCGAATTTTAGGATATTCGGGAATTCGGCTAAATCTCTAGTCTGAAGACCACATAAGTCTGTCTAGGGTAATACTCTCTGAAACCAGTAAAAAAAAAAGAGAAACCGTGGTGAAATATGTTTCGAAAATTTGTAATTGTTTAAGCCCTTGATGGTTTAAGTTTAAGGCTTAAATGGTTTCGAATTTCGAAACTTTGAATCAGAGTTTCAAACTTGACTTGATCGAAGCAAATTTAAAAAATATATATAGCTTTTTTTATGTACTCAGCCATTCTAAGTTATATTGTTCAATATTTGAATTGCAGAATGTTTGTTTAATTTTTTTTGATAGTCTGATCCTTTTGTCTCAGATGGGACCTGTCACAACTCTACGGGTCGAACCATGAACCTCTCCGCCAATGAAACGATGCTCTTATTTTTATCAATTTAATTATGGGATCTCCTCAAGGTGAACTTGCTTATATTTTCCAGATACTGACTTCTTGAATTTAATTCTACAGTTTGATTCTCCAACTATAAAAGGTAAATAGAACTCTATTTCCACAAAATGTTGATTTTCGAAGATTTAAACGCAATTTTGAATTTTTAAACTAAAATTTTGGCGTATGGTGTAGAAAATTTATGAAAAATCGCACTAAAATTTGGAAAAAGAGTTATTCAGGAAGTTATGACGGGATTCCATAAATGTATTTTTTTTTGTTTTGCAAATCGATCTTCATATTTCTCAAACTCCATTTATAAGGTAAGAATAGCTTGTGGTGTAGCGCTTACTTTACAATGTAAGGGTCCTGAGTTCGGATCTCATTTAGATCATAAGAAAAACTTGGCATTGAAACTGTTGAATTTATATCGAGCGAGTAATTAGTTCTACAAGACGTTAAACCTATAACAACTTCCTTATAGAAATGTCTAAAAATATCGTTTCCGAGAAGACCAAGCTCTCAACTAAAAGGTTAAGTTGTTATAAATGATCAATATGCTTCTCACTAAAGTTTTTATAAAATTTCCAAGTAGAAGCAATCCCTAAAGCTCTCAAGGATTAGCCTTTCCGGTATATTACATTAAACCTTTACATATTCCTAGAAGCCCTCAAAGGGTTAAGCGCAGGATTGTAAGTTTTGAAGCATATTTAATGCCACATGTAATATTTGAAATTACACAAATATGAAATTTTCCAACTTTAATCCATTCCAGTTTTGGATATAGATACTGAGGGGGAAATTGTACAAAATACATATTTGGAGAATTGAACGCAAAAGACAGGAATATATTATTTATTTGTAATTTATTCAAATGTATGATATGTGTATTGTTTTGCTATATTGTGGCCAAAATGATGATGAGTATATGCTTTTTGAGGGAGAAGGTGGCAAAATATTAACTAGCGGGTATTTGACCATGTTGTTGTAGCATTTATCCATCTCGTTTATTTAATATTTACAGCCGGAACTCAACATGTCACTTCCTGCTTAGCACCACACATCACAGAGAGAATCTCATTCCCTATCCCCCTCCCCCACCATGCTCTAACCCCCCCTTTCAGCTTCCAAAAACTATTTATAGTTTCATTGCCTGCAAATCATAGATATGGTGTGTCGAGTACCTCTAAATGACATGGAAAGGCTCGAAAATTGCTTTAAATGCTTTGCTGCATTTCTATGCAAAATGCTAATGTTTTGCAAAACATATGTAGATTGTTTGAGTAGTCCTCCCTTCCCCTTTTACATATTCATCAAAATCACAATAACCCAAAACCAAATGAATTTGTGACTTACAATAGAGTCCCCTTTTGTCATGTGTGACACTCACTTTGGTCGGTTCCATAGCCCCACCCCCATTCCCCTTCTCGAAACATGGTAATGTGTACAAGAATGACGACAACAAACCATCATCCAAATTAAGACATTGAATTATGAATCCTCTAATTGGACCAAATGAAACTATACCAAAATGTACAAACTGCTTGTCAATCCATTTAATCCCAAAGCTAGAGGGAGACGAACTGTTGCAGATCCAGGATATACTAAGAAAAATTCGGAAGGTATTTTCAAAAATCATGAATAGTTGTCAGAAGGATTTCTTTTCAAACCGGACAAAAATTTTAGACACCTTTTATATAAACAACATCATTTTGACAAACTTTTAACAAACAAGTTACTAACCTTTTCTTTTAAAGTAGTCTAAAATTTATTAGAAGAATTGTAAGGAAAAATAGGGGAAAGTGCCCGTGCTTAGTGCGTTCCCAAGCTTCGCAATGACTAATTTTTTCCCATGTTTTTCTTAGTAAATGTGACTCATCGTACCTATATTATTAAAATTAGGGAAAATAGCCTAGTTTTTCAATATAATGCCGAGTTACATTTATTGAGAAATATAGGAAAAAAATTAGTCATTACGAAGCTTCGAATCGTACGAAGCATGGGCACTGGGCACCTTCCCCTAGTACCCTCCGCTAGAGCTTACAGACATAGTCAGATATTAAGTTCTAATTTTAAGTTTTAAAAATGTCCATCAGTCACGGTTAGAAAAATTTAAAATTGAAGTAATAAAGGAGAATGGTCAAATCCGGTCACGGAATCGCCACGAACGGGACCTATGTCAATGGATAGACATTGGCAAGCGCCTGGCAAGTTGGCCTTTTTATATGGAGCTATTTGAAGCCAATTCCAATGGGAATTTTTCTGCACTCGTGATCGTTATGCTAAATATTTAAAAAGTGAGAAGTTTTTTCGTATTATAAGATACTTTCCGTATGGAGGGATAAATATACTAATTTTTTGTTTAAATAAATTTTTTCCTCGGAGCACTGTGAGCTGAGTCCGAGATCAATTTAGGAATTGGCTTCAAATAGCTCCATATAAAAGGGCAACTTTCCAGGCGCTTGGTTTTGACCATTCTCATTTGACCGATTCAACGCAATATCGCAACAAGTCCGGTAGTAGAATTGACTACCATAAATTGGTAATTTTAACTATTCTACATATCTGAGTGTGGAGAGATAGAAAAGGCAGAGAGACACACAAATTACCCATCACCAGAAGCCAAACGTATATCTGCAACACCAACGGTTACATCATCATCCTGCCAAGCCAGACTTAGCCAACCCATCCAACCCACCCATCTACCCCGGCATTAAACGCTGCGTCACAGTCATGCTTGTAATTCGATAACACTAATTTGACAATAGAGAACGGCGCACCATCGAGCGACATTTGAACCAACAATTGTTTTATGTGATTTTCTCCTCTCATCCTTTCCAATTTGGCCCCAATTTTCCCTCTGAGCTGCCTTTTCCAAGGTGGGGATTGTCACCTCTTTTTTTGCGCGTCCTACGGAAGAGACAGCACGATGAGCCTTGATGAGAAAAACACACCAAAATCTAGCCCATCTCCATCCCACCTCCACTCCCCACCCCTCTTCCAAAAAAATAGAAATTCTAATGCTCCATTCCCAACAAACACGTGATATTATTCAAATGAAGTCCGGGAGGAAAAAGCATTGAAAATATTTGTAAATGTCACACAAATCGTAGATGGATTTTTGACACACAAGAACTGGCAATTCTAACACCTAATTTCGTGGTCGGACTTTTTTTTGGCATTCTCTCTTTGTTGTGAAGGAAAATATTTACTACACTGTGGTCTAATCTCATTGAGTTTCATCCCTCGAACTGAATTTTCATCCCCCGAAATGTGTGTTTATTTGTTGCTTACACATGCTTTTGTTCCGAAAAGATACACAGCGCAGGGGCTTACAAATCTCAGCTGTAATGCCCTAAAACGCTTTTTGGGGTGAATTATAGCAAATGCTGACCAATGGGCAAATTTTAAGACAGATTTTCTTTCAGCTAGCTATCGAAATTTAAGGGATTTAGCTTTAGGATATACTTTAGCGATTTCATTATAATATGATTATTTTATTTGAGGATTACAGTAATCCAGTCCAGCTCAGTTTTATGCATTGACATGTTCAGAAGTTATACTTAAGAGTATTTGTATGAGATTTTTGCTTGGTTTTTACTAAATCAATTGAAAATTTTGCATTTTTCGTGTTCATTTAAAATTTCCCACTTGTGGCCACTTCTGTAACCACTTTTGGCCATTACATTCAAACTATAAAAGGCATAGAATACTATTGAGATTTTCAGTTAAAAAAAAACACACACTTGCATTTGAATGCCGAAAGAGTAATAGATCAAAATTCCTAAAAAAGAGCATTAGTTATTAAACTGCAACCGTTACAATTTTCATATCCAATGTATTAAAATTACTTAACCAAGTAATACAAAAACGCAAACATAGAAAAGCCTTTAATAAATTTTTAGGAAGTCTTCTTCAGGCACTTCATAGAGGAAAAAATTCAGTGCTGTTTTTTTTTTTATTTTCCAAAGTTTATTAATATTTTTTAAAATATCCTTTAAAAGACTAAAAAAGTTTGACAAAAATAATTCAAAATAAACTTCAAATTTGAAACTATGCAAATATGATTTTTTGATATAGAACCATCTTATTAGTTCCAAAACAAATATTTTTCTTATTGTCAACTACAAATCAATTTTAGGTATTACAACTAACGTTTAAGATTCTATGTTGTGTAGAAAACATCGAAAAACGTCATTAATAAGGGTAGTGTTTTTTTTAGTGGTCAGACGATCAATTTTTAAGCAACTTTCAGTCTATTTATCAGATATCATATATTGAAAAACATAGAAAAAATCGTCAGAGAATTCAACGAATTATTTATTCTATAAAATTTATTTATTATAACACGTTTTGTGAACGATATAATTTCAAAATATTCAAAGCATACAAAAAATAGAAATAATTTATTTTGTTTTACTATTTGTCAAAAGAATTTTAATTTGACAGATTTCATAGAATCATCGAAAAACATAGAATATCATCGAAAAATAAATTTAACTAGAAGTTATTGCTACGAGGTATCACAGTAACTTAAAGATAAATAGTAATTTTATAAATAAATCTTCATAGCTTTAGGGTTCAAATAGACTCAAGAATAATCCTCGAGAATATTTAGCCTGTGTAAATTGGAAATAAATAATTTATTTTAAACTGTTATACTCTGTAGGCTGCCCTTGACCTAATCCTTTATTGCCAAAATTTACATGCTAAATATTTACAAAGATCAGCCTAATATTATTTCAGCCCTTATGTCCAAGACAGACTTACGACTTAAGCCGAGATACGGATCGAAGTAATTATAATCAATATAAATATTAAATTCCCATCAGGTTCCCACTAACTAAGCCGTCCTTAGGTTAAGCCTAGAGACGAATTAGTCAGAAATTTATGGAAACGCAATCCAATCATTATTTTGATATACAGTCAGACTTAAAATGAAATAACCTAGAGACCGTTTATAGATACTCCTATTATCGTCCTTATCTTAACATTCAATATATTCAATATAATTTTTCCAGTGCTTTTCTAGCTTAAATCCAGCCAATTGATCACCCCTATAAGTTCATCCACAATAGATTCAATCTCACCCAGAGAAAATCCACTCCGTGAAGTGAAACAAGACAAATTTGTGGGGGTCTGAGAAGAAAAGTACTTGAAATTTAACTAAAGCAAATTTCTCTATCGGATTTTTTTCTTCTCCATTCTCTTTTATTCCGCTCTTTTTTTCCAAACTCCAAAGTGGTTGAAAAGTTTCAGGGAGAGTTTTCTTTGTCGAACGATAATCGGAAAGCAATTATTTGTTGAAGCACAAAGTGCAAAACGAAAAGTGTGTAGAGACTAAGGAGGAAATTTTGGTGGCTAGAGAGATGAAATGAATGAGGGAATCCTTTCAGTTTACTCCAATCTACGTTTTTAATGGTTTATTTCTTATAGTTTGGCCCCCAAGTGGAGAGCTTTACTGAAAATGGGAAAAATTATCTCACCCATTCTGCCCAACACCTCATGCCATTAACTTTAAAGTGGCAACGTTGAAAGTTTATCGAAAAGTTCTTTTTTTCTACTTCCTGATTTATAAATAATATAGAATGGCTATCGATTTATTGAGTAATATATTTGATGAATTAAAATTGACGAATTTGAAAAATTTTATAATGAAAACGGTTTAAATTTTAAATAATATTGAAGTTGTTTTGACAGAGGAAATGTCATGACTTTTGACATATGATATGTCACTTTACGGAAGTGTAAATGCCAAAGTCCTGGGGAAACTTTGTCGACTTTGATAGCTTTTTTACAGATGAATCGTTTGATTTCTTTCAAAATGTAGAAAACGATACTGAAAAACTAGATCGACGGGGCATACACTCACAAAAATTATACATTAAAATCCCCAAACGATACATACGTAAACAATCTTTATAAATTATTTGGATTTTCGAATATTTCTTTTCAATTTGCAAAAACGCAACTAAATTATTCCATTTTTTTTTTAATATCTGATATTATTGAAAAAAATCTTTTTGAAGTGAATTCTTATCTTTTTACGACACGTATCAATTTAAGTCTTCGAATTTACAACGATTTTTTATTGGGCTGATGGCTGATTCAAATTTTCGGAAAACTAACGGTCTTTAAATTCTTGCTGAATAATCTGAATAATCATTGAATCAGTTCTACAAAGCTTAACACCTTCTAACTCTTGGATAGATTTTAATTTTCGCAAATCTAACGGTCCTTACGGAATTTTCTATCGAATCATCTGAGAATTGTATATTCTTTAATTCATTGTGCTTTAATATAATTTAAGTTTTCGAACTTGTAATGCTCCTTAACCCTTTAAGAACGAGTGGGACACCGGTGTCCCAAAATCACAATCAATTTTTTGATTATAAAAAGTTATTTTGTCCTCTAAATAGTAAGAAAAAATTATTTTCATTTTTGGGACACCGGCGTCCCATTCGTCCTTAAAGGGTTAAACAAGTTTTATCTGAATTGTATTAATCGATGTCGAAAAAAAAGTGAACTGCCTACCATCTTAAGTCCATTCAAAATTTTTGGATCTAACTGTCTTCAAGAAAATTCTTTCGGACTTATCATCGATTCTAATATTCTTCGCCTCAAGATGCCTTGACACAATTCAAATTTTCGAACCCATAACGATCAACTAAGTATGTTTATTTGATTCCCTTTCTAATTGGACGTTTTTCGCATTTTATATCTCGCTTCGATTTAAATTTTCGAACATATGAAAATCCCATTCCATTCGAATGTGTCACATTTAAAATTCAAATTTATTTTCCCTTACTTGTCACAAATGAATAGATCTTTAGTAAGTGTATTTATTGCTTGGAGTTGAGTGACCTGCAGTAAACCAGAAGGTTTAGATAAAAGGTTCTGGTAAAAGGGATAAAATGGATGAAATAAATGATGAAAAAATCAATTGATTTATTCATTGGATTGCAAATTAAATAATTCAGCGGGTGGAAAAGGTTGAGCAGCAATTTAGCCTTAGTGTACCATCCATTTCCATCTCATTCATCATCATCAGGCAGCGGAACAGGTAAAAATGCCTGTCGCACAGCAGGATAATTATAGTAAATGTGGTCCAATGAGCCTATTACGCTGCGGTACTCGTTCCCTCCTGATTCATAGAGGCTTTTACATTAGTTTTCAAGGGATGTGCCCCACTGTGGGTCCCATACGCAGTGTTTTTGTGGGGAGATGCCAAAATTTGTGGATGAGTGAATTTTCAGGGTGGGAATGCTTATGGGATGCAGTGTCAAATGAAAATGTATTGGATGAAATCTCTCGGTTTTAATTTGGTTAAATTTGGACAAATTTGTACCTCGTTATGTGGTTTTGTCTTGTGCATTTTCCACGGGTATTTCTGACCACTATCCACAGCCACTCATCAGACCTCTCCTCTCTTTCTAAAATTTTCTCCAACATTTGCCCCATTTTCCCAGATTCACTGTGTGCAGATTTTGATGTATATTTCATTCGACTGAACATGAATTACTATACCATTTGTGGTTAGTTATTCTACACACCAGAAACACAACAAAATAATAAACATTGAACTACAGAAATTACCCCCTTTTTAGCATAATTGGTGGTACACCCCAAAGCTCTAAAGCTTACGGCAGGCTACCTATTGCCCCCGACTCCCAATACTTAATTGATTCTTACCAATTCAATCGTACAATTGGAAGACAAAGGAAAAAGTGAAGCAGAAAAGAGAATTTGAGGGATAAGGCTTCGAAAGTAGGTCGGATTTATTAATTTCTCCTCTAATTTACGTGACAAAGGACAAAGAAAAAAAAATAAAGAGAATTTTCTCCAGGTAAGAAAACAAGAACCTAAATTGACGTGGGAGAATAAGTTGTGGGTGTTGGGTTAAGACTGGAGAAACTATAATCCGACATTTAACACTAGCAAATAGAAATCCAACGAAATAGAAAGTTTTCCTTTTTCTTCGAAATTAGGGAATTTGTTTGACTTCAGGGGATGCTCATGAAAGAAGACATGTACTTAAAACAGATATGTTACAAAACAGATAACCTCCAAAAATGTTACACAATTTGTACTAAATTAATAAACTAACACTTTTTAGAGTATACCAAAATTTTAGAACATGTAAGTACTAAATTTTTTATTCATCGATATGTTCATAGCAACTTAGTAATTGATACTGTTCATAGGGAAATGAAGTCACCATTTTGACAAACACGTTAAAACGTTATGTAAGTACATATATATTTTAGAGCATGACCGAATTTTAGTACAAAATATTTGAAAAAAATTAGTGCAAGTAATGTAAAACATGTTTAAATATTGCAACATTAATAATATAATACTTTGCAGAACTGCAACGTTTTATTCCACAGGGCGATAAAGGTCCCATTTTATATAGTTTTTGTACTAAATCTTAAGCATGTCGAGAAAACTATGACATTAGTATATGATTAATATTTAGTACAAATTCTAGAAGACAAGTTGTTACATATCTAACAAGTCAGTAATCCAAATATTATAAGGTATTTAAAAAAATACGACGTTTTACTTTAAATAAAATTTTAGTACACACTCGTGCTAAATTATATAAGGGATAATCCAAATTATCGTGAATCTCTCAAAAAGGATTGTAAGGGCACAATTGAAATTTTACGTAGGTATACTGAATTACTATAAAAAGAGTATCCTAAACTATTTTTCTTTTATTCTCATAAATCTCATGCTCCCACCGAACTGTTGTAAAACTCATAATCTTAAGTTCAAATACATACAATTATCACAATATTATTTTATGTACAGCTCCATTATTGTACTAATCTATGTACAGGGACATGAATCAGAAATATATTATTATTATTATCTTCACAACATTTTAGGCATATCAATAAGAAAAGTTTTAAATCCTTTTTTAGTACAAAGTAAGTTGGTGACCGACATTTAATTCTTACACAATGCAATTAGGTTTAGAATATCAAAAATGAATTTAAGGAACACAGATCGTAAAGAAAAAGCTAACACATATGGGTACCAAAGTTATTGAGATTTAGCACAAAAATATAGAACTTTTAAGTATGATGAATAAAAATGTTGAATACGATTGAAACGAAGTAATTTTACAAACACGTTAGACCCTGTAAACTTCAAGAAATATATTGCCATTTGCACTAAATTTATAGCATTGTCAGGTGTAAACCACATTTTTAGTACAAGTCGTACGAGATGCAAGACAGGACAGAGATGAAAATCTTACGGTGTGGCAAGTAGTGCTAGATTTTCTATTATCCGTATACCCGCTAAATAAATGTTTATTCTTTGTTTGTTGGTAAATTTTGTATTAAAACGCAGAAATTTAATTTAGTACACGTATGTACTAAATGTATAAAAGCCTAAGTTGGATTACTATTTTATTTTACTAATTTTAATAATTTCGCAATGCGATTATCTTCTAACATGATATTTGTGAAGTTATAAGAACACCAGGTGTGGAATGATAACTTTACAACACTATCGAATCGATAGTATCGATAAATTTATACCTGTTAGATTAAGTGAATGTGGACTATTTATGCCCTGTTGGGTCATTTATTTTGAAATTAAAAAAAAAAGTGACTGTTGATAAATACTTGTGTAAGTACTGACGTGAGAAATGGTACTGGAAATAGGAACATGAAACTTTCAGGACAGGAAAAACACGAAAATCTTTGCCAAGGCTTTCGACGCTAACAATGCGCCTTCCTCCGTGGCTGAAAGAAGGGAAATTTTATTTGAGACAATCAAACTACATTTCTTTGTTTCAAATAATTCACTGAAAATTGTGAACAATGTCTTTGAAATTTGTCCTATTTTGACTCCTCCGCTTCTAATGAGGAAACACTAAACACATAAATACAATAAAAATAACGATTAGCATGCAATATTTTCCACATTGAACCACAATTTTTCACTAAAATACCCGTTATAAAATTACAAGTTGATATATACTTATATTAGTTGCAGGAAGTGCAGTTATCGTTTAAGTTTTTCGGAATTAACACTCGATACTAGCGAAAAGAAATTATCATGTCACCCTAGGCCTCATTTTCGAAATACATTTATCAATTATTTTCATATTGAACAATTTTTTTTTGTGAAAATTCTGAACTATTTGCCTGGTTTTATTTTACTAGAATTTCAGTACATAATTTAGAGCAAGTACTAATTGCTATATTCATGTCGTTTTGCATTAAAACCACGTTTTGATTTTCGGTTTTTTCTTCAGTGTAGTAGTTCGTTAAGGCTGTCATCATTGACAATTCCCTGTGCCATAGTAACCGCATATCACATGCCAAATTGTCTCTTTAGCATTAGAATGACATACCCCTGTTAATTCCAAATTCCCCCTTAAAGATCCCGAAAAGAAGAAAGTACATATGTACATGAAGTGTGAGCCATTTCTATGTAACATTGCTTGTTTCATGGTGTGAATCATGTGGCAAAAATCACTTTCAACTCCATCCATCGTCGTTCTAACCGCATTTGCTCATTGTTAGTTTTATTTGATGAATAACTTACTATATAGGGTTTCGGGTAGGAAGGCTTGAGTACCACCCCCTTCACCTTTTTTTTGCCCCTGCCCTTAACTAGAAGAGCCACAGAACAATAAAGTAGAAGCTTCAAGTTTACGCCTGGACAAAATGAGGAATGGGGGGAAAAAGGCAAACACTTCACTGCCATAAACTCCAATAAATACGTCAATAGGGTATGTGAGGAATTTTTTCTCTTGATTGATCATTGCACATTTTGCATTTTGCCTTCACAAGTACCATGAAAATTCCATGAAATTTTTCTCAAGAGTCTACTTCTAGGTGGGGGGTTGGCGGGTGGCATTAGGGTTGGTATGAGGGGATGAAGGAAGCCACAAATCAAGTGAAAAAGAACCACCATACATTATTCAGTGCAGTTGATGGGGAGCTACAGAGGGAGCAAAGGGGGTGGTGAGAAAGTGAAACATTTTACCAGACGCCTCCACAGCCTGTCACCCTCTTAGAGTTGGTCTTTTGCACTTTTTTTTTGAAGTGGAAATTAGCTTTTTAGCCCAAGTGCGGTTGCCACAATTAATTGGCAACTTAATTAAAAATGGAGGTGTGGTCTGAGCTTGGAAAAAAAACTTATAACTGCCACAGACTCATGAATAACCCCTAAGCGGAAGCAATGCAGAAGAAAGAGACCAAGTAATATCTTGTAATGAACAATTAAAAAGCACCTGACAAAAAAGTTTATCTAGAGAAATTCTACCATTCTCTTCTAACAATTGATAAGGTGATAATGTAACTATGTCCCTTAGAGGTACTATCTAATATGCTAATTAGGACATATTTGTGCTAGTTTTTTTTTGCGCCAGGGACCATTTTTTTCGTTATTTCATTCACCTTTTGTCCTCAATGTCAGTTTACGGTGTTAAATTACATAGTGTTTCCCGCTGTTTATTCGAAACACACCTTTGTTGGATAGAAAAAAAAAGTCTTGAATAAAAATAAAGGATGACATCAAACTTCCTGATGAATTTAGTTGCAAAATAGTGGGTAGCTTTATTTCTGTTATTACATCACTTCACGTAGGTAAACTTATTTTATATACACTGATCTTTAATAGCTTTTTGCTTTTTTTATATTTTGTAATGGAAATTTAGAACACAGTCTTTAATAAATAGTTGTACTAAATTACTGGGAATACTATTTTGTTTTTAATTTCTTGGACAGGGATTGTGGGAAAACTAAATGAAATTGAGAAAACAGACTGTGATATTTGCCATTGCAGATAATAGTATTGAACAACATTTTTAGTACACATATTTAGTACAGTAATCTTGTGTCAGAATTTTATAGAGTTATTTAGAGTATTTCAATATTTTGAAAAAGGGAAACAGCAGAATATATCAGACCTCATCTATTGGAATACTTCTCCTAATTTCCAAACTACAGTAGACTCTCTCAAATTTGGGCATTTGGGATCGAAATGTCACTCAAAGTAGAGAAAAAATTCGGACGACAAACTTTTTGAAATGCAACGATTTTTTATCCATCTGCACACACATATTGAGTTTACACACTCATAATATCGTAAATTGCATGAAAATCCCTTAATAATGCAAAATTACATCAAAACTATGACAAACCATGCAAAATTTGAGCATATTTGGTTCATTTGATAATTATAATCAAACTTGAAAAATGACAACAATCTTTTTTCAAATGTAACTGCTGCCTGAATTAAAAAGAAGCCCGATTTTAAAAGAGCCGAATTAGCGAGAGTCTACTGTACTCTCATGTACTAAAATGTACTAATAAGACAACGTTACCTAGCAGTAGTAGCTTGATTATAAAAATGCGAAAGAAGCCTTTCCTTCTCTAGAAAACGAGTAGATTTTATCGGCGCATCTTCTACTAGGAACTTTGTACGAGTACTAATAGGAGTGTAGTACTAAAACCCAGACATGTTCAAGAAGAGCTTGGCGTGTTTTAGTGCAAGTTAAATGATATACTTAGATTATAAATATTGTATAAATTGAAGATAATAAGTCATTTGTTCTAAATTTATGTTTCTCGGTTGTACTAAATTTAAAAATTTGAAAATTTTGAATGAATCCTTTTTAACTCACTCATATCTGCTGTTGAAAATCTAAGAATTGGAAGGGAAGGGAATTAAAATATGAACCCCGATTTTAATTTTCTTTCATGTCAAAGCTGATTGTGTTAATCTTTTAAATCCTTTTGTACTAAAAATTACTGAGGAAATCTTCATTTAAGACATTGTCCTTCACTAAGAAAAAAAGAGGCTGCGATTAACTTTTTTTCCTCATAACTTTAACACTTTTTAGGTGTAGAAATATATCAACATTTTTTAATGTTAATTTTACACATTTTTAAGGATAAAATTAACATGAAAAAGGGTAATTTTAGCCCATAATACACCTAAAAAGGGTAATATTTACACAGATTTTGGATCAAAATTGCAGGGTAAAATTAACTTTTCCGGAATGTTATTTTGACTTTTTCGGATTTCTCTTAGTTGGACCATAAACTGTCGTTAATACCTCATCATCTCCATCAGAAATTTTTTTTTTCAATGTGGAAATACACTGACTGCATACAACAAATAGTATACAATAATTTGTGAGTTGGATCAGCAATTGTTCTAATTGCTTATGCGACGCATCGCTGGATAGCTTTTGCAATTAATGGAGATACAAAGGAAATGCAGTTAGCACAATTGCTGATCAAACCGACGAATTATTGAGTTAGGTCGCAAGTTAGTTACAGAAATTGTTGATCTAATGACCTCTACGCACTAGAGCAATTTATGTCCATACACTGAGAAAAAATGGGGGTACGATTAACTTTTTTTCCTCATAATTTTAACACTTTTTAAGTGTGTGTTTTAATGGTAAAATTAACATGAAAAAGGGTAATTTTAACCCCTAATACACCTAAAAAGTCTAATATTTACACCGATTTCGAATCAATACTGCAGAGTAAAATAAACATTTTTTCTTCCGGAACATTTAACATTTCCGGAATGTTATTTTAACTTTTTCGGATTTCTCTCTCTGTATTGAAGTAAATTCTCTACGCTTGTGTAGGAAAAACTCTCCAATATGGACATAAATTTCTCTAGTGTATAGATGCCATAAGAGATATCATAAGTATTTAACTAAATTCTTCAAGTTTCCTCTTGCTCAGAATCAAAAGAATAATTAGGTATTATCCTCTTCGTTATATAATACACAAACGACCAATATGTAGAGATACTAAAAGGACGAATGAAACGAATAGAAAGAATGAACACTTCCATTAAATAGCCTCATATCCATTTACCTTTATCCCATCAAAATGTTGGTTAGTCCATGAAATAAATGAGTCACATTGTAAGAGATGAAAATTAATTTCCTTCCTTCGCGTCATCGAAATGACGACAAATCATCCCCAAAAATTTTCCATGAGCTCTCAAACTTTCTCTCAACTTAAGGTATTTTTGGGAATAGAGATCTTGTGTTCTGTAGTGGTTAAAGTCTCATGAGATAGCGCCATTAGTCTCTTTTGGATGGATATAACATTTAATAATTATTTCACATTGATACCACCAGAGACTCGAACATCCCAGAGAAAATATGGACGGCCTGGTAGGACATAGAGGTCAATGCACAAGGATTCCTCCGAGGAGACAACGTTCAATTCTCTCGTTTGATCCTCCTGAGATGTCAGGGAAGGGTGGAATGGTACTGAGGGAGATGGAGAAAACGAGAGAGAATTTCTAAGATGTTCGTGCTCTGGGGCAATTAAGGGGGTTAAGAATACACCCCATAGAGAATGTGTTTGTTCTCTGCTTCCAAAGTATCTTGTTTGTCTAGAAATCCATCCCCATGTAGTGTGAATATCCCATTGTAAAGGTATATCTTCCCCCCCAGCCCACCTCAGTCAAAAGTATTTCCAACAGAAACTTATTTATTCATTCACTATTTTCGAGGGTGAATACTGAAACATTCACTTAAACTTCTATGAATCACACATGCGAATTGGATGGATGTAAAACACGACGTTGTACCCATCAAAAAGATATGCGCAAGAACATCTTTGGAAAAGTGATATTAGAATGAGAACTTTTTATGGGGTGGATGGTTTGAATCTGGATGGATGTGTGAGACGGTAAAAATTCCAACCAATAACATATGCAACTTCATCTTCTTTCACCTGAGCAAAATGATGGATTATTCCCAGTGATTTTATACATCTTATTTCCTTCTCATCCGCACATATTTTCCAACATCTTCCGCTCCATGACTTTAATATTCTCCATCTGAGTTTTTTGATTGAGTTGGAATTACCAAGATAGAAGACATTAAAAAAAAAGAAAACGAGTTCAAGGTATTGCAAGCGATAATACAGATTAGTAAGACATCACAGACAAACTTTGCAAGTTATGAGTTTCTTTAATGGTTTATTCACACAAAATATGAACAGCAACCTATTTTTTGAAAGAGGATACATCTAACAGGAAATTCATATTAGGATATACCTAATACCAATTTCATAAGTTGTTTTTACCACGAACTGAGATTAAGTGATCAGGTTTAATGTGAATTGAGTTAATATTAACAACAAGCTTCGTTTAAAATATTTAAAACTTGCGGTAAAAATGTGGTAACATCTACCACAGACTGGGGTAGAAATGACCTGTTGAACTAAGGAGTAAAATGGGGTAATATCTACCGCGAATTGGGGTAAGAAAGACTTGACCAACAAATTAAACAAAATCCCGTGATGTTTCCCACGAATTGGGGAATGAGCAGGCTGATCAATTAGTGTATAATATCTTATGATTTTCAACAAAATGAGGTAAAAATAGGCATAGAAACTCTTAAAATAAAGAGGGGTAAAATCTACCACAAAATGGGATAAGAATAACTTGGGCAACATTAAATAAATTCCAGAAATATTTACAACAAACCGTGGTAGGAGTTTGATCAACTAGTGAAATAAAATCTTGTGATATTTACCACAAAATGAGGTAAAAATAGCTAGATCGACTTCTAAATTAAAATGGGGTAATATCTACCATGTATTGGGGTAAGAATAACTTTGGCAACACATTAAATAAAGTACAAAAATTTTACCTACAAATTGAGGTGAAAGCCTGATCAACAAACGAAATAAAATCCTGTGATATTTACTACAAAATGAGGTAAAAATAGCTAGATCGGCTCTTAAATAAAAATGGGGTAATATCGACCACGTATTGAGGTAAGAATAACGTGGGTAACACATCAAATAAAGTACGAAATGTTAGCCACAAATTGAGGTAAAAGCCTAATCAACAAATGAAATAAAACTTGTGATATGACCATAAAATGAGGTAAAAATAGGGTAATATCTACCACGTATTGTGGTAAAAATAACGTGGGCAACACATTAAATAAAGTACGAAATATTAGACACAAATTAAGGGGAAAGCCTAATCAAAAAATGAAATAAAATCTTGTGAGATTTACCACAAAATGAGGTAAAAATACCTAGATCAACTTTTAAATAAAAATTGGGTAATATCTACCACGAATTGGGGTAAGAATAACTTTTTCAATACATTAAATAAAGTACAAAAATTTTATCCACAAATTGAGGTGAAAGCCCGATCAACAAATGAAATAAAATCCTGCGATATTTGTTTACCACAAAATGAGGTAAAAATAGATAGATCAACTATTAAATAAAAATGGGGTAATATCTACCACAAATTGGGGTAAAAATAACATGAGCAACACATAAAATAAAGTACAAAATTTTAATCACAAATTGAGGTAAAAGCCTAATCAACTAATGAAATAAAATTCTGTTATATTTACCACAAAATTAGGTAAAAATAGCTAGATCAACTCTTACATTAAAATAGGGTAATATCTACCACGAATTAAGTGACTAGGTTTGGAAAACAGCTGAGTACTATGGTATAATATACCATATGTTCTAAAATTACGTTATTTAGATCCTCTGCGGCTTATTGTAAAAGTATGGTAAAATTTACCTCCAACTGGGGTAAGAATAACACCATATCGTGTGCAGATCGAAGCAAAACGTCGTAACTTTTACAATTGTGTCCCTCTTTCATTACAAAATAAAATTCAATAATTTTTCTAACTTATTTCTATGAGACAAATTTTTCCAAAACCACCCACTTTTGGGAGTTTTTAATATCGTTTTATATCAAGTAAAACAAAATACAAACATGTAAAAGAGTATTTGCAGATTACCTTGGGAACAGTTTGGACGGTAAAACATGGGGTAAATATAGAAAATTTTTGGATAAATGCTTAACCACAAAAACAGCCACTAAAATTTCATAAACGTTAGCATTATTTTCTCAATGAAAAAGTTCAACTGGTTGTTTCTGACTGAAAATTTATGTGCCCCTCCGACAAGCTACAAAACTGTTGCGTGCGATGAATTACTTGCAATTTGCTAGACATAAAATCGCAACGTCAATGAATAAATGGAGCCTTTCAGTGTCTTGTTTACATACAATATGATGTGCAAGATGATCATGAAACAATCCCCCTTTTCTTGTCAATTTCTTCACTCAACACTTCCTCAGAGTTACACAAAATGTCTTTGGGGGAATGGGGAGAAAATGAATATTCTGTCTTCAACAGAGAAAATAATTTTCTCGCCTTTTTTTTTTTTCTTCTTTCTCACCGAGCTAAAAGTTTTACATAGACATGGTCTAAATTGGAGATGAGGAGTCAGATTGAAAGAATAGAAAAAAACCCAGCAAGGTGATATAGGAAAGGGGTGGGGTTCTGAGAATCCAAAGGGAGAGGACAAAAAGCTGCAACAACAAATTCACTCAATATCGAAAAGCGGAGATATAATAAATTTCTATGGCATAGATATTTTTGTGTTGAAAAGAAATAAATCGCCATTATGTGTCCCAAAGGATATAGAAGAGATGCTGGAATTTCACTATTTCCTCCTTCATACAACCCCTTGAGTGTGATCTGTTGAGAGGTCTCCGGAGCAATGCTATATACAAAATCAATATTTACTTCACAATAAACCTCAATCGCGCGCGCCACAATCCAACCCAAACTCCACCAACCCCCCTCTTGTGCAAACCCTAAGTCCCATGGGATGGGTGCTCAATGGATAAAATCGCCCATTCACCCCTAAACAGTGGCAGTTGAACGCCAACACCATACACAACGACTCACCGTCCAATACACGATTCACCTGCACAATATTCACTAACTTCCCTCGACCCCTCCCTATCATCTACTGCATAGGATTCTCCGGTTTGTTCGTCCTATACCAAAACCCTCTTCACCTCCCCCATCCATCCCAGAACATCGCCACATTTTCCACTTGCCCTCCGGGGAAAACACGGAAGAATGTTTCTATCGAATGTTTGGTCAGAACCGTTGAAATAATTTTCTGAATTCAATAACAATGTGGCAAAGAATTTAATGATAATGAAACTTTCGACCTCATGATCAGGCAAACGCTGTAACATTTTTTGCCGTTGGAATGAGAATTGTTTAAAATTAAACACTATAGAGATAATTGGCATCACTTCAAGCAGTTTAAATTTTAAATAGAAAAGTAATTTCAGTAGGGTAAAGTGGTACAAGTTGGACAATCAATGGTACAAGTTGGACAGGGCTTTTTTTCTTTATATTTTTGTATATTTTTAATCCTTTCGTTTAATAAGTTGGTTCCTTGTGCTTAAAAACAAATTTTCAAATGCCCTGAAGCTGATGTTGCTTAGGATATCGATTTTGATTAGTTTTATAGGCTAGCAAATAGTGCAGACTTTGCCAAAACCGAATTATTGACCAAAATACAGCAATAAATGGTAATAAACTGTGATTGAAGTCCGGATTTGATAGTTCTATCACTGTATCACGCCTAGATACGTAGTCTGATCTCTGTTATATGGCCTACGTCATGTTTTGCAGCCATTTTGTTGAACCTAAAATCCATTTATTGATACACTTTTTCATATGAGAGCGTATTTTACTCAGATCTACCATTACTTAGGGTGTAAGTGAACAAATTCCGGAAGTGATCACGGAAATGCATTAATAACAGCCGGAAGTCATTATATTAAATTCCTTTATACGTAAATAGTTCATAAAATAAAATTTTAGAACAAAAAGTAGCGTTTGGGTACAAGTGACAAAATTGTACAAATGCATCCTTTTTTTTTTAAAAGGCCCTACAAAAATATTAGTCCCTTTCTTATTAAATCCTAATGAGGCAGAGGCACAATATGTAGCATTATAATAAAGCTCTCTAAGAAAACAAAGTTGCAATCAAAATGTAAATTAGATCTTGAGATATTAAGTGCTTTATAGAGAATTATGAAACATTGGTACAATTTTGTCCGGCACTGTATATCTTATTCCTTGAAGTCAAATGAAACTGTCTTGATGTTAGAATACATCAAATATTAATCTTATGGTCCACGGAAAGAATGTAATGTCTAAGTATATTAAAAACAAGAATAAATAATAACTTTAATAAGAAAATTATATTAAAAAAAACAAATGAAAAATGGAAAAGAATCAATAAGGAAGAATTATCAAATCAAAACAACAAATGGGTTAAAATTAATCACTGAATGGGGTAAAATCAAACACAGAGTTGGTTAAAATCAATACCGAATTTTAAAAGAATTTATCAATAGAACAGAATAGATATCAAAATGGGGCAGAATGAATCATAAAATTAAGCCAGAATCAAAATAAAAAATGAAATAGAATCAATCTTAGAATAGGAAAAAATTAATCACAAAATTCTGAAGCATTACTCATACAATTAAAAAATAATCAATATATCAAATTAAATAGAATCATTCCCGGAATGGGATAAAATCAGTCACAGAATGGAACGGAATAATTCTCGAAATGTGACAAAATGGATCCTAAGATATGAGAGAATGAATTACCAAAATTGGAAAGAATCAAAATACAAAATGGGTTAGAATCAATACGTGAGTTGAGTAGAATCAATCGCAAGGTATGATAGAATCAATCCCTGAATCAGTTGGAATTATTTACAAAATGGGAAAGAATTAAACATAAAATAAGGAGGAATAAAACCCAAAATAGGGTAGAATCAAACCTATTTGTAGCATAATAGAGTCAGTCCCACAATGAAATAAAATAATTCCCAAAATGAGAAAGAATTGATCGTAAAATCTGGAAACAGAATTAAAACATTAAAACCCTAAGTTAGGATTGAATCATTGCAAAATGGGATAAAATCAATCATAGAATGGGATGGAATCGATCATTTATTCAAAAAAAAAATGGATCACAAAATGAAAATGAATAAAAACCAAGATGGATAGAATCAATCCCATAATTCATTCTGGGATTGATTTCTGCTACAAAATGGGACTGAATCAATTATGAAGTAGGATAGAATTAATCATCGAATCGAATATAATTAATCCTAAAATCTATGATATTGGATCTCAAAATAGAAAATAATCAAAACTCAAAATGGAACGGAATCAATCCCGATACGGGATAAAATCTATCACAAAATGGGTTATAATTAACATCAAAACAGGGTAAAACCAATCACAATACTGTTAAAAATTAATTGACTAATTTGTCAAATTCGTTAACGTCTACTTCGTAATATATTTACAGTACAAAAGTATCTTTTACTCTACTTGAATTATAAACTACGCTTGCGTAAAATTCTGTATAAAATCAGCTGTAACGCTATAACGTAATATAATATCAGTGAGAGTTACTCAAGAAGGGGTGATTTATTTGGATGTATGGGCTGAAAAAAAAGACGCCAGAGAGAATGAAGAAAGGCCAGATAATTGGACATAAATTCAACTAATAAAATAATATACCATCGAAAATGACTCTTGACCGCTAATAATGCCCTCTTAAGAGATTTAGCCCATCTTCACCCAATATATTATCCATTATGGACCGCACCCCCGGAAGAAAAGCAAAAAAAACACCCATCCCTCAACTTCCTCCTCTAATTTCTCAGTTCGCAACCAAAAGCATAGTCGTAACTCTTTCAGATCATAACATAAATTCAACAAATATGCCGGAAAATGGGATATCCTTCGATGATGGTATCCTCGTGGTGAAATATCTGGGTGAGAATGTGGTGCAAAGTGGTGGAAAACATTGGCCACATTTGTAACAATGCTGTGAAATTTTTGGGTAGGTGGAATCGGGATTGCAGAACAGATTTCATCTAGATAGGATTATGTTATTGTCCGGAAAATATGGCCGAGGATGAGGGTAATTGAAATATTCTTTTCAGCCCACAAATCGTACATCATCTGGGGATAATTCACTTGATTTCAGGGGATAGGGATCATTTACTTCGCCACATAAATCTTGCTTCAATGTTTTAGTATAATTGTTTTATTATTCTTAATTGCATTTACTCCAATTTTTAGGATGTTTACTTGAATTTTATGTATTTTCTTTCATCGGTAAGTTCTTTGCAATTTTATGAATTCGAATTTTTAAAGAATCCGATTTACAATAATTTGTTGTATACTTTTACAAGTGGAATATAATCTTTTCATAAAGACTAAACGGTAATAGATAGAGACTTGGGGTTCTGATTTCTTCCTATTGTGAAATACTCATACGATTCTAGATTGCCCTTTCAGAGAAATAAAAAACATCATGAGTGGTAATTAATTGTCTGTTTCATGGTTCACTAAATTAACTGATTTGTCGATCTTAAAAAGATCGAGTGAAGATATAGGCTTTTAGGGGATTTACTGATTTGCTGAACTTTTACAAAAGTCTACTTGCTTTGTCGATCATTCATGACAATTTGTAAATCTTTTAGAATGAATATGCTGATTTTTATACAAATGGTTACAATCTGCTGATCTTCGCTAAGATCGTTTAAATCTGTATCTGTTGATCTTGGCAAAAATCGTTCGGATGTATCGATATTAGGAAAAGTTAATACCAAGATCACGCTAATCTGCCGATCTTTGCATAGATTGTTACGGTCTAGCGATCGTCACAAATTCAATGCTAATTTGTCAATCTGGGTAAAGATCATACTAAGTTGTCGATCTTTGCACAAAAATTGTTTCAATATGTCCGATTTTCACAGAGTTAATGACAACCTATCATTCTTGACAATAATTATACTAAAGCCGATCTTGATAAAGTTAATCCTAATTTGTCAATATTGGCAAAGAACATGCGGATCTAGTGATCTTTGCATAGACAGTTCTGATCTGTCGATCTTCACAAAGTTTGAACTTGGTAAAGATCATGCCGATCTGTCGATCGTTGCAAATTTTGCCATCCTGGTAGTAATCATGCCGCTATGGCTGTCTTTTTATAAATTGTTCCGATCTGTCGATCTTACCAAGGATTGATTATGTCGATCTGCCAGATTTGCTAATCAGTAGCAAATTGAGCGTTAATCGGCCAATTTTCATTAAAAAAAATCATGTCGATTTGAAGATCTTTACTAAAAGATCATGCCAATATGTTGATCTTGTTAAAAAAGAATGTCGATCTGTTAAGGTTGACAAAGATTGTCGCGATCTGTCAATCTGTATGTACTGACAAACTGGCAAAGTTGACAATATTGTCAATCTATCAACCTTTATCAAAAACATCTCGGTCCTCGATCTATGTATAAATATCGTTGTGATCTATCGATCTTGGTAAATATCACGTAGATCTACTGATCTTCCCAAGGCTCGCATCGATTTATCGATTTTAATATAAATCGGCGTAGATGTTTTGTCATTCACAGCTCGTTAAAAAAATTAATTATCTACCTCTCGGTATTCCAATAAAACTTATTTTAAAGTAGAAACAACTCTAAAAATTCAAAACTACGATATAATTTGATAATTTGCACTTCCTTTTTCCGAATAAAAATAATAGTTGCTGTCTCAAAACATTTATGATAGTAGATTTTAAATCTTTTATCGATATTATAATATGTATTATAAATAGTTTCAGTATTCATCATGTAAATTTTGTAATTAAATTGATCATATGCTGCTTATGAAATTGAGTCAGAATTTTTAATTAAATTACATTCCCCGTGAATAATGTAATAACTAAAATAACAAGGAATTCAACATCATTGGTAATACCTTCAAGCACATTTTGATGTTTAATGGTTAAATGAGATGAAAGACAATAAAAAATCAACACCCCCGTCAACAGTGACAGTGTTGTAATTAATTTAATACAGACAACATTTTGGAGAGGTTTTTGAAGGAAAAATTTCGACACGTTTCACTTGATGTTGTGAATTTAGTGTTGAATTATTAAAATACTTGTCTGTAATTAATACCTGCCGGTAAGCAAAAGCTCAAGTTTCCACCCCCCAAACCTCTATCTAAAACACCATTGACATATTTATGGTAGGGAAACGAATGTGATCTTGGTGCAAGAAGACGAGGGTGAAATGTTGCCATTTGAATTTCTCGGGAGCTCCCCTCAAACTCACGCCAATTAATTCGATCCCAATGAACATTTTGAAGGAGATAGACAGATGGAGCATGATGGAAGCCACAGCGACATACAATGCGGTATGTGGTCTAGTGTCCACATTCACATTGATTCACCCTAACTTCATGCTCCCCCGAAACCACCCTATCCCCCTCCCCCCTGCCCTGACAAACTCCCGCAACATATCAATGAATTATTTGCTAGAATTGTTGTCGCACGGCAATGAATTTTTGACGAGGGCTTGATGTGATTTTACCTTGTCAATTAAGATTACGACTCCTACTGCCCTTTTTTTTTTCTCCTGAATTATACTCACCTAGAAAGGAATAGAAAAGAATTTTATTAGTAAAAGACATTCTTTTCATGCCCCAATTATCACATAATGCAATGTTTATTGTCTCTTATTTCTACGAAAGTGAAAGACTTTTGGTAAAAGTTTTGTGTGATAAACAGAGAAAAGTTATGGAGAAGATTGTGGTTAAATATAGTCACATTACCCCATGACCCAGAATTATATGGTAAGTGTGTTAATTGTTAAAATAAATTGCAAAAAAAATAAAAGTATTAAGGAAATGTCGTTGAAATCGCTTCTATTCTGTCAATAAGATAAAGTTAGACAAACACAAATGTCGAAATAATAACGCAGAGTTCGCTTGTCAATATTTGTGTAATACATATGTTTGTCAGAATTTCGATCATATTTCTGTCATTAGTACATTGTTTTCTGATCTGAAATATCACCACGTGCTCATAGAATACTGTTGTTGTGATTAGTCCAATACAAAGTCGGCTATTGAAGTTAAACTTCAAAACTTAAAAGAATTACTATATTGACAATGAAATTGTGTGCACAAAATTACTTATCAGGTGACAGCATGTATTCGACTCTGTGTGTCAACTTATTATCACATGCATTTGACAGTAGCTGTCAAATCTAATTTGACAGCAGTTTTCTAGTTCTTCTTATCCTTGCTCTTTTCCTTACGTTATTTCGAAAATATCCAAATCAAAGAAAAATTTCAGTATTACACCCAACGCACAATAACTTTTGTTTGTAAACATGTTTTTAAAATTTTCTATGAGAATGAGTGAAATGACTATATCTAGATCTCACTCACTCTCATTGAAATGTCAAAAACTTGCTTACAAAACAATGGTTATTGTGCATTGGGCATTATACCTAACGCACAGTAAGTTTTGTTTGTAAACATGTTTTAAATGTTTCCTATGAGAGAGAACGAGATGACTAGATCTCCGTTTCATTCACTCTCATTGAAATGTCAAAAACATATTTACAAAACAAAATTTATTGTGCGTTGGTCATTATACCTAACGCACAGTAAGTTTTGTTTCGCAAACATGTTTTTGTCATTTCAGTAAGAGTGAAAGATATTTAAATCTAGTCATCTCACTCACACTTTTAGGCAAATTCAAACACATCTCTACAAACAAAAGTTATTGATTATTGAAAAAGTGTGTTGATTATTATGTTCAACGCACAACCACTCAATGAGAGAGAATGAAATTTAGATCTAGTCATCTTTCTCATTCTTATAGGGAGTTTCGAAAGCATTTTAACAAAACAAAATTTATTGTGTGATTAATATTAATATTAATACTTTCTGAATTGCGATAATGGCAAAAAAAGATAGCAAGTGTTTTATCTTGCCTCTCTCTTGTGTTTCGCTCAAAAACTGACCGAATCACAGTTGGCACTCATGGAAAATTGCTCGAATTGCATGTAATACGATTCAGAAAGCAATTAATACGAACAGTAATATCTTACTCATCATATTCTTCCACTAGAGTGTACTCTTTCTTACACATGTGATTTTCCATTTAAAATTTTGCATACTATAAACCTCTCTTTTCCGTATTTTCTTACTCTTAGTATTAATCTTGTATGTGACATCACGGTCATAAAAACAATTGTTTATAAATATGTGTTCAAATATTCCTACGAGAGTGAGAGATATGACTAGATCTAGATCTCACTCGCTCTCTGTAAAATATCAAAAGCATATTTACAAAAAAAAGTAATTGTGCATTGAACACAACACACAAATAACTTTCTTTTGTAAACATGTGTTTGATATAACAATGAATGAAATCCAGATCTAGTCATCTCGCTCACTCTCATAGGAAATTTTGAAAACATTTTTACACTGAGAAAAAACGGGGGTGCGATTAACTTTTTTTCCTCACAACTTTAACACTTTTTAGGTGTAGAAATATATCAAAATTTTTTATTGTTAATTTTACACATTTTTAAGGGTAAAATTAACATGAAAAAGGGTAACTTTAACCCCTAATATACCTAAAAAGGGTAATATTACACCGATTTCGGATCAATACTGCATGATCAAATAAACATTTCCGGAATGATATTATAACTTTCTCGAATTTCTCTCAGTGTACAAACAAAAGTTATTCTGCGTTAGATATTGCTCTTACAGGAATATCAAAAACATATTTAAAAAATAAAATTTAATGATTATAGCGCATTATACCCCGAAATAATTTAAAGTATTTTCATTTTAACTTCTAAAAAACAAAAATTTTGTATTTTAATCTTAAACTTGCCGTTCCTACAGGCGCTGCTTGCATTGAGATCCATCAGAAATATGTCAAAAAGGATGTGAAATTTACAATTTCAAAAACAAGGAAACCAAGGACTGAAAATTTTATCGTTTCTTGCTATTACTCGTATCATACATTGGACTATAAATTCCATTTTGTGACCTTTTTGTGACCTTCTGACAAAGTATCAAATATGTTATATTTGTAGTAAAGATTTATATTTAATTTCTTTTTTAAAGTTATTTAATATATACTGAAATTCAGTGTAAACCCCAATAACATTTGTAGGAGATTGATTTTTCTCAATAATTAGAAATCTTGATTTTAGTGATTAGTCTAGTTGTGTGCTTAGAATCCTGTAAATATTTGCATAAATATCGTTCATTAAGGGAAGACTTTTAGGCTTCGCACACACTCTGGCTTCGAACACTTCATATTTTTCCATAAACTTTTAATAAATCTGATTTATGGAAATGTATTTTAATAGCTAGTTTAGAATACAGGAAAATATCGTGTTCGAAGCGTGAATATGTGCGAAATCCTTCCCTTATTACTTTAGTCGTAAAATTTAGGGTGACTCTGCTTAAACTGCTTGGCAATTATCTTATTTATAATTAATTATATTTTTATATATCAACAGAATAGAGGCAAATATTGTCATTAGAGCTCTTTAGCTCTTACTATTCAGAATTTTAAATATAATGCAAAACCAGGCGTCCCCACTTGCCACAGATATCAAAGAACCAAAACAAACATCTAAAAAAAAATAGAATATTTATTGTTTTCTCATTTTATTTCCATTTTCTTTATCCCCCTAAAAATTCCTTACTAGAACACAATTCGAAGTGGAGAAAATTCTTTTCTGACTTCAATCTTTTCCATTTTTAAAAAAGCTTTCTTCTCAACCAGGGAAAATTCTTTGGGAAAAATCAAATCTCTCTCATATGGACGGTTTTTATCGTTGATTTTCTTTTGCCTCTTGGAAATTTTTGCCATAAGTAAATTAAAAAGATTTTATCTATGATTTCTTAGGGTGAATCTCAAGGAATAGAGTATAGGGAGAAGAGGAGGAGGAGGAATGCCGCAGATAGAGTTTTGTGTTGGGCCTTTTGCTTAAGGAAAACACTCAAGAGAGAACTTTTGCCTCCGGAGGTCCGCCTTTGAACCTGACTTGGAGGACCTCGAGGGTGGTTTTCTACGGGATGATACCAGCATCCCTTGCTGAGATCGTCTTTGATGTTGAGGAGTTGAATGTGAATGTGAATGGGTGGAATTTATGCCATGGGTAAAATCACATTTCTCTGGATATGGAGAATGCTTGTCCATTAGGAAAAACTCCACGTTAGTCGCACAATTTTATTCAGTTGAGCCTCCACAATTCCTCTTTTTTTTCTCTTTACCCTCCCTGAGTAGTCGTAGTGTGTATTCATCCCCATTCCATCCTACAATCCCTGCCACACTTTTCTCTCAACATTATGCTGAATACTTCTTATTCTATATATCCGCCTGGGATAAGCTTCTTGCGTCATAAATATGAAGTTATACGCTTCCTCTTTTTTTTTCCCTGTATCCACAAGAGAGGCACAATCCCGGCCACTCCCCAATATTATCATCATCATCGTGTCTGAGGCCTCATGGAGTCATCCCTGCACACCCTCATTATATGCTTCGCGAAGCACGTGGAGAGGACATCATATGCGAAAGAAGGTGGATGAGTAATTGAATTCCATTCATTTTTATGCGACACAAATTTACGACATGCCCTCAGCCTTGCATACTCATGCCATCCAACTACATATTTTCTCCAGGACCATCACAGCCTCTCCTAGCCCCTGCCCCATGCATCCCGACCAACATCACACATATCCCTCTCACTTAGGCTCTGACATGCGAGAAAAATTGCATTGAGGATAATTTTATCCATGGAAATTGCCACAAAAGAGAATGAATTGCACGTAACTCATTACATGGACACTTCATCCACAGGCTTTCTATTTTCCAGGGAAATTTTAATGGTATCCTCCAGGGATAATGTACAAGGATTAAGAGGGTACTTGTATTTTAGATAGAAATTTTTGAGTGCTTCTAGCCAAAATTGCATTGCAATGAAAAGTAAACTTTGTAATGGAGGACGTACAATTTTTTTTTAGTGAAAATGACTTGAAAATAACGTAAAGATGACGATAGAAGAATTTGATCATTTTTGCTGAACTACCAAAAATATTATCGAAAAACGATTGTGTTTACTGCATAAGTAATAGCAGTTTGTGAATTTTCAGTGTGAGATCAACAATACATGGTTGGATCAGCAACTGTGCTAACTTCATTTAATTTGTGCACTGAGAGAAATCCGAAAATGTTAATTTTACCTTGCAGTATTGATCCGAAATCGGTGTAAATATCAGGCTTTTTAGGTGTATTATGGGTTAAATTTACCCTTTTTCATGTTAGTTTTACCCCCAAAAAGGTGTAAAATTAACATTAAAAAATGTTGATATATTCTTACACCTAAAATTGGTTAAAGTTATCAGGAAAAAAAGTTAAACGCACCTCCGTTTTTTCTCAGTGTGCTAAGACAACATTAGTTGTAAAAGTCACGCAGTAACACATCGTTTGCAACGAATGGATGTTTGTTTTTCAATCGATAGTTACATTATTGACATTGTGTAATGATTATATTTTTTAGTCATATTCAGTACATTTACCCCCCACTGCAACGTGATTATACCCTGAATATAAATTTCTATATGTCTGATGTAAAAATTCAAAAATCTCTAGAGGAATCTTTTTAATACGAGTTATTTCCACAAATTTGTAACAATAAATGTTACTTGGGTATCTTTCTACAGATGTTGTAGATTGATAATAAATTAGAAATTACCAAATTGGTGGCATTATAATTCAGCCATTTCTAAAAAAAATAATATCCTGTTTGCATTGTATAACCGACAAAATTTAAAATAAATAACATTGTAATTTGTTAGTTTGTAGTACAGCACCATCTTCAGCAAGACTTTAAAAACATTATTCTATATTTTGTTTGTCGTACTATGTACTTTTCCATGTAAAAGTACTATTGCAAATGAATATACCTTCTTGAAAGAAATGTAAGAAGTTTTGAAGAAAATGTCAAATTACACATTGAAGTGAGATAATTTAACAGCACTACTTTCATGTTCATGAGTAATTAGAAGCAAGGGACAGATGAACCAGGTCTTCTGATGTCACAGGGAAAATTCTTGGCAGAAGACAGAAAGAGATTGAATGATGGGAGAAAGTTGATGAAGTCTCCAATGAATCTTCTTCCACCTCATAAAAGTTGCAATTGTCTCTTCTCCATCCCCCGCATATAGCTACCAAATCCAATAGGAGTTGGTGGCAAAGTGAAAAAGTGGCCACCAACACGTAGATGATATCACTTAACTTGCAAGACTTTCCCTCTACTTGGTGACTTTACCATCGACTTGGAAGAAAACTTAGCAAAGTTACGACAAGCACCAGAATGAAAAGGGGGATGAGGAACAATAATGTCATATATGATTTTAATGTCAACCTTTCATTCAACAGTTCGAAAATGGGAAACGGTTGCCAGCAGATGACTTTTGCAACCTTCCACTTGCACAATCCTCCCGATAACTTTTGCTCCTTCTCTGAATCTTTGGTGTGAGGTCATCGACGATGATGAAGTGTCCGGGAGTAAACCTACATTTTGATAAAACTTTTCCAACGAACGTGGTGCTGAATACAAATAGTTGAGTTGAGGCAAGACAAAAAGACTTGTCCCAAGCAAAATCTATATCTCCTTCACTGCATCAACTATTCTGACAAAAAAATAAAATAAAATAAAATCCTACCGCTATATAGCAACCCCTAAACTCGTGACAAGAAGTTATACACAAAAATATATATCCAAGGAATTTCCTCCGACACGACATTCTTCCTTCTCTCCCAACATGTTTTTCCCCAAACACACACACGAGGAGATAATGAAATTTTCAGCTTGATATGTTTTTTCTCAGGGATTCACCCCAGACAATCCAATAATAATCTCTATCATGTAACAATGAATATCGAGGGAGGAATGGATGGTGCTAAAAGTGCTGCAAGGCGATAGAATGCTATACAATACCTATGGAATTCTTTTGCTACAAATACCCACAATATTGCTAGTAAACTTGATATTTTGCTAGACACAATTTCCCCCAAAAACTTACATCCATTTGACCTCCCTCCTGGAATTGAGGTTATTTTCTCTGGACCAAAGAAACGTTATTTGTAATTTAAATAAAAGGCTCCCTCCTTTAAATTAATTTCAATTTAAATTTTTTTTCACATAATTTAATAACAAGGGATTATTGTGACTAGTTTTTGCTACTTGGGTAGATTTGGTCATTTATTCACTTTCAACAAATGATACCAACAAATGCAAATATAAGGGATTTAATCCAATTGTTTGTTCTGAACTATCATTGTAAATAGTACCGCAAAAAGTTGAGAGCCATTGAGAACTTTTGTTGACTATTCTAATTTATATCAATTGCGAGTTGCGTTTCCAGCATTTATTGAGGGGGAAGAGTCATTTTAATGACCTAAGAGGAGATCAATTTTAACGGTTTCAAAACCGCAGTCATGTTGATTATTTTAGTTTTATCAATTATTTCCCAGAAAAAATCTATTGGAATTTCGAACTTTCAATAAATAGAAAATTTGAATATAAAGTAAAAGGCATTATTTGCTACATGAATGAAATTCTTAAAAATATTCTTATTGTAGACGGGTTTCTTCCCCAAAAGATTTCTTAGGGAGGGCAAGGCTTATCACGTTGAATTTCCCGGCAGTGTCCCTGCTCTGTGCCTCCATCAGAACTGTTCCATAAGGCAACGCAACCGACTGACTCACAGTGGCCGTATTTCGCTAAATGCTTTAATCTTGACAACATAATAGTACTTTTCCAAATTTGTAATAAAATTCATTAAGAGGCTGCATGCGCTGCATATATCAATAATTGAAATTTTAGATTATCCCAATTAATTATGTGGAGGGTCCCACATAAATCGAAAATTGATATCTCTTACCGTTTGGTCTGTACGACTCTTACGAACTGACAAAGGAAAATTAGAAAAATGCCAATGTACTGATTTCTATACGTTCTTACTACAAAGCTTAACATGTACTAAAACTAATAAAAGCAAATATTTAAATTTAATTTGTCTTAAATTTAGTACAAAAATTTAGAACCGGTAATACTTTTAAGAGTTGCATTGAAGATGTTAAATAAACGAAAACGAAGTTATTACAACCTTAGATTTTTTAATTGTCTTGTACTATTAGTATTGGATATTAATCTCTTTGCATAACTGATACTTAGTACAGATGTATAACTTAGTCAGAATTGTGCTATTGATTTCAAAATTGAAAAACTGTTAGACTTAGGCCCAAGTCTAAGCTAGACCCAAGTTTAAGTTTAGACAAAATCATTTTAAAGTAATCGTCAAACTTTTAGAAAGTGTGAACAGAGTGTTTTTGAAAAATATCCATTCAGTATTTCATTATGACCAGCGCACAATAACTTTTGTTTTGTAAACATGTTTTGAACTTTTCTGTGAGAGTGAATGAAACAGAGATCTAGTCATCTCGCTCACTCTAATAGGCAAATTTGAAAATATGTCTTTTACTATCAAAAGTTATTGTGCGTTGGACATTAGTACATTTGTGTACTAAATTGTTAGCTCAATTTTCATTATCAAAAGCTTTTAGCATTTTGTTCCTTCTTCTTTACTTACTATTTGTTTTTTATTTGCATCCTTTTTATATTTCTATACTTGCATAAAAATATTTTCAAATTGTTTAGAAATTTAGTACAAATATTAGAACTAGGAATATCACGTAAATTGTCTTTAAACTTTAAATGAAATTTTGTAAACAAAAATGATTTTGCATTTCTTCAAATATGTAAAATTTGAAAGGTTTTTCTTATAATAAGCGAATTTAGTACACATTTAGTACACATTTCAGCTTTGTTTCGGCTATTAAATCAATGGTTTTTTCCTTCATTTTTGTTCATTCCGTTTTTTTAATATGTTCTTGCGTATCAGCTTTGCACTAAAATACTTATTAAAAAATTAATGCACTAAAATACTTATTAAATTAAATATTTTGTCCCAAATCTGTCTAGTACATCCAGTACAATTTATTTAATGTTATTTACGGAAAAATTACAAAAAAAAGAAAAAAATGCACAGCTTTTAGAACATGACTGTTCTAAACCATAATTTTGTTAAATTAATAGGAAAATATGTCGTTCATGTATCGAATAGAGATACTATAGGTAAGAATAGTGGGGTACCTTTAAAAAGGTTATTTTTCTCTTGTTTTTAAATTAAATTGGACTCTACCATAATCTAATTTAGCTCCACAAACCAATTCATTAATCCAAATTCATTATACAACTCAGTTACATTTAAAATATTGAAAAAGTCCTAATCATTCAAAAGTGCCCCACTATTCCCCCTGTTAGGATAATAAATGGTGTATTAGCAATGCCATAATGCAATTAAATGTCCTCTTTTTTGTACTAAAACTAATCCTATGTACTATTTTTTTTAGTACAAGTTTAGTAAACTTCCACTTTTGTGAATTTCAAAATGAATGAAAGAGAGGATGAAAAACGTGGAAAATATAATGTACTGCAACATTTTTCAGTGTAATAGCCCCATTGTAATAACTTCGTGCTTCATACCTTATCAACTTATCTATAAAATGTTCCCAATAGCTAAAAGTTCCCCACAGCTATTAAATGTTCTTCCTGAAAATTGCTATAAAATTTGCCCAAATGATCCCTTTCTTATCCTAAAATCACCACAAAACCACGATAAATGAGATGAGCTTTCACACGAAGCTTTTGGGGTGTGGAGTTGTTTTTGAAATATCCTCTGCCTAAAATAGTGCAAGCGCATTTTTCGTCACCTCCAGTACTCCTGGTTGTTGACATCGGCTGATGTTTTTGGATTAAATCGTGAGGCTTATTGCTCGTGTGGTATTTAGTAGGGCATCCCTATTTAGTAGGGAAAAGTGTGGTTCTCATCCATCCAGTTCCTCTTGGACCAACCTACCTCATGCCCCCCCCCTCCCATAATGTTGCCTGCTCTATGTGTTTACATGAGGCGTCACCGTTAACGATTTTTCATTATTCCATCGTTCCACGATGAGCTCAACCGATAAACTTTTCACATCAACGGGGTAACGCTATCAAAATAATCACACAGTCCCATACACCATGAGTGAGAAAAGTTTCAATGACAGCATAAAGTACATAAAATGTATTTTGTTGATGGATAAAAATACATTCTCTGTGATTAATTTATTTCCACCCTCACACTTCAACGTCATTTTTTTTGTTGCTACTGCTATCATCTCTCTTGGCTACTTTTGCTACTGTTGCTTTTCCGGGAGACTAAAGAGATTTATCGGAGTAAGATGATTATAGAGATGATTTTAGAGAAATTTCTACAACTTGAAAAACTAAACTAAACTAAAATAACTAATTAAACTAAAAGAATGTTTCTCAGACACATTCTTTTAGTTTATTCTTGAAGAAATATATATCTTGAATCATGAGGAAGCAGTGATAGCAAATGAGGTTATCTGATACCATAAGTCGATATCTCAAATCGTTTTGCCAATAATAGGAACTAAGACACTAATGCACAATGCACAATGATTTTTGTTTTGTAAATATGTTATTGACTTTTCAATGAGAGTGAATGAAACCTACATCTAGTCACCTCGCTCACTCTCATAGGGAATTTTGAAAACATATTTACAAACAAAATTTATTGTGCGTTGAACATAACGCAGTTATCACACTTGAAAATTTAACATTAAAGTTAATGTGAAAAGTTGCTCATTAGAACTTCTAGAACCACTCGAAAACGCTGATTTAGTCAGGACACATTGCTAGAATTGCTCAATGTCACGATGACACGCGGGCTGTCAGATGAATGATTATGTTTATAAAGCATTTCAGTGCGCGATAAATAGTAAATATTAGCACTACTTTTTATCACAATTTAATCACGAATAAATTGATGAGAAAATTGTGGCACAGAAACTACTCGAACGACTGCAATAAAGTAGTACCTGATGAAAATTTAATAAGCAAATTTTGCTCATAAATTTGCTCAATTCTCATTAATTTGTTCATTAATTATCAATCGTATTTATGCTTTTTTAACCTATTTAAACCAATTTTTGTGACTCGAGTCCACTTTTTTATCACTAAATAAATCGATTTCTAAAAGCTCTTGACGAAAATTGCACATTAGGACACATATCAGCAACAATTAATGCGAATGATATTAAAATTTTAAAGTGAAATTCTCTAGTGTGAAACCACGGTAGGAGATAAATGCTTCTAATGTCTTTAAAACGGCTAATAATTCTCAACAACCGGAAAATTTTGAAAAACCAATCACTTTCGTATTGTGGCAAATTGTTATTATTATTTCTTTAAATAGTTAAGCTTATTAAACTCTGAATTTATGTGTTCGCACGGTTCGCACAAATATAAAAAAAAATATCGTTATGTTCTCCTCATAAATCCTTCTCATGATTTTCCAATTAGAAAGTAATGAAAACACTTTGCTGCAAGATTTTGTAGAGATATTTAAATTTTTTAAAAAAATGCAATGACATTTGTTGGCAAATTTGCGATTGTCGAGCAACCATTTAAAATAAAAATTCTCTATAATAAAAAATAATAAAAAATAAACGTCTAAGAGAAAAACCGAAGAATGAATAATTCTATAGTAAGGTGGGGATCGTTTTCCGAAGAGTGCTACTTAAACTCTTGTTTTTGGACTGATGAAATTCTTTTTCACTTCTTCTAAACCCACAGAATTATTCACTGTTTCATTCAGAAACATAATATAAAAAAAATTATCTCAAAATATTAAAGAAAATTTATAAAATAATGATAATAATGAAATAAGTCAGCATACACTAACTGGGTCGCCTTTTCGCTAATTTACTATTAATTAAACATTTGAATTTAAAATACTTTTTTCACAAGGAAGAAACAATAAATGTTTTCAATCAACTAGCTGTCATTAGCGAAAATATCACTGCTAGAAAATTTTTAGTGAAGAACCCAGCTGGCACAAGATTGAAATGAGTCGATTACACTCATTTATTTAATGGATAAAAATATTATTTTTGCTTTTTCTCAAACTTGAACAGTTATATTATGTCACTGTAGTGACTATATTACGGAAATAAAAATATTATTTTAAGTGGATTAGTCATAAACGATCCAGATGGTGAAGCGCCCGGATTAGCCCACTTGACTATATGATGGATTTCAATTAACTCTAATCAATGTCGAAGTAATATTTACTCATTTTCACCGTGAAATTTTATCTCGGCTGAAGTACGCTTACACGTTTTGCATTTAAAAATTTACTTCAGTCGAAATAATTTTGGTTAGGCAAAATTCGTATTCCAAATATTAGGAATATGATATTTAGGATATTTATAAATCTCATAAAATATATTTAAGAGTGTTTCGTGAAGACGCGTGCGGCAAGTTAAAAGAACTAAATTAATTAAAAACACAATAAAAAATTACTAAAGAAATAATAATAAATTGGAATAAGAAAAAATAAACGAAACTGAATAATTTATTCGGTATAAGCCGAGAAACGGTTCAGTTAGTGGGGAACAATTGATGGGAATTTAGTCTAATCACTATTTTGATTATAAATACGTTAAGCCGCCTCTCGGCTTAAGTCATAAGTACGTCAAGCACATAAGTCTGTCTAGGGCAGAAGGCTTGGTCATATAAAAAATGTTTCGCACTTCATTTTGGGAAAACAATGACCTCAACAATTCTTGGAAGCAAAATCTTTTGACGTATCCAAAAGAGGTATTTTGTTGGTCAAAGTTAGGACTAAAAAGTAGTAAAGTGTCGATGAGCTGAAGGTAGCCCTTCCTCGTGAATAGCAGGACATTCAGAAGACTAGCATTCGTGCAAACTACGATAGCACTTCCGACAGATTTAAGACCATAATTAAGTTAAAATAAGATCGTATTGAACAAAACCGATAATATTCTAAGTTTTTTATGTATTTAGTACCATTTTTTTTATTTCAAGAAAGTTTAACAAAAAATGAGGATAATATAGCGCTTTAGTTTGTTGCATTTTTTAGCAATCATAGTAGGGTAAGTGTGCCGAATTTCGGCATAGTCGCATGCAAGCGCCAAAGTCTCAAGTTTGAAATGTAATATCTTTAGAAATTGATTTTTTTATTCCTTCTACTTAAGAAGTGTTACTTGGAACCTTGTAGACAGTTTGTCGTCTTCATTTTCTCTAAAATCATTTTAAATCCATTTTAAAATGAATAAAAATGTAGACATAGCTTTGGTGCCTTATTTCGGCCACCTTCATTCTCATAGTTCTTTGCCCTTAAGGAATTCTTCCAATGCCTTTTTCACGTATTCTCGTTTGTCGAAGCTGCATTTTTTGTTATTCTTTTGCATTGTATAATCTCTAGAGTATGTAAAAACGAAAAATTCATGGAAATTCGAGGAACAAAAAAGGTGGCCGAAATTGCAAGCTGGCCGGAATTTGGCACACTTACCCTAATTGCCCCTCATTTAGAGAATCCCGGTCATTGGAAACTAGGCTTAAACTCTAGTCTAAAAGACAGCTTAAGCCACATGACCAAGAATCCAAATTTAATATCAAAATTCAGTATGTTGGAGCTTTAGAGTTCGGTCAGTCGTGGTCGTAGCACACGTCACTTCATAAAAAGCTTCTGGAAATTTAACAGTTTGACGCTTTGAGTGTGTAAAAATACTCAAGAAACATCGTTAAGTGCACTTTTATAGCAACATTCTAAAAGAAAAACCACACTCGGAAATATCATTATGGTTAAGAATGGGTATGAGTTGGAGGGTAAAAAAATTACATGTTTTACACCGTCAAAAAAAAAGTTACTTCTTAACTGGTTGTAAAAATTTCACACCTCATTGAAAATAATAATAATAAAAAAAAGTAAGAAGAACAAGAAGTGTTAGAGGTTATTGGTGGTGAATACGACAGCAAAAATTGTGACTTTCGCGAGGGGGCTTGGGTGGCAAATGGTGTGAACTTGGTTGATATCTATGGCATGTGCCAAGCAGTATCAATTTGAATTTACCCCATTATCCACCCAATGAACCATCCAACAAGCCACTTTGTTGTCCACAGAATGACACTAACCATTCGTTGCTTTTTTTTTCCTGCCTTCCCACCCTTGTGTAAAACATTGTATGATATGCTTGGTATATGTGGCTGTTATTTATTTATTTGCTGTACGAATGTGTTTATGTCAGTCAACATAACGATTCGCTATGAATTTTTAAGCGTTTACCACGCACATAAATTCCATTCGTTCTCTCTTCTGGGGAGCTCTCTCGCAGTTCTTTATTTGTTCATCCACATTGTACGTATGTGTACCAAAACCCTCCCCATGGGGGATGCTTTACATCCTCATACATCCATATATCGTCGATATATGTATGTTTTGTCGGTGGCAAAAGTTCAGGAGAATGTAGGTAGTTTGGGGCGCAAGGGTAGAAGATGTTGGGAAAATGATGACACGAGAGGATGTTTCTTGTGGCAAAAGCTCCGTGACAGAAAATTTTCGTATGCTGTGCAACATGTAGACATTTTGTCGTTAAAATGCCCTAAAGAGGTAGGATGATGAGGTTGTGGAGACAAGGAGAAATCATTAAAATGTTATGTTCTGCCATTGACATGATTTTTTCACCCTCGCTCAATCAGCCGACAAGCCCTTCTTCCAACAATCCCCCAACTCCTTCCTTATTCTTTTTTTTTATTCCTAGCTCAAGAAGCCATCCTTCGGAGAGCTCTTTAGTGGCAAAAGCTCTCCAGAGTCACGTGAAGAAAATGTTAATTACAAAATAATCAACGCTCATACAAGTGCTACAACTACTTATCCCCTTCACTAGAACAATTAAATTAATTATGTCTCCAATGACAGTGGGAATGGAGGACAGGAAAAGAACTTAACCCAATCGATAGAGCACTTCTCCCCCACAATCATTCCGGATGATTGCAATTGGGTGGAAGGCACATAAGGTGTTTAAAGCCTAAATATATTAATCTGACATTTCTATGCAATCCAATTCAGGCAAATCAATATCAATTTTCATGAGATTCTCCTTCAAGATATCCATCAATTTATTAAGATTATTTACTTTTATATTTAAAGCTGTGATTTTAAACATATATTCTAGTACATTATGTAATTTGGACATACATAAAATATAGTAAACGGTAAGAAAATCAGTTGCCATTAAAAGGATACAAAATTAATTGTCAAATTCGAAAAATTTTCACGATGTATGCGAAAACCTACGAAAAACTTTTCAAGAGAAGCTTAGTAGGGTAAGGGCTCATAAATTTCCCATTTTTCACACGAAAAATCTAATACTCAAAGCAAATCTCACTTCAGGTCAAATGTACAAATCACTACTAACGTGAATCAACACAATATTCAATAATATCACTAAAAAAAAGCGATAAGAAACATTGTTAGTACTTCATCACAGCTAAATAAGACTGAAGTAAACACGAAGTTCTGTCATATTTCTCGTAAGCAATTGCTCACACTGAATTTTCAACAAAGCAATTTCAACTCAAATCATATTCAAATTTTAACGTATTTAGTGTTAAAATCTTCCAAAAAGAACAAATATTTGGATAGAATTCACTATTCATCAAATATTGGAATAAAAATCCATCATTTTAATCAATTTATTTTTAGTGTCCAATTTTATCCTCAAAGTGTCCAAAATAAGAAACTGGACAAAATTATGAGCCTTTCCCCTGTCTACATATGAATAAAACTGAAATAATATAAGACACTTGGCATCAATGAGTAGTAAAAATTTAAATTTCATCAGTAGATGAAACCGGGGCACTCATAAACGCATATTTATTTTATCTAGCTAGCATATCTGACAGGTTGATAAACTAGAACCTTTTTATTGAAAATTTACTGCTCTACAGCTTTTCTGAAGACCATTTTCCTTTTTTTTTTGGAAAGTAAATTTGCTTTTGAGGCAATTTCTAATGGCCTTTACACACTATGAGAAATTTCTTTAAAAAATGCTTTTTTAAAGAAAATTTCCCGTATTCTTGTAGGCAGAAACGTCAGAATTTTTTAAAAAAAGGCAATTTTTGACGAAAATTGCTTCAAGTAATGTAGACGCCATAAAAGCGAATTTCGTGGAATTTTCTACTTTGCCGGGGCAAAGAGTGTCTGGCAGGGAATAAGTTATCACGTTTCTTTCCCAAAAATTGAGGGAAAATATCCAGTTGACATAATTCGATGTGAAATTGAGTCCTCTACAACTTTATCAAAGAATTTGCTCTATTTTAAAATAAATATGCTTTAATTATGTTGGTCTAAATCAGAGGTGTACAAAAACCGTTGAAACCGAATTAACGTCAAAATAAGTTTGTTATAGTAGCATTTTGACCATTAACGTACATGTTTCATTTGACGTTTATTCGGTTTCAACGGTTCTTGCACGCCTCTGGTCTAAATATTGATATGTTTCGTAAATAAAATATTCTAAAAAGAGGTCTGAAAATTTAAATATTTCCAAATATTCCTTTAAACTTCGTGGGTTTAAAGAGGTTTATAAGCGTTCTCTGCTAATGTGCTTCTAGCTTACGCCATATGATCGTGAGGACTGTTTAAACCCTTTAAATAGCAAAAATTTTCAGGAAAAATTATAAGACAAGAAGCATCATTAGCTTTTTACTCGGAAGGTAATCCATAATTTTGAAAATAAACATTTAACAAAAATCTCAAAGATTTCTTTAACTCAGAATTAAGGAATAGATTCATATTGGTATGGTTAGGAGAGCATTGCCTACGGCCTCTCTAACCTTATGACCTTCTCACAGAAATCTTCATTTTGTTTTTTGTCATAAAAATTATTCTAGAGAAACACAAAACAAAAAACATGAAATTGTTATCATTACACCTTAAATATTCTTAATTCTGTGGTTTTTCAATAATCATTTTATATAACAAAAGGGGTGTTTAAGCAGCCCAGACTTTGCGAAGTACTTAAACTCGTGACTTAGATGATGTACCTCTAAAGTACTTTCTCATTATTTACTGTTTGCCGGTTCACAACCGATTTGAACCGATTCATAAATCACTCAAAAATTCCCCATATTTTTAATTTTATAGGAGAATTTATCTTCGGACAATAAATGGTTACACTGTGCGACAAAATTTACCTTTTTGTGGGTGTCTTTGACGAGAGTGCCAAAATTTGTTAGAGGGTCATTTAAGGACCTCAAATCTGCAATCTGTTTGTCCGGGTCACCTCTAGATTTTTTTGGAAAAGCATTTTTTGTTTTTTGCTGTTTTATAAAATTCAAAAATTCATATCTCCGGTTCTAATTATCCGGTGGTAGTCACATAAAGCTAAACTGACGCGTAATTTCATCCTCTATAACTCTTGTGAACATATCAAGCACCTACGATGAAAGTAAAGTATATTTTTTTAAAGATTTTTTGAAAAAGGGCACCTAAAATGGTGCATTTTTCTGTGTTTTTTCCATCTTCTAGTAATTTTCCCACTTTAATAGAGCATTTTATATGTCAAATAACTATGCCTAAAAGTTAGAGAATTTAATATTCTTTCATTTTCTTTTGGTTTGAATTTTCTATCTTAATTTGTTTATTCACAATAATTTCTTGAAAATAAAGTGCATTAAAATCTCTTATTATATATAATGATATTAGTATCTTTGTCTAACCTACTGAAGAGCATTCTCTTTTGCACTCTCACTTACATATTTCATATAAAAAGAGGTGAAATGAAAGAAAAGAGACTTATTTAGAAATAGAGAGAGAAGAATAGCTGTTATGAGTGCCAAAAAACTATTCTTCTCTCTTTATTTCTATATACGTCTCTTTTTTTCATTTCGCCTCTATTTATGTGAAATGTGTAAGTGAGAGTGCAAAAGAGAATGCTCTTCAGTAGGTTAGACAAAGATACCAAATAATTATATATAATAAGAGATTTTATTTTTATAATAATGCATTTTATTTTCAATAAATTATTGTGAATAAACGAATTAGGATAGAAAATTTAAACCAAAAAGATATGAAAGAATATTAAATTCTCTAAATTTTAGGCATAGTTATTTGACATATAAAATGCTCTATTAAAGTGGGAAATTTACTAGAAGATGGAAAAAACACAGAAAAATGCACCATTTTAGGTGCCCTTTTTCAAAAAAATTTTAAAAAATATACTTTACTTTCATCGTAGGTGCTTGATATGTTCACAAGAGTTATAGAGGATGAAATTACGCGTCAGTTTAGCTTTATGTGACTACCACAGGATAATTAGAACCGGAGATATGAATTTTTGAATTTTATAAAACAGCAAAAAACAAAAAATGCTTTTCCAAAAAAATCTAGAGGTGACCCGGACAAACAGATTGCAGATTTGAGGTCCTTAAATGACCCTCTAACAAGTTTTGGCACTCTCGTCAAAGACACCCACAACGTGTCGCACAGTGTTATCGGTTACACTTGAGAGAAAACCGAAAAAGTTAAAATAACATTCCGGAAATGTTAATTTTACCCTGCATTATTGATCCGAAATCGGTGTAAATATTACCCTTTTTAGGTGTATTAGGGGTTAAATTAACCCTTTTTCATGTTAATTTTACACTTAAAAAGGTGTAAAATTAACATTAAAATATGTTGATATATTTTTACACCTAAAAAGTGTTAAAGTTACGAGGAAAAAAAGTTAATCGCACCCTCTTTTTTCTCAGTGTTATGAATTGGTTCGTTACCGGTTCATAACCGATTGGAACTAGTTCAAGCCTGTTAGGAATTTCAAGACCTTTCCAAAGAACTTGAATATAATACCATTCGGTTGAGAATTATGCAAACCTTTGAATTTAAAACTGTTATCAGCAATGAAATGGTTCAACGATATTTTCGTAAAAGGATGAAATATACGCCTAGGTAATCCCTAAAACATATAAATAAAAGAAAAAATCGCTCGACGTGTTTTCGAGCAATCAGAACAAAAACATGGTTTCGGAAGGTAATGGGAAGGGGTGGCGGGTCAATAAAAGACATATTAATAGTCCCATGCTCGACTTATGGGGGGTTTCCCGATAGTCCTAAGTCGCTATCTCTAATTGTTTGGGCTCTAGGCGTGGTAGCGGCTGGCCGGGCAGGTTGACGAACGGAAAGACAGCGTTGCGACGGTTACGACATTTCTCAGAAATCGCCTAATAATAATAATAATAATGCTGGCAGAACTTTCCGTGAAGGAACAAGGCCCTCCCGCAAGGAGATTTCTAGACTTGCATTATTATTTTTTCTTGTACGGGATGAGGTTGTCAGTCCCATGTCCGTGGAATCAAGTGCAGTGAAGCTCACTGGATGCAATTCGAACACCTTTAACGCCAGAAAAATTCCTGGTGACCTAAAGGGGATTCGAACCCGGGACACTTGCATCATAAAGCGAGTGCTCTACCACTTGACCCATTGATTCGCCTAATACGCGAAGATATATTGAGAAGTGGCTTTCGTGGGTGGAAGGTGAAAATTTTGAAGAGTGAAAAAATCGAGAAAATATATATACTGCTCTCTTTCGAGCAGTAAAATTAAAAATTTGTGCGATAAGGGCATAAGTAAAACCGTAACAATAAATGTTTTGACTATCTCCTTAACAAAATTTCAAATTTTCTTGCTTGTTTTTTTAGTGACCGTTTTTATTGTTTACATTGCAATTTTTTGCATTGCATTGCATTATTCAACTTCGTGTAAACTTTGTTCCATTGTGAAAAAATATAACTTGCTAAACTTTTAAATTAAGCCGAGACACAAACCATTTATACGATTCCGTTTTTGATCTTTATTGATCCGTTATAGTTCTTTAAAGCATAGATCATAAAATCGGATAAATATACACAACAGAAAGTTAAATGATTAGATTATACTAGAAAACTGCTTTACTATTCTCAATAAAGCGTATTTTATAGACAAGGACTTGGCATAGTTCACAATTGCTGTGCCAAGCTGCAATGGTTCAACCAGCAATGGACTATATTCCTGAATGAACCGGATGTATTTCGGGCCTTCTGGATCCCGTTTCAACGCTGAAGTATCAAACCACCCGAAGTATCAAACCACCCTGTTTATTTATTATAAGTATTTTATGGTATTCCGGTTTGAGTTTCAGCTAAAACTGTTGAATTGTAACTGTTGAACCATGGCTCAACTTCTCTAATTCTTTATCCGTTAAGAATACTGGTAAAATATTAACTTAGGATTGAATATGAAGGGAAAATTATTTATTAGATTCTGAAAAAAAACCAATGAAATTGTTTCCTATGTAAAATTTTGACACTTTTCCAAATTGGTATGGTTTTTTCTTATCTCAATTCTTAAAAAACATATTCTCTAAACGTTTTATTTTCCTTCAGATGAATTTTCGCGTGATATCAAAAAAGATCCAAAGAAGCGTGATAATTGTGAGTTAATTGATTAAGAAAGGGGCAAAATCACGAGTGCAAAGTTGAACTTGAGCAATGTGGTATACACACGTCATAGAGCTTTTCCGAAGGTAGCGGGGTTTAAAATTATTGTTCTTGATAAAGTTTTCTCGTAAAATTACTAGTTTTGACATAATTATGCTGAAATACCTGGGTTGAAATTGCTGTATTCATGGCAAGTTCCTCACCCAAACCCACCATCCCTCCTTAGGGCATGAAAATATGTGTTTGAACACCTTGCGGTTTTATATACGTCACAAATGGATAAGTCAGGGAAAGCTAAAATGAAGGATGATGTACTTATGAAAATATTTTACGCATTCCAACTGCTTTTTGCTCTATATGTTTAGTTTAGGATGAAATATGCCAAGGGATAAATATAGACCATGCTCCCCTACGTGTCATTACAGCACTATATGGTATAATTCTATGTCTTGGAATATTTCAACTTCAGCATGAGCCTCTAATGCATATGTGCTCTATACGGGGTTGGTTTGGTTGAAAAACAAAAAAAAAAGCTCGCATGGGGCAAACAACTAGGACAATCTGATACCATCCACTTTGACACACGCACCAACATTTATTACTTTGCACAACATTAGAGGGACGCCCCTTATATCACCGTTATAGTCTAAGTTTAATGAACGTTGTTATGAATATTAGATGGTGTTTTGTTGATATGTTTATAAATTTATTATGACACACTCAGCATAACTTTGAAATATTCAAATTAATGTGTGTACGCATAAACCTGTTGGTACATTATTACTATTTTCCACTGGGACATGGACGTGAAAATCATTATGCCGAGGGAGAGGATACAGAGAAAAAAAAGTGACGTGTTGAGTAAATTTCGATGATGAACTCGGAAATTATACGTCTACTTTTAATGTCTCCCATTAGTGAACACTTTATTATTGTTCACCCCAAATAACCGCCCTTCTTTGTCTCTTTTTTTTTCCTCTACCACCATTCTAACTCACCCAACACCGCACAAATTCACGACCCTGCAGAGAGCTTTGGAGTGACTAAACAGCCCTGGGGATGTACAAAAAGCCCTTCGCTCTTTGTCAGTCCGCCCTAATTTTGGACTCAGACTTCATTCTCATCAATCCCACGCATTTCTAATGCCTTAATGATAATGTCCCCAAACTGATTTACTTAATGATACCATCAAAAATTGATTTGATCATAAATTTATCAATAATTAATTCATCCATTGAGCCAAAATCCATATAACCATGTCTTTCCCGCCAAATTGGTGTTACTCCGACAAATATTCCAATTTATTATTATCTCCCGGGAGAAGAAAGGAGGAATAACATTATTCATGTGATACATTTGCTATCCTATGTATCATTTGTACTAAACAAATTGCTCTTGGTCTCGATTTTTTTTGGTGGCTTTGTGCTTAGTACACCCACAAAATTATACGATTTTCATGGTTGATAAAGGCGTGAAGAAGAACTCGGTAATAGAGAAAATTACACGAATTTTCAATTATTCACCGATGACAAGGAATCCTTCGTAATACCATCAATGGGCAGGTTTAACGTCTTTTTATGATTTCATTTAATACTTAATATTTGGATATAAATTTTTAAAATAAAAAACCGATTCATAAAACATTCAAAAGATCCTCCTAAAATTGTTTTAAAAGAAAATAGAATTGGTTTTTGGATAAAAATTAGTTATCGCCAATGAACCGGTTCATTACCGGTTCAGAACCGATTGGAATCGATTCAGTTTTATAGGAAATTCCAAGACCTTTCCAACAACTCCAAACATGACCCCATTCGCTTGATAAATGCGCTTTATAGTGTCTTTTTAACCTTTGACATTGAAAAACCGTTATTCGGAATTATTCAAATGCATTGTCGTACAAGGGCGAAATATCCGCCTGGGTAATCTCTAAAACATATCCAAAAATGAAAAGAATCGCACGAAGCGTTTTCGAGCAATCCCAAAACAACATGGTTTTGTTAACGATCTTTGGGCCGACATATGAGGGGGTCCCCCGAAGGTCCCAAGTCGCTATCTCTAACCGTTCAGCCTCTACACTGAGAAAAGAGGGTGTCATTACCTTTTTTTTCTCATAATTTTAACACTTTTTAAGTGTAAAAATATATCAACATTTTTTAATGTTAATTTTACACCTTTTTGAGGATAAAATCAACATGAAAAAAGGGTAACTTTAATCCCCAAGACACCTAAAAAGGGTAATATTTAAACCGATTTCGGATCAATACTGCAGGGTAAAATTAACATTTCCGGAATGTTATTTTGACTTTTTCGGATTTCTCTCAGTGTTACGTTTGAAGCCCATATAAGGCTCTGCAATAGCTGAAAAGTAACTCCTCATGTGTACTTCTGATACAATCATCATAATCGGACAAGGTCCTTGCTTTTTGGATTACAATGTGTTGCCTCGGGTCCTGAATATTTATTCGCTCCTTATGAAGATCCAGATGCTCCCCTTTGCATGGTTCTCCCAATACTATTTGCTCCGCACACGAACGCCCTCCCTTCGATCCTATTCAGGTGACGAGAATTTAAAATTATGGTCGTTGCAATTTATCGAAGCACTGACTTCTACAAATATACGAAAAGCAAGGGTGCAAAGTAATCCGCACCGATACTTATTTCTGAGCTGAACCCAAATGATCCGAACCGCTGTAAAATAAGCCACGCCCTCTACTAAATCTATTTATAAAAATATGATTTGCATGAATTTTTAAGAATTTGTGTGTGAAATAGGAGCTAAACTTCTTGAAAATCTACTATGATTTATTAGCTGACAAGGAGAAGAAAGTCCTGCTACGCCTTAATGAAAGGTTATTCTACTAATATGCATTATTCGCGTTAATATTACCCTAGTTTAAACGCACTCACATAAGATTTATATTTATTCTTTTCCCATAAACCCAGTCTAAGACTGGTATCAAGAAAAAAACCGTAATTTTAAATTGTAAATTTCTCTCCATACCCCTTAAACTATTTCACATGAATCCTAATTACTAAAATTGACCAGAATAGTTAATATCAACCCACATTTACCTCAAATTTCTGAGAATCGTGCAGGAATGTCATGGTAATTAATTAGTCAATTGAAGAATGATGCATGTGGCTTCCCATTTATAGAGCAAAAGCCAAAGTTATTTCATGATCTAATTAAAACATCAAAAATGATATTTAATGCAAAATAATCAATTATGAAAAACTTTGCATAAATGCTTATGATAGTAGTATATTTTGTAAAATTCCTAAATAGGTAAATTGTATAATTATTATTTGATCAATAAAATAATTTTCGAAAGTGTCAGTCATTCAAAATGAAATTGATACAGGGCTCAATTGAAACAATTCAATTTCATTTGAGATTTAGAAGATTAAAATTTTCATCATAATAATTTGGCATGTGTTTCAATTGTGAAAGCTCTATTATATTTTTATCATCATCTCCGCCTCCTTTTTAGGGCTTTAATACCCCCTTTCCACCCCATTATGATTTACTTTTATGATGTGTGTGTATGTGCTGCAAAAAGTTTTAATTACTGCATTATGTTGCGTGATATATTGCTCAGCAGCAACTTAAATAGAATGAGACGCGCCGTTGGTGGGAGAACATCGTGTGTTGAGTGTGGTTATTTCTTGGCGACGTTGCACAAAACCCACTCTGTCTTTCCATATAGCTCCCTTCCTCCCGGCCCCAATGTTGGGGTTTTTCACGAAAAGGGTGAGAAACATTTCAGGGAATTTAAGAGATATTTTAGGGTATTTCCCTGCATGGAAAAAATGCACACTCAGCAGGTCCCTTAATAAAAATTATAGCACAATACCTTTTAATGTTTGATAATAGGCAACGCATGGATTTTTGTTTGTCCTAAAAGTTATAGACCTTCCATTGCCGCCACGCTTACGCAGAATTGTTTAAAGTACAATAAATTGCTCTTGATGGGAAATTTATAGCACTTTGCCATAATTTTATTGCAAGTTTTGATAAAGTAAAATCGAAAATTAGAAAAGTTACTCAATGAGGCCATTTACACCGCCGCATTGGATTGAACTTGAATTGTCCCAAATTCGGATTTTGGGACAATTCGGTCTGAATCTAATGCGACTGTCTAAATAACCTCAATAAAACCATTTGGACTGTGGTCTTAGATTGAGATTTAATGATCCGAAATCCGATTTTGGAACAGTTCAGTCCCAGTCTAATGCACCGTTGCAAATAGTCTCAATGTTAGAATAATTTAAAGGAAAATCTCGAATATGGGTTAATATTTTGAATGAAAATAACAAGTCTCGTTTGGATATGCTATAATATACTACCGGGGGAAATTTTGTTAGCAACAAACCTTACAAACCCTTCTTGTGCGACTTTTAGTATTGAGAAAAATGTTTAGAGGCAATTCAAAGGTTAAGCAGTTATATATAATTTTATAGCATCTTGCTATAGTTTTTAATATTTTATCATATTGAAAAATAATATTTCAATATAGGTTTCTGTCACGTGGTATCTTTCCAAATCTAGCTTAAATTATTTGGAATTTCATGACCATTTTATCCAAAAACACTTAGCATAAAATATCAAGCATTTAGAGGAAATTTATGGCACCTTGCTATAACTTCAATAACTATTTAGTATATGTCACCTTTAAGTTCTTCATCCAAGAAAATTGTGAGATAACAAAATAACAAGAATTTGAATTGAAATTATAGAATTATGCTATAATTCTGCCCAAGCTAAGATGGCGGAGGCTGCTAAAAATTATAATGTACTCCTGCCTCTCTTGTGGTATTCTTTTTAAGCATTGCTGATGAATAAACATCTTTCTATCTAAATCCACAATTTATTTTACCAAAATTAAAGTAAGAGAGTAAAATCCGGCGACAAAAAATTATAGCTAAAGCACTGCCATAAAATTGGTGTGTGTTTCGGTTAACGTTTTTGCTTCAGTTTAGCGTGTTTTCAAGAAAACAGAAAATATCCTTAAATCTAAAGTTCGAAAATTCTTCTCTTCCACATACTAAATTTTAAATGATTTTTATAGCTAAATTTATGGCACTTTTTCTAAGGTTTTTATACGTATCTAAATATTTTTCTTCTTCTTACTTTTGTATATGTGAAATTAAGAGGATAAAATATGAAAAACCAAATAGATCTGGAAAGAAAATTGTTTATGATTATTGTAGTACGAATGCTGTAGGACCACATTAGAACATGTTAGTGGACTCTTCATCGCTTATCTCCGGGAGTGAGCCCCAATTGCCCATTCCAAGACAGACACGAATCTGGCGTCCTCCTGGCTTTACTGGTGGAGACCGACTGAGGAACCGAATCGATTGTGCTTCGGAATAATTCGTCGAGCACTAACAACTCCATCTAGCGGAACTATAGCGATATCGTAACTTAAAATTAGCCTGCGTTATAGCACCCCTCAAAGTTACCACTTCAGCTGAACAGTGATTGATACCGTTGGCTTAGAAGAGTCTTCGTCAGGACGGGCTTTTTCCCTCTAACTTCTCTAAGCTCAACAGTCCTACTATATTATGCTAGAAAACAGGTTTGTGTCTCGAATAATCTTTTCTCACAATAATTTAATCTATAAAAACTTTCCTTAGAGTTTTTAGTTCGTTCAAGAATTTTAGAATATTTAATGTGTCAGTAGCAGTTAATTAAAGTAGTGTGCTATAAGTTTATTTTAAATAAAGTAATGAGATTTTTATGGCAAATTTATAGCACCTTGTTAAATGTATGTTTTGAGCAAGATAATAAAGTTCTAAATGAATTACTTAATGAATAATAAAACTTTAAAATTCTTAGTAAGAGAAAGCTTTCAGGTTTCGCACATACTCTGGCTTTGACCACCTCATATATTTTCAAATATTTGATGAATCTGACTTTATCTTTGCAATATATTTTAAAAGCTAGTCTTTCGTCACATATTTCCTGGAAAAATTAGATCAGATTTGCAAAAGGAATATGCACTAAGAGAAATCCAAAAGTTAAAATAACATTCCGGAAATGTTTATTTTACCCCGCAGTATTGATCCGAAATCGGTGTAAATATAACGCTTTTTAGATGTATTAGGGGTTAAAGTTACCCTTTTTCATGTTAATTTTACCCTTAAAAAAGTGTAAAGTTAAAATTAAAAAATGTTGTTATTTTTTTACATCTAAAAAGTGTTAGTTATGAGGAAAAAAAGTTAATCGCACCCGTTTTTTCTCAGTGTGGAAAAAATATTAAGTGTTCGAAGGCAGAGTGTGTCCGAAGCTAGGAATTGCTTGCTGTGTTTATTGCCCTATCTGAATATTTTGATAAAGTTACGCTGCTTGACCGTTTTTACCGACTATGAACTATTAGTTCAGATTCCAAACGATAAGAGATATCAACATCTTTTTTAAGCCTATTCACTTAATCATCTTGTTTGATGACTTGGGCACCAAAATCTGAGTTCCACCATGTTTAGTTGTGGCCATATGAATTGCACAAACGGCACAAACTATATATAATACAGATGTTATGTTGTGCATCGTTCTCGTGTTGGGATTGAGTGGGTATACCGTGTGGTTAGAAAGCTCTTCCAGAGCATCAACTGCTCCAGAAAAGCTGATAGTGGAATACTTCAGGAGATAGAGGGAGAGACAATGTCTGTAATATGCAGAGACTCGAGCACCTGCCGTGGTTGGGATTGTAATGCTTTTGCCAAAGGTGGGAAGCAGACAATGATGGAAATGTGGTTAAAATTTCACTCTCGGAAGCACAAAAGAGACACATTCACGCAGAGGATGAAGGATGAGACGAGCTTTAGGAGGAAGAGTATCCACTACATCATCATTGTGCAGTGGGCAAAATACCGAGTCCAATGTAAAAGAAGAATGTTGAGAAAATTGTTCTACTCTTGGGAGAGGGTTTGGCTGCACAAAAAAAAGCCAGGGATAAAAAAGTACATGCCACAGCATTACTCTAGCTTCTTGTGCCAGAGGACTCAAGCACCAATTTTTGTTTTTGTTGTTTTGCTGCTCTACCGTTTGCAAAAAAAGTCTACCTTGGCTGAGGGAGCAAGTGAAATGATGGTGTAGCAACTAAAATTGTGAATTATTGCATAACCTGATCCGCTGTTTAAAATTGCATAAATTTCACTTTGAAATCACTTCTATGGGGTGCCATTTGAAATACTTTCCCCTTCAGTACAAATTCGCATTCTCCGGGAGAAAATTCGAGTGATATTGAGAAAAATTGCCAAGTAATATGAGGGTAAGCACAATCTTAAGGAAAACTGAAACTTTTGGCTGTAGAGCCGCCGGGTGCTAATGAATTTCCTCCTTTTGACTGCGTCTATGTCAATCAACACCAGTTGTTTGCCTTTAAATTCAACAAAGAACAACCTCCAATTAATACACATCCAAAGGGTAATTCATTGGAAAATTCGAAGCATAATTTATGAGAATATTGTGAATATTTTGTGAATATTGTGAATATTTTGCGAATACCGCAAATATTCTGTAAATATTTTATAAATCAATATTACGAATATTTTGAATACTTTGAGAATATTGTGAATATTTAGCAAATATTGCAAATATTTTGGGAATATTTTAAATACTTAGAATATTTTGCAAATATTAAAAACAAAGCAAATTAAAAATACTAAACTTTTTTAAAATTCAAATATCTTGCATGTTAAATAAATGTTTCTGAATCTGATATTTTACGAATATCTCCAATGCTTTGAAAAAATAAACTCATTAGCGAAAATTCGATAAAAGTAATTTAAGAAACACAAATTTCCCTTTAGTTAGATACCCCTTTTGTACTTGAAGCTATCTTTCCTTGTGCAAATGTTGCTATTTTGTAATATGATCCACAAAAGCCGGGAGCACGCTTTTACCAGCACCTCCTAATTAGTCCTTCGATTTTTCTCCCATACTCAACTCTATCCATAATTAGCATATTTTCCTCAAAGGCTCCATCAACCTCCCATTCACTCCAACTTAGCATACCAACTCCCGAGGGTTGGGCGACGAAGAGTTCGATGAAGTTTGAAAACAACTTTGTAACGACACACAAAAAAGGACAGTTTTCCTAAGAATACACTATATATAGATAAAAAAAAGGAAGCCCTACACAATGAGGAAGACTCCAAAGGTATACTTTTGTATACTTTAGTTCAACCAGGGAATCCAATAACGCGCTTACCTTGAGACTAATCAAGGAGAAAATGCCTCAAAAGGAAAAATGTACAGTGAACGAAGTAAAGTAATCAACTTTTCTCAATTGTCTCGCATTGTTCATCCCAGCAATGGACATTCAATAACAAAGCTTTTTACTAAAAATCATCAGACAACGTGAAACTTTTGGAGTTTGCTAATAAATTGATAAGTAACGTAACAAGATGAAGCTGCTGAACTATAAATAATCGCGTTGAAAATGGATGAAAAGATGCATTGATAAGCTTCCCCAATGGACTTGCAAACTAAAATCTTTTCAACTTTTATATTTTATTTGTGAAAAGATATACTTTGCAAATTCTTTAGATATGAAATTGAATTTAAAATTATTTTTAGAAATTCACACAAAAGTTAGATTTTTGCTAAAAGTGCAAAGCTATTCTTATTGGAAGTGAAAATGTAAATGAATTGGGAATGCTCATTTAACATTTAAGAAGGACAATTAATTTTTAAATAATTGAAAAAAAGCATTAAAGACTTTTAAAGATTAATAAAATTATAAAATTTAAAAAATAGTCTATGTACAAGAAATTATTGTAAATAATTAATCAAAATATTTAAGATATTTTTATACAAATTGAAAAATAAATTCCATATTGAAAGAGGAGAGTCCAGGCGGTCCAGACAAATAAAAAAAATGTAACTTAAAATTAGTAAATTTAATTTTCAAGTATTGCATTTTACAATTAGGGTTTGGTTCTGCTGTTTTCAGTTTTAATTTGAGCACTTTGATCTTTAAACATTTCAACTATTGTCATTTAAAATGGTTGTCATGAATTAACTGCTTTGAAATTCAAATACCGTCGTTGCGGGTGATTTTGCACGTTTTTTCGCTGTTTTTCAACTTTACCCTCTAAAAGTGAATAGCTAAAGTGAAGGGAGGGGGGTTAATGGGTAAAATTATTTGTATTCAGTTGTTAATGAATGGATTTTGTGCCACTAACATTAATTTTATAAAATTTTACTATGTTTAAAAAAATCAAGAAAAAAGGCTTGCACTGGGGATAAGGTGCGGGTGACTTTGCACTTTTTAATAAATACTAAAAAATAAACTATTTCTGATAATAAACGACAATGAAGATCTTCAGTTCTAAGGGTAAGATGCACGAGATCTACAAGATGACGTGGTCGCTATCTTAATTTGACGTTTCTGTCCGCCATTTTGAATAACTGTCAAACCCTAAAACTAGTCCGATTGGGTTGAAATTTTAGTATGTTGTAGCTGATGTCAAGACCTTTTCAAAACGTATCTATGTTCCAGTCTACGTTAAGCATTTACCTAGATACAGAGGTTCAAAGTTTAAAATTTTGTAATACTCATATTTTGGCGGTCTTTATTTTTTAATATTCAATATTTGAAACCTAAGCGAAATACCTCAGTAACTATTAAAATGGTTGAGACTTTTATTTTATATATTTATTTACTCTAAGATAATTGAAAAAAAAAATAAACGAAAAGCGCATTTAATTAATTTTTTATTTTTCATCTTTGCGAAAACAGTTTTTAAGATTCACAAATAATGCACTGTTATAAACAAAAACATTACTTTTCTTTTTGTTTGTTTGTTAGATCTCATCGCCTAACGATAGCGCTGTCTTTTTTGTGATGGTTTTGATAAAAGAAGCTCCCTGTAGTTCTGTCATGAAAATGTCAAAATTTTGAACTTGGAGCCCCTATATCCAGACAATCACTTGACCTAGGTCGGATTTTATATATGTTCTGAAAAGGCCTTGACATCAGCTAGAACATACTAAAATTTCAGCTCAATCGGATGAGATTTTTGTTTTGATAGTTATTCAAAATGGCGGACAGAAACGTCAAATCAAGATGGCGACCATACCATCTTGTAGATCTCGGTCACTTTATATTAAATTCCCACAAAATTGGATAATTTTTAACCAAATACTTCTATAATAAAGCTTTAGAAAGACCATTATATGCAATTTTATAACATAAATCATGCGTTCTTAGGAAGATAATAGAGAGAAAAAAATATTTTAATAGAAATAATCAACAAAATCGAAGTGGATTATTCTAGCCAGATAAATTTAGAATAGATTTGAATAATTTACTTCTCTGATATCGATTTTGGAATTGCATCTTCAGATAACTTTTTCGCGGAGTCGTTTTTTGACAAAATACCTATACTAGGATTTCATTGAATATTACTGAAACTACAAGAATCCTTTTGGGGATCATTGTACCTTATTTGGTACATAACATATCCCTATATACTTTGACATGGTAGACCGGATCGGCGAAGACCATCAATAAGTGCTAGAATTTATGAAAGTCTTACGGACAGCAGAGTGCAAAGTCACCCCCCGAGTGCAAAGTCACCCGCAACGACGGTAACAAAAATTAAATTAAACTTATTGGACAAAACTATTAGCCTAGACACTCACAATTTTAGTCTTATTAGAATTATTAAATTTAATTTTTTTTAATTCTTTATTACAAGGGTAAATCTCAAGTTACAAGTTTATTCTTGTTAATTATTGCTTATTATTGTCTTTTATTATTTATTCTTTTTTTATTCTTATTCTTTCTATGTGCAAATAAAAACGTGCAAGGAAGATTTTAAACGGTTCCGCATAATACAAACTTGTGCTTAGAAATCTTCCTTATAATATCTAATCACAGGTATGTCGCAAAATGCAATAAAATCTTTTCAGACCAACATTACATGGTGTGTGTCTCAGCTGATTATTTTCTCTAATCTTTATATTTAAAATATCATAAATACCATGAAATGATCTTTAACATTTTGTTTGAGTAAAAAAGCAAATTTACAGGAAAAACGGAAAAGTACAGCATGATTGACCGCGGTGTCACATATAAGATTAATATTAATATTAAGAAAAGCCGGAGAGAGAGGTATATAGTATTCAAAATTTCAAATGGAATATCACGTGTGTTAGAAAGAATACACTCTAGTGGAGTAATACGATGAGTAAGATATTACTGTTCGTATTAATTGCTTTCTGAATCGTATTACAAGCAATTCGAGCAATTTTTCATGCGTGCCAACTGTGATTCGGTCAGTTTTCGAGCGAAACACAAGAGAGAGGCAAGATAAAACACTTGCTATCCTTTGTTGGCATTCTTGCAGTTCAGAAAGTATTAATCTTAATATTAATCTTATATGTGACATGGTCATGAGTAGGCTGTCCTTATGTGCTTCTCATCGACTATTCTTTGCATTGGTTCCTGTCACGACTATTTTGTGATTTTAGACCATGGTGAGAACTGGGAAAAATAGTTATAACAAGATCCAACAGAGCGAAAAGTCGATAGCGCAGGAGCGCATAAAAATAGGCGTGTGCTAAAAAATGTTTAGGACAAAGATTTCTCCTTTTCATTTTTATTGGAATAGCACCTTAAAATATTTTCAGCTACGCAGAGAAGTTTATATCAATTTATACACAAAAAGGTGAGTCTCTCGGATAACTTCTTTTAATTTTTCTACCTAGTTTTTCCACAACATCGACTTAGGGTCGGAGGAACGTCTGTTCGACAGGGAACCCCTATTGACACTTTTGTCAAAATATTGAAATTTATTTAATGTATCTAGTAAAATATGAGTAACATAACGTTTTTTCTTTAATATACCTTTTACTATAAACAGAGATCTTCAAATGTTATATCCCAAATGGTACAGAGTAGGGTGTCAATAGGTGCTGACACGAGTTCTTAAAGTGTCAATAGACGTTCCTTTCACCCTATTTCATTTCTGTTGGTTCCCGTCACGATTGTTTGATGGTTTTGTAACACAACGAGGACTGGGGAAAACAGTCGTGACAAGAACCAATACATAGCATAGTCAATAATGCAAAAACATTTTACAACAGGCATGTGCTATAAAAAATGAGCAGAACAAAAATTTATCTTTTCATTTTTCAACACCATAAAATATTTTCAGTTACCAGAGAATACACAATCTTTCCGTACAGAAGTAGATCTTGAAAAATTCGAAAATCTATTTGAAGATCCAAAAAAGAGACTTTCTTATTTCTTGATAATTCCGCAAGGTGGTTGAGATACATCCTGTTCGAATTTCGAAGTGCTCAAGTGTCAAAATGTGTCAGTCTTCACATTGTTGTGAGGGAAAAACAGAAAAACTGCGTTTACTGTTCTTGTCCCATTATTTAATCACTCCATATTCACTAAGTAACTCTTTTGCCAGCTTTCTAGTGTGATATTTCATAAATTTTCCCCACCTTGTTCGAAAATTTAGTATGAAAATTCGAAATTGAATTTGAATTCTTCGATCATCAACGACTTTTTGTCCAAATAAAGTTCCATTTACCTTCTATCCAAGACACTATTGGAGAATTAAAATCTACTTCTGTTTGGGCTCAATAATGTCTCGGTTAACCTCTTCTTAATTTTTCTGCCTCAACTAAATGTAAAAGAAAAGAGACAAAATAAATTTCGACTGAAAATTGTCAACATTATTAGCCAAACGATTATCTTTCTATTAAATTGACAATTGTGCAAAAGTACTTTTAGTTATGCACTTGTGTTAGTTTAGCTTGTGCCAATTTAATTTGTGGTTGCATTTTTAATTAAAATCACACCCCAGCAGGGGTATTAAAAGGGGTGAGGCCAGGAGGATGTGTCGCCTATTTGTGCGAAAAGCTGCTTTGAGCTTTTGTAGAGTGAGATGGCAAAATTGCTTTTGTAAGCATCATTTGGCTACAACATGGTCAGGTGCAAGTGAGAGGCGAAATGCATTAAATTATTAATGCTAATGAGTGGTATGTTAATTAAGTGAATGGAAATGAACATAAACAGAAGCTTCTGAAGCACAATTTCCAGCACGTGCAATATTGCGTTTGATATGGAAAAGCTTGTGTGCATGACCCATGGAAATGGAATGTTGAGAATTTTGTGTGATTCACGGGAATGCCTGACCCGGATACTCCACTATCCCAACCCCTTCAGCTAATCCACCCTCAATCGGACTGTCTATCCAACAGCAAATTGAGGTCTCGGTGGTGGCGAACGGATGGCCAATGTTAGAGACATACACAAATATTCACCTCGCCCCACTAAATGGATGCCCTCTAATGATTGTGGAGGATGGATCTCTCAGCGTCATCGATTCGACACATACCATCATCATCTAATGTCGTATATGCAAATCAACATCAGCTTTCCCCCTCCAATGCCCAACCACCAGAGGTTTCAGGGTAATCTCCAACCAGAGACTTCACAACCCCAAATCCACCCACATCAAGCCAGACACATCAAACACATCATTTTAATGTGCTGAATATATGCAAAGTGTCCTTCCATTTGAAACACTTTCGGTTTATTCAACTATTTTCACCACTCGAAGCTGCTCGCCCCCCTCCCTTTTTGTACCCAAAGAGAGATCACGGTCAGGATGAACTCCATATGCAAAATGCTTTTTGCCATCGACACTGATAAACAACATTTTGGGAAAAGAGAGAGAGAAAAGCACACAAAAGCTCTCATCTAAAAGTCTTTTCAGCGAGATACATTTGGTAGAATGTGTGGGATTTTCTCAAATAAGTGAAATATGCCGATACTAAAAGCTATATAGTCTTCTGTATGAAAGCTCAGCAGTTACTAATTATCCCCTAGAAAGGGAATGAATAGCATTAGTACAATGAATGTGAAAGTTCTCAATGTGCAAAAGGGAAAACTTTTAATCAAACTTACTTTTTATGCCAATTCCACAATTTACATTTTGCAAATTTGTTTATTTTTTCTACATTAACATTCTCAGTAATTCCCATTAAAAAAATCGAGAAAAAGTTAATAAAATAGTTTAATTTTTGATATTGGATTATATTGTTTCTTTATTCAATTAATTTGATAGTTTATTTTAATCAAATGCGCTACGTCTGCTGCCATCTTCATTACCGATATTCGTAGGAAAATGGAATAGAAATTGATTTACTGACCGTTAAACGGTCTTCAGACTAGAGGTTTAGCCCAGTTTCAGAAGACCTCAGAATCCTAAATGGCAACCAATTCTATTGCCTTTTTAGAATCTAATAAGTCATTAGTCCTTAATAATCCAATCTTAAGTTAAATTTTCCGAAATATCTTGATTGATAAGGAATTACAACAGTTAAGCCACATGGCTAAGTCTTAGGTCTGAAGCCTGTATTAGGCAGCATTTACAGGGGGGAATTTTGATTCGAAACTGCCCGTTCGAAATAAAAATATCTCACTGAACTTTCTCGCAGTGTCATTTTTCCTACTCTCAGGCGCACAAAATACCTAATTGAGCTTTCTCTCTGTGACAATTGCCTACCTTCTGGCGTAAAAAATATCGCACTGCACTTTGTCAGTGGAAATTGCCTACCTTCTGGCGCACAAAAAATAACTCTTCGAAAGCTCAATCAGCTGTTTTTTGTTATTGATAAATATAAAGTGCTGTCCGTGCAGATTTTTCAAGAGTTTTCACACCTTTCATCAAGAATATCTTTGAAAATGCCTAGTGTTACGGTGAAATTGTTTAGTTAATTTAATTTTTATTTTAATAGACTATGTCTCAATTTTTTAATAACAGTTCCACAACACACATGAGGAGAAGATCTGTTGAGTGTAATCTCCAAAAAACGAAATATTGCTATCAAGAGAACACAAGGAGTACTAAAGTAAGATGAAGGTTTTCATAAAGTCTAGCTATCATAAATTATAATAAAGGAAAACTAAACATTAGCTACTGTAAAGCAACTTCATTAGCAAAACGTTTTCGGATTGTAAAGCAACTGACGATGTTTCCTTAAATTCATGACTACATGTTATAACACCCTGCGGTGAGACGAGTTTGAACAATATCTTTTTTATTTTATTTTTCATCAAGCATTAATATTTACTTGGTAACCCTTTGACCTTTATTAAATTATCGCCAATACCACGTACCTTAAAGCAAGTTAGAAACGTTTCGGAATGAAATAGAAAGTCTGCTAGACTTTGTATTTTAGCCGAGACACAAATGGGAGTATTATAAAAGCTAACTGGGAGATTTTATTCAGACACAAACCTCAAGGGGAGATTTTTCAAGACTCGCTGGTGCATAGTACAGCGGGGTGCATTTTTGAAATACCCTCGTTTAAAAGCAGGCTTATATGACGCATTTTGGTAAGTCAACAGATCAACATTGATCATAAATCTATTAAAATCATGCTTAATATATTTATTTATTTCTCAATTTTTTAGTACAAAAAATCTCTCTAATTGCAAACTTTCCATTTTTTTTCGTATTTACCTTACTTAAATACCTATTGATCATTAACATGATGCAACTATTTTTTTCTACAATTGTGCTCTTCCTGAGAGAATATTTTCAAAATTAATAATTCTTATTTTTGGAATAGGCCTTGAGGGTCCTTATTATAAAAACTATTTTTTTTTAATTTGTTTTATTGGTTTCTATTGGTAGGTTTTTAAAATCTCAATTGAAAAATAAGGAAACAATACAATCTGTAGGAAATTCGAATGCTTTCTGACAAGGCGTTTACCGACCTAGTATACTTATACTTTTTTAATTTTTTCTTGTGAATGATTTTAGAGTACAGGGATATCCAGAGAATCTCAGGCTTTGCAAAGTGGTAGAACTCATGACTTAAGGCTTCTACATATTGGGTGCAATTTTCTGTGAAAATTCTGTCAAAAACGCAATTTTTGACAAATTGCTCCCAATGTGTAGAGACCCGAATGCTATACCAATCAAAAATATTTTTAACATAATTTACTGTTTACTGGTTTTCAAACTATTTAAACTAGAACCAGTTCAGTTTTATCGTAAATTCCAAGACCTTTCCAACTACCCCAAATATGATGTCATTCGGCTGAGAAATACGCTCTCTGGACCGTTTTTTAAATTTGAGCTTGAAAAAACACTGTTAATAGAATTGATTTTCAGACGAAAATTACTCATTACCTCATAACCAGGTTCATTCGGTTCACAACCGATTTGAACGATTTAATTGAAATATTTCAATTTTGAATAAAAATTAATTATCGGTTATGAAACGGTTCAGTTCTATCGGAAACTCCAAGGCCTCTAGAGACTTTCTAAACTGTGACCTTGTAAAACCGTTTAGGAATGATTCAATGGTCTTTTCGTATAAGGACGCGTTTTGATATTTTCTGAAACATATCGAAAAATAAAGAAAAATCGCACGACGCGTTTTCGAGCAATCCCAAAAAACATGCCTTCGGAGAGTAAGAAAAGGGGAAAGGGAAAATAAGAAATATGCTAACGATCCTTGGGTCAACTTATGAAGGAGACCACGGAGGTACCAAGTCGCTATCTCTTACTGTGTGGCCTCTAAAGCTGGCGACATCCGTACAGATCAGACGCACAGGCGGATAAACAAAGTGACGCCAAATAACTCGAAGCTTCAGATTTTCAAAATATTATATAACTCAAAATCGAAAAATATGCAGTTTTCTCTGGTGTTCGAGAAGTAAAGTAAATAAAGGAAGACATACCTGTGACCTCTACAACGCACCCTTAGGTCTCTTATAGCCCCTATAGCCCTTCTTAAGAGGTTTGAGCTCAATTTTCAAATATACATTATTGCCTATTAAGTTTAAGACTTAAGCGTATAAGTCGAGAGGGCAATGCGTATGCATTTACCTGTAGGGGGAGGCTTTGAACTTTCGCATACAAAAATGATGTTCAAGTTCAGTGATTTTTTCTGACTACTATGCAAACTGTATGGATTCTGCAACTATGCCAAAAAAATGTCTTACTTATAAGGTTTATAATCCCACCAAACAAAATTCCAGGAAATCCTTATATTTTCCTCCAGAGGAAAATGAAAATTTAATGGCGATTTATCCGATAGATGAATCAAGTTTCTATTATCGCACACGATTCACGCCATCATTGAACACCCCATTTTCACCGTAAATTTTGCACCGGACACTAAAAGTTGCACATCATTGTTTAAAGGGAACTCTAATCTACTTGATTAAACCATTTTTATATAGAATAAAACATTTTAATATCACTTTTTTGGAACTTTTCTGAGAGATGTTTTATTGACATTAAAAACCATTTTTTTGATTGGTTCTACGAGAATTTCACTCCGGAAACGGTTAAATCTGATGAATACTTTCTTAAAAAGTCCAAATATCACCAAATTTACACGAATCAATAAGTTTTTAAAGCTAAAAATTGACTAAAACTCTGCAAGCGAGAAGACCACACAAGATTCCACCATTCCTCCACGGAGCCGGATATGCACAAAAACGTTTGAATGCGCATCATTGAAGATTTCTCTGTTCCTGCAGCTGCAGGAATCGGGATTTAGCACAGATATTGAGCTTCAGCAGGTGAACAAGCTAAAATTTTCACAAAACAGCTTCTCACGGACAATTTCTTTTCTTTGTCATGCAAAACAACACAATAGTGAGGTTATGTCAAAGATTGTCAAAAAACCAGTTGTAAACTGTATGAGCTTATTGCAGATGTGATTCTTTCATTGCACATTCAGTTTGTGCAAGTTTGAAAAATATTTTTATATCAAAGAAATGCAAAATTGCTTAATAATTACTCAACTGCAGCCTATTTGAGTCAAATTACTTCTTGTTTATCAACTTTACGATTTTTAAGTTTTCCTTTTTAGTGGTGGATCAAATCGGTAGATTACAATAGATGTGAATATGAGGGATCGTATCTAAAATGAAGTTTCCTGGAAAATATCTGAAAGAAGCAGTCTTCTATGTATGCGATCGATGAATCTGAGTCAAGTTTGTGAATTTTGTTCCACCCACAAAAAGTGCCTGTTCAGCCTAAAAGATTTTTACATAAATCTGATTCCTAATAACCCTTCTACCCTTTGTGATAGTAGTTTTTCAGAAAAGTGATATTAATTCTGCACAATCGTATGAAATATTGCACAGCAAAATTACAGTTTTGGACCTGTTTTTATTTTTTGTTTCCTGAAACTAGGAAAAAAGGATTAGACTCTCAATTTTTTCAGGAAAGATGGGATTTAAGGTTAGCTATTACAATATATAGCCATATGTGAGATTCATAAAGGAATATGGGAGAAATATGAAGTGTCTGAAGGTAGCGTATGTGTGAACGATCAAAGCCTCCCCCTATACGATATTGCGATTGAGAATTAAAAGTCTTACTCATTGCGTGCCCTAGTTTTTGCTATCATAGAAGCTTTCAAATTTCAAATTCTCTGACAATTTCCCAGTTTCTCGAATTAGGGTAAGTTTGTCAAATTTCGGCATAGTTGCATGCAAGCGCCAAGTGTGATATTAAATGTGATATTATTAATACAAATTGAATATTTTTATTACTTCTTCTTAAGGAGCGTTGCTTGGAACCTTGTAGACAGTTTATCGTCTTTATTTACTCTAAAATAATTCTTAACACATTTTAAAATAAATAAAAATGTTGACATAGCTTTGGTGCCTTATTACGGCCATCTTCATCCTCATAATTTTTTGGACATCGGGAATTTTTCAAATGTCTTTTGCACGTCATCTTGTTTGTCGAAGCTACATTTTTTGTTATTCTTTTGCATTAATCTCAAGAGTATGTAAAAATCAAAAATTCATAAAAATTCGAGGAAAAAAAATGTGGCCGGAATTGCAAGCTGGCCGGAATTTGGCACACTTACCCTATGTTAATTTACATTTCAAATAACCATAAAATCAAAAACATATACACATGATCTTTACCGTGATATCACACTAAAGAATATACAAAATCTCATCTCAAGATTATTTTGAGAGTTTGAAGCATTTGGTAAATTTAATGTTTTCCTCTTCTCTGTATCATAACACTTCACGAAGCTTTCAGAGAAAGCTTCAATCTTCAGGGCATATTTGTCTTTAAGACATCCTCCTTGAACTTCCTCAGAGGTTCCGCCCCTTTGGAAGTGTTTTCCATTAAACTTGATGCCACCTTTCTGTGGAGAGACCATCTCTATGCATCAGTTCAATCTTGTGTATTTCCGCCCGAAACTTTGATTCTTAGCAATATGTTTGGGGGTTGTGAAATGGCCACAAATGAGTTGTGTCTCTTTCCACTTGCGGCTATTGTCTATTCATGTAACTTAATCAAGGCATATAAACACAACACTCAAACATCAATCAAACAATTTAACCATCCTCTCGGCATCCAGCCCTTTTCTCACCCATGCTAATTTAATGTAATGTATGTGTTTGTGCCAGTTGAAATACTTCCACCGTTCTGTCTCTAACCCAATTGTTGCACAACGTCTCGCTTGTTTGGGAGGCTGAATGAGGGAGGTGACTTGGGTTGGAAAAGCGAAGAAAATGGAATCTCTATGGACGTGAAAATGGGGTTTAGAGGCATGGGGAAAACAGGAAGAGTTTCACAGAAATTGTTTAGATGAATCTTGACAAATTTTCCAAGGGAAATTCAACTCAGTCTCATACCACTTCTGAAATTGTGGTATGGTATTTTCTTAAGAAAATCTAAGCTGTGCGTGTGGAGAGGAACTTTTTGGGAGAGAAAGGATACCACTTTTTGGCAGGGTCATGGAAATTTAAGAAACTCTTTTCTCAACTCAACCTAAAAATTGGTTTTAATTGACGTTAATATTTCATGAGATTTGGCAATTTAGACTAAGAAGCAATATCCCTCAGAGGAATACCCATAAGAATCCCTATTCCCTACGACTTCAACCTAAGTTTTCTCCCATAAAAGAATTTTCCCAGTGAATGAACATTTCCATCTAATGACTTATTACAAAGGTCTCTTTGCCTTGTACGGAAATCTTCTCTTCCTCCAGCAAACAACTTATGTACCTCAGCATTTTATCATTAAAAGGAGGAACTTTGTTTCAACACAAAGTCATACCATTTACTGTATGAGTCTTTCTCTAAATTCCATTGAAACATTTTCCATAAGTCTCCTCAAGACTGTCACATCATAAGAACCAGAAAATGTTACTAAAATACAAATTTTCAATTGAATTTACTATCTACCGCAAAACAAAAGGCAAATATCAATAACTACCAGCACTAGCAATATAAAATTGACTCTGTACTATTGAAATACTGATAAAACTCGCTGAAAACATTATAATTTCAAGCTCTCAAAGGGAAATCGTGCAAAAACTGTGCTGAAAACACAGAGAAAACCCTCTGAGAAAATTACTTATTAAGAAGAAATCAAGCTAAGAAGTTAATTTTTCCTTGCTCATTTGATGGTGAAAGGAGGTTTCATTGTCCAATTTTCAACTGATTCTTATGCACGAGGCTCGTGCAAAATCGTGCAATGTAATTAAATTTTGTAACTTTCTATCCAAGTCTGTGGCAGAAAATTAATTTAATTTATGAAACTTCATCTTTTGAAAATTCATGTGGTGTACATTTCATACAAAAAAGAATCACAACATCGCGAACTTTGCCGCCACATCAGGGGGTGGTTGGTAAAAATAGAGGTATAAATGACAGGTGAGAAAAGGCAGAAGAAAGACCTCAATAAGTAGGGGAAAGACTCATAATTTTGTCCAGTTTCTTATTTTGGACATTTTGAGGATAAAATTGGACACTAAAAATAAATTGATTAAAATGATGGATTTTTATTCCAATATTTGATGAATAATGGATTCTATCTAAATACTTGTTCTTTTTGGAAGAGGACTTGGTAAGATTGGTTCATGAAATGAAGAACAATGGGCATCCTCTTGAGGCGGATTAGCTGTCCAAATTTACAGCAAAGTTGTCCAAATTAATAACCAAGTTGTCCAAAATAAGAGTCAAATTCATCTCTACATATCAATTCATTTTTAAACGTATTAAAACTAATTTTAGTACAAATAAGGTGTTAAATGGCTTGCCAAGTTTCTAAACAACCCTTCTGAAAAGAGAGTAACAAAAAAAGTAAATTAGTATTGAAAATATCGCACTTTAAACTTGGAACATCGAAGCTTATAAACAGACTGGACCAAATTATGAGCCTTTACCTGAGAAAAAAGAGGGTGCGATTAATTTTTTTTCCTCGTAACTTTAACACTTTTTATGTGTAAAAATATATCAACATTTTTTATGTTAATTTTACACCTTTTTAAATGCAAAATTAACATGAAAAAGGGTAACTTTAACCAATAATACACCTAAAAAGCATAACATTTACATCGATTTCGGATCAATAATGCAGGGTAAAATTAACATTTCCGGAATGTTATTTTAACTTTTTCGGATTTCTCTCAGTGTAGGAATAAGGCTTTTAATGGTTCTTAATATTGGTCATATAGAAAAGCTTGATATATCATTATAATGAAAAAATTGTGTAGAAACGTTTTTATAAGACTACAAGCCTCTTATATGTTTCTGATTTTTCTTATAGTGGTCACGTAGTCATTGTGAACAGGACCAGAAAAGAAGCAGACAAACATTCAGAATATACGAAAAATCTTGTTTAAGGAATTCTAAAAAATTCTCTTGAAGCAAAACCCTTATAACTTTGACACTTATAGTGACGATGTAAAGCAGAAAGTAATCTTTAATAATTTTATAAACTACCATACACAGGGGTGACTGCCCCCTCCGGTGATGACTTTTCCTCCTTGCTTTTCATAAACTTTTCTTTAATTCTGTTATCTAAGGATGGTCTTCACTGATGATCTACCTAGTTCGATCGGTAAACACAGTCTTTCAGACCCAGAACTTATTATTATTAATCGTATAGGGATATATTTTTGTTACAAAGTAATAATGCTGGAAAGTCGTACATTTCGTGTTCGAACAATGTGCTAAGACCATTTTAGACCGCCCAAAAGCGCCTTTCTGTGGTGTGGATGCTTCTTCCATGCTCCCGGAATTGTTATTACGCTATTATTACATATGAAAATTGTCTAGTTCAGATATTCAAATCTTTGCACTGGACGGGACTCGAACTCACAACAACTGTCGATCCGCCCAAGAGCCAACGCTCTTGCATATTGCGCCAATGAGATCCCTAGTCCCAGAACTAAAACACGGTATTCAGAATTCAAATTGAACCGATTTTACGGAGAGCCTGACTAGTTCGACAGTTGTTAACACAGCCAATAATGGTTATATGCTTTTCGGAATAATGCTTTACGATAGATAGTGAAAATTAGACTCTGAATTAAGTTCTAAAAATTCCAGCTATCAAGCCAATTCAGTGTAGGTCAATTGGTTCTTAAACAATTGATTTTGTCTACTTCTTTAACACTAAACCTACCGACCGTTTTTGGTCGTTTTTCGGTCAATTAACGAACCGCGGTAGGGTAGGATACTCAACAAATTTGTCTTGGAAAAGAGCAAAAAATTAAAATTTTAACACTGAAAAATATATTACATGCTTATTTTAAGAAATTCATAAAGTTGAAGTGACATTGCACTTTTTAAATTAAATAAATTAAATAAATTTAAGGTTTAGTGTTAAGCCATCTAATAAAAAAAAAGACTAAAAATAAAATTAGTTTTGAAATTCAAGTGTTCCGAAAGCTTTGTCCTCAGATCTAGCAAAGCGCCTTGAGGATGGAGAACACAAGGTTAAAGAGCAGTCATATGCTTCTTAATTTTTTTCAGAAGCTTCCACATAGGGTCTTCTTTTAATTTTAGCAATAATAAGATCATTAGTGTCATACCGTCTTAAAGCTAAAGTACACCTTAGCATTATCCCTGCAAATGTTTCCATCTTCTGAATATTTTATTGGAATTTTACCAAGTACAGGTCAGAAGATAAATCAACCTTCTTACGAAAAGCAAAAGAAGACCAAAAACAAAAACAGTAAATGTCATGAGAATGGTTCGCGTATTATATTTTATTTCTTTATCTGCCTCTTTTGCATAATTAACGTGAAAGATACTTGGAAAAATTTTGAAGGAAATATTTTTATTTTTGCAGCTCTTTGAGATATTTGTTATAAAAGAAAATTAATACTTTTTGAATTGTCACAAATTGCTCTTGAAATGGTATAATTTGAATACTTATTGGGGAAAAGGTGTTTTTTATGCAATACTGAAAGTTTGGAATTGAGTAGAAGTTTCTTTAAAATGTTTTCACAAAAGTTTGTTTCAATATTTCAATTATATTATTGTGAGAAAATTTTTAGAACATACATGTGCTAAAATCAAATTTGACCAATACAGCATTTTTGGGAATTTCATTTTCGAAATTGTCTGGGAATTTCATATCCTTATAACCTAAAGTATTTAAAATCTTTACAAAACAAAGAAATATGGTCATACAATTATGGATCAAAATGTACTAAATTTTTGGAAATATTTCTAAGGAATTACGTTTAATGACAATTGAGATGTAACACATATCGCGAAATTTTCTGTCGAAAATGATAAATAAAATTAAATGAACAATGACGTGTCACCTACAATTTTCGAACATGAATTCTTACAAAATGTTCCATTTGTACTAATTCTCTAATTTGTTTATGAAAATCTATACTATATTTTTTTTATTTTTAGTAACACTAACCTTAATTGCATGACATTTACTAGAGACTATTTTATTTTCTAAATTCTTAAGGAAGTTAGACTTGTACTAAAATAATGGCGAGGACCAAAAAGTATTTTCGCTACATTTTATAGAACTCAGAGAAAAATAGAAAACTACATTACATTAACAGACAGAAAAGAAATCTTAATTGTGACTGGTTTTTCATCTGATTTTTTTTTCGACACGAAAAAAACTGGAAAGATCTTTTTGTTCTAAAAAGTTATATAATTATTGAATATCTCCTTTGCATTTTTACATCAAAATAATAATTAGAAGACACATTTTAATGATTCTAATTAAATATTTCTAAAGTTAAACATTGATAAATTGCTTTGTGCAAGTAATTTAAATTTTTAGTATTATACATTGGTAATTCCAGTACTAAACAAATTCGATACTGCCTCACTGTAATTAAAGGTTACACATCAGGCCAACAAAATTATTTTTTCCAACAATTCTAAAGAAGTGTTCGGTAATAATTATGCTATTGGATGAATTGGATGTGTTTATTTCAAAAATGTCGTTATTCTTTTTCTTTCAATGTATTTAAGTTTTTTTATCAATCTTGATCTTATAATATAGCTTAATTTAAAAAATGAATTATGAAGCTATTCCAATGAAAACAGAATGTGTTTTTTTAGTATTATACTGTTCTCAAATGTTGCAGCATTATCGACTGTTCTTGGTGTTGATTTCTGTCTCGACTGTTCCTTCCAGTCATCCCTGTGTTCTAGAATAGTCGGGACAGGGACCAACATAAAGAATCGCCGATAATGTAGAAGCACTTGATAACAGTAAAGTGGTAAAAAAATGTTCATTTTTCTTTGGGATAGCACATTCATGTTATAGTACATTCATGTTCTAAAATTATCAAATATATTTTACTACTCTATAATCATTCTCAGCGTAATAATCTAATTATTTGTAAATAAACTAAAACAGGGAAGTATTCAATGAATAATTTTCCCCGGGAAATTTGCATGGCTTTTAATTTATTGAAGTGATTTTAGAGTTCATACAGATTTCCATCTGCATTAACTATTTGGTTTTCATTTGAATATTTTTCTGCTGAAGTTTTTTTTGCTATTCTTTTCCGAGCAAATAGAACTTAGGTATTAAGAATTAAAAAGAAATAAATGAATAGGCAAACCTGCAAGAGTGATAATTTTGTGGACATTTTTGCGCTGAGAAAGCACAAAATGGTGATTCAATTCCCCAAAAATTTACATGCAAAAAAGTCTCTACCAGAGTTTCTATTAATATGGCCCAATGGGGGCTAATTTAATGCAAATTAGTGCTGGAATAATAGAAAGAAATGGCAGTGAAGGCAAAGTTTATCAAGATAGTGAATGGTAGTGGGGACTAAAGAGTTATTTGAATAATGTAATAAATGATTTACTACCATGGCACATTGTGTAATTCCTAATAAAAGTGTAACAACGCTAAATTTATTCTCATCTGTATATCCAAAATCGAGGTTCACATTGTTGTAAATTTTGGGTGTATACACATGTGTGAATACCTAAAGAAATTAGCAATTCTCTCATTTTCATCCATCGCGTTACAAAATCTATTTCGATGTTGTGTTTATGCTATAAGAGGTGGAATTTGTACCCAGGAGAAGCGAAAGCTCCACAGCAAAAACCCTCCCTTTTGCTTATATCGTCACTTTGTACTTTTATCCGGTACCACAGAACCAAAAACTCAATCCCACCCCTCCTACCCCAATCTCCAGCCCAAATGCTCTCACTTTTCATCCCCAGCTATATACAATGAAAGTAAGGATAATTTTGTCAACGCGATACAATCTCCAAAAGGCAGTCATCATACACTCATCCTCATGCCTCGGAGAATCGTGTGCCAAAAAGCTCCACCAAAGCTCTCCTCCAAAGCCCCCCTCCGGATCACCCTACTTCGCACCATTCCGCAAAATCCAAAAGAGGCGAAATGGTAATTTTACACCGACATGAAAATGCTTTAAATGAAAATTCTTACTTGTTGACTGTTAATGTAATAAAATGTATATTTATGCAGAATATATACTAGCATTTTGTACTATATAGAGAGGGGAGATAATTTAGTGTTTCGTAAATATGGCTAACCAAGCGCTATCACACAAATTATGGTTGGAAAAATCGCGTGATGTTTGCACAGAATTTGTCTCTCAATGTTTTGCACCACAACCCCCGAAAAAAAAACACATACACCATTTTTTTTTTACACCACGAGACAAAGTTCTACGAAACGATAATGGTGGGGTCACCAAAGGTGAGATTTTTCAGTAGGATAGGGTAAAAGGGTTAGCATTTTCGTGAGTCTTCAGTCACTTCCCATTTCCAATGCGACATATTCAATTTCCAACAAAGGGCTCATGAGTTGTGAATTGCAGGGCAAATTGCTGAAAATGTGCTATAATTCACCTTGGATTTATAGTTATGACGTCTGAAATTGAGTATTAAAAACACATATATCCAAAGCTCTTGGCCTCTTAACGACAGCAATGACTTGGAGAATTTATTATCAAAACCAATTAATAAAAAAAACTTTATACACGAAATTTTACAACTATTCAAGACACTAAGAATGTGCCATAAAACTAAAGGTGTCTTGATTAATTCTTCTAGCAATTTTATGGTATAACTTGAAGTAAAATATTAAAAAGTCACTTAATAAAACTGCTTGCAGACAATTAGCCATATAGTTTCTGTTACCATTTCTTATCAATTAATTTTTTTGTGGAAATTTAGACTTAGGATTGGATATAAAAAAAACAAATATTATATTAAAATTTGATATATAAATAAAATTGTGTGTTATGTAATATTTCGAAACCTTCAAGTAATGGGGTGAAATGATAACTTTTCGACACTATCGAATCGATAGTATCGATAAAGTCGACTTTTTACGCATTGCTGGGTCATTCATTGTGACAATGTTAAAAGGATGTGACTGTTTATAAATATCTGTATTAGTTACAGGATGTCTTGCTATTGTTAAAATTTTTCAGAATCGACAGTCGATAGTATCGAAAATAAGTTATCATGTCATCCCTGGTCTAAATTTTTAGATCAAAATCCGTGGGAGAGAAGATTCCAAAAATGTGCCATAACATCAAAATTTTCATAGCAATTACTGATACTGGGCTGTTTCTTCAATTTCGAACATTGTTAAGTTTACATATTATTTTTAGTTTACAATTTCTCTTGAAAAATGTCGATTCAGACGATTGAATCGTTTGCACCGGGCGGGACTCGAACTCGCAACTGTGTCAGTCGAATTGGGGATCACACCGACCAAGAGCTGAACGCTTTTATCAATTGCACCATGAACCCCCCATTGACCAAATAAAAATAATAGTATCTTATTGCAACAAATGATTATGAAAATTACGAAAAAAAACTGGTTGGGTAGATTTAAACATTTAACAAGGAGATATTAAGGAGATAAGGATATTTATGGAGATTGTGCCATAAAAATCAATGTACCCCATGTACCTTCACTAGTTGCTTCTTATAATTTAGTTCTAAAATAAAAGCAATAATAACTTATTGCAATAAACGAAAAAATACTGTTTGCGTAAAATTAAACGGTTAGCCAGGACTCAATTACTGTACTATGAAAATCAACGTCCTCAGTAGTCCAATTCCGCAAATTATTTATACGTTTAAAATAACAATAAAAACAAATTCTTTAAAGAATGAATTAAAAAATAAATAAATAGAATTGACTATCAACGAAAAGAGCAAGCAAACTCTATACAAAGGGAAATATACCTAGCCAAGACTTTAATATTGTACTAAAAAATTCAATGTTCCCTCACTAGTCGCTTTTTGTCATTAATCCAAAAAAGGAATTAAAATTAAATGATTTAGTGTATAAATGGAAAATAAAATATGAAATTGTTACAATTAGCGAAAGTCTGTTCTAAAAAATTCGTTCACTTAGCCAAGACTCAAAGATCCCATAATGATTAACCCCTAATACACCTAAAAAGTGTAATATTTACACTGATTTTGGATCAATACTGCAGGGTAAAATTAACATTTTCGGAATGTTAGTTTAACTTTTTCGGATTTCTCTTAGTGATCTCATGGTTTAAAATTGTATTTCAACTATTATTCGACGTAAAATTCTCTTTGGATAATAAAAGCATGATGGGTGGTATAATCCATTTTATGAGTTATTAGTTCGATTGAGAAGTATATTTTTTTGTAATCTTATAGTATGTATGTACTCTAGAGAGTAAATATTTGGGAATATAAGATTCAAGGAATAATTAGCGAAAATCCGTATCAAAGACTTATTATAAGTTTTGGAAAGTGCCATAATTTTTATAGTTCTTAGTGCTTTGATCTTTGGGATCTTTGGTAAGATGTTAAATATTTCCAATAAGGTTAATCATTACATTAAATTGTATTGTTGTTCACGAATTACGAAACTGAGCATGTGACCTATATTTGATATAAAAAGTACTTCCTCTGTTCCAGAAAAAGTAGGTCTCCTATATTTTTTTATAGAAAATATTCTGGCAAATGTATACGACTTTTTTGGAATGTAGGGAGTATAATTATAACCGGCGCAATCTAAAAGAATCGCTCTCATGAGAATTCTTTCAAGAACTAATTATGTTCCGAATTCGGCTAGTTACATCCCCCTCGGTTAGTTGAGCTCCCTAGTAACTATTTTGTCCTAAATTCGTATTAAAGTTTCCCTTGTTTCGTTAGCTTTTTTTCTCACTTTACAAGCTTCTGCAATATTCATGTGTCTGTGGAGACGCCTGGTGATTTACATAGAGCTTTTCCGCTCTCTTTGTTTTGATAGTGGCGAGACAGGTGGGTTAAAAGAAGGCAAAGATGGAAAAGTTCCGATAGTGGAATGAAAGTATAATGAGATTAACTAAAGATAGAAGAGAAAAAAAATTGTATTTTTGTGTGGACTTACATATTCTACTTCACTCTCTTCGATCATCAAATCATCAGTCCTTACCTGAAACGATAAAAGAAACGACTGTTAGGAAAATCATTTGACAAAAAAAAAGATTCAATTGCTATTTGCAAATGGTAAGGTGTGGAAATTTTGTGGAGTAAATCATCTCTCTTTTCCCCTATAACAAAGATGACTAAAGACTGCTTTAGAGTAGTGCCTTAACATAGACGGTTCACTGAAGAAACTACCCTGCTTTTAGATGTGAAATCTAATTAAATTTCGTGAAATCCACTGCACTCCTTTCGTGGTTGGCATTCCTGTGTGAAGTACTCTAAGGGAGTGAAGAAGGGGGTGGAAAAGTGTTAAATCGATTTTACATCTCCATTTCCCTCCAAAGACCCGAACGGATGACACCATTAAACCGCATACTGGCAAACGGAGTGTGTCTACATTCTGATTAAATTCCCATTACATCGCCTTTCGTGCTCTTCTGTACTTCCCAAGCACGCCGATTGCAACAAGTAAATTTCCCATGAAAAGTCCTAACACACTTCAAAAAGTCTCATTGGTATGCAGACGGGTATAGTGAATTTGTGTGTTTTTCTCTACTCAACCTCTTCGTCTCAATTGGAGGTTGTCTCTGCCTTGAGCTTTTTCTCTGTACTCTACAAACCCTAACCATTCCCACCCGTGCAACCACTTGCAGAAATCATTTTTGTTCTGGACACTTGATTCCTGTAGCGTGTTCCTGCATTCTTTCACCCCATTTCCAAACGATAGCAACAGATATCAAGTCGACACTAACCCTGTGAATAAGTGAGGTGATTTAACGGGGAGGGTTTTGGTTGAAAACATCCAAGTCAGAAGAATCGAGTTCGATATTTTGGAATAGGGCTTTGAGCACGGGATATCTGTTTAACAATCAATCTTTTAAGTATATTTACCCATAATAAGCCCTTAGTTCTCGACTCATTGAAAATCGGACACTTTTTTAATCCTTGGATAAAAAGATGTTTAATTTCGTAAATCGTGTCCACGATAAAATTGTTCCAAATAACTTGATATTTTTATGACAGATGTCACTAGCTCCGCATATTCATTGTACACTGAGAAAAAATAGGGTACGATTAACATTTATTCTCCTCAGAAATTTAACACATTTTAGGTGTAAAAATATATCAAAATTTTTAATGTTAATTTTACACCTTATTAAGGGTAAAATTAACATGAAAAAGGATACCATTAACACCAAATACACCTAAAAAGGGTAATATTTACACAGACTTTGGATCGATCTGCTCATGTAGACGTCAGAGCAAGGTATTCTTCATGCAGGGCAACATGAACTCGTCAATTTAAATCACGGAATTCCTCCAAAAACGCCTGTTGCCTCTGTACAGATGCCATGACACACCCCCGATCTTTTGGCCAGAGTTGTCGTCGTACCATTACTCAAAAGCAACCAAATAATGGTATGAGGAGAACGACGTTCGTTATGTACACAAGTAGTTGACTCCGCCAAACACTCCAAATCTCCGTCCAGTTGAAACATATTGGGCTATTATCAAATACGATCTGAAGAAGGAGGCTAAACGTCTCGAAAACATCGAGAACTTTAAGGAAAAATGGAATGAAACAACCAAGAACCGCGGTGATTTTCTTGTACAGACCTTGATGGGAGGACTCAAGAAGAAGATCTGAGATTTCGCCAATCAAATACTTAAATAAAAAAAACTAATATATCTAATAAATCTACAATGAATTAAAGTTTCAAAAAATATTTTTCATTTTTTTAATATTATGTAGGCTTCATTTTTAAAGCATTATTCTTGGGAACAATTTTATCGTGGTCACGCTTTAGTAAGAATAATTCAAAATTAAAAGAAAGATATTATTGATTAGTATCAATCGTATTGAGATATTTATATTATAATTTGTAAAGCTTTAAGACTTTTAAGTTTCAAAGATTTAAAGAGGTTGAAGGCTTTTATCCTGGCTTCTAGGACTTGGCATAGTTCAAAATTGTTATGCTATTAAGTTTCAATTGTTCAACCAGAAATTAACTATTATATATTTTTGAATGAACCAGAAGAATTTCGGACTTCTAGATCCCGTCTCAACGCTGAAGTATCTTACCACCTAAAAACAAACAGAGGTTTAAGACTTGATATTGTCCTTACGCTTATACAAGCTTGAGGCCTAAAATACAAAATAGACACAGGGATCGGCTTAAGGATCAGCCCGAAAAATCAGGATTGGTGTCGATATACTCACGGATCAGCCCATAATTTGAAGGATCAGGCTGATCTTCAAAATTCATGAGGTCTAGTGAAATTACGGGGATTAGGTGACATCAACGCCAGTACTGAAAATAAAAAGCTTTACTTTGGGGGTTTTTGGGTGCTTTTCGAAATGTCAATTGGGTGAAAAAATATGGAGAGTAATGGTACGCAATATCGCAAAATCTTAAAATGCATTTAGATTGCAGCAAAGAAAAGATCAGAGTGCTTCTTACTGTACGAAAAATCCATTGATGTTGCACTTAAGAACACTTTCAGCAAGCAAAATGTGGCGATTTAATAGAAATTTACGCTGAAAACGGTAATCCTTGATCCTAAATCCTCAGTGTATGATAGTTTGAGCTGATCCCTTACCGCCAAATTTTACGAGCTGAGTATTCTCTAAAATTAGCCTGTGTCTATTTTCGGCATAAGTCCTCAGTGTATGATAGTTTGGGCTGATCTTTTACCGCCAAATTTTTCGAGTTGAGTATTCTAAAGGATCAGCCTGGGTCTATTTTCGGCATAAGACTCAGTCAAATGGAATAACTGCTCTAATTTCTTATCAATCGAGTTTTTTTTTTTTTGGAAAATCTTGACTAAAGATGAGATTTTAAGGGTATACTGATCTATTAGATTCTGAAAGACTAATTAAATGTGTCGCTATATAGGATTTACAAATCTTCGGGAACTGGGATAAACCCCTAATCTAAAGACTCCTTTGTACAATAATTATTAGGCCATTGGTTCAACGTCAATTTAAGCTTTCGACTAATTTTGAACGAACAAGTTTTGAGAACCAAATTCATTTTAAACTAGGAGATAACCAAGGATGACAATTTTATTTGTATTCTATCATTCCACAAAAACTACTCCGTAGTTCCGTAATCCCTAAATTATTCCATTTGTGATTTTCTTTACTTTTCCGATTTCGAATTTATCGAATTTTGAACGTGGCCGAATACGGCCTAAATAGCAATACCCCAATCGTCGATAACTGATCGGTCGTAGGCAATTCCTCCGCTATCTATTAATACGCAACGAAAATTAAATTCTGTGATACTTTTACTATTAGGATTCTGTAATTAATTCCACTTGAGATTCTATCCGAATATTTCAAGTAATTTCCAAATACGCCCCGAATAGACTAATGTGCTGAACAGATCTACGGCTTAAGCCGAAATACGGCTTAATGTAATTATAATGAGAATAATTCAGCGCCTAGCAAGTTGGCCTTTTTATATGGAGCTAGTTGAAGCCAATTCCTAAATTGATCTCGGACTCAGCTCACAGTGCTCCAAGGATATAATTTATTTAAACAAAAATTTACTATATTTATCCCTCCATACGGAAAGCTATGTTATAATACGGAAAAATTTCTCACTTTTTAAATATTTAGCACAACGATCACGAGTACAGAAAAATTCCCATACGCATTTGTATGTGAAAGTAAGAAATTGATTTCAACTATGAAGGCCACTCGCCGGGGACTAGAGAATAATGATTAGATTACCTCTTCATCAGTCTTTGACTAATCCGTCTTTCGGCTTAAGTCGAGGTAAAGGATCAGGTAACGAAATTCATGCAAAGAACCTCTGATCCATAATCCTAATTTTACAAGGGGTAACTTATTCCCATTTTTTCTGACAAGGGTTTCTGGTTTCTCGGGTTTCGCGTTGTAATTTTTGGGTTTCTCGGGTTTCGCGATGCAATTTTTGGGGTTTCTCGGATTTCGCGATGCAATTTTTGGGTTTCTCGATGTAAAAAGTGAGTTTCTCGGGTTTCGCGAAGCGTTTCTCGGACAATTGACGAGGGTTTCTCAATATGAGTTACCCTTGTAATTTTATGATGATTCTTAATAGCCAAATTTAACAAGCTAAATATTCTCGAGGATCAGCCTGAGTCTATTTGAGCTTCAAACTTTACTCAATCACAAAATGAATATGAACCAAAATATTTTAAAGAATTAAATTTTCAATTTTAAATATTTAATTTAGTTATTTCGGAAATATTTGCCACAATTCTTCCTGAATTCTTCTGGAGAAACCCATAAACAGTTAGAGTAGAGGACTCAGGGGTGCATTACAAAAGCTCAAGATGGGCATACAGACAAGGGGATGAAAAAGGTGTGATTCCAAGAGATTTTTGCTTCTTTGTAGTGTTGCTACGGTGTTGTTAGACGGGGTCGGTTTCTTTTGCAAGTATAGTGAGTGGGGAAATAAAAGAAATTGCAAGAGAAGTCATGAAGGATGTGCAATTAACCAACGAGGGAAGTGATTAAAATTTATGGAGCACACACAGGACTCAGAATTTCAGCTCCTACACAATTCTCTGGCTCAATTCCTTGTTTCCCAGTATATAAATTTTTTCTCGCCATCATTTCACTATTTCACCACCACTTTTATGTGACTGTGACTTATGACTCCCGTCGAGTGGTTTTTCTCCTATATATAGCTATCCAACCAAGGGAGCGACTCCTTGAATACTTTTTCCCCAACACACTCTGGGCTTTTCTTCTGTACCCGCCCAAGAATACAGAGTCCACTTCCTGATTGCTATTCTTTCATCGCTTGAATAAATTATCAAGCTGGAAAAATGTACAACATTTCCCATTTTTCGCTCCATTCTCCGGCCTCCCATTCAACATCTTCTTCAGCTTTTACCCCATATTTCTTTGTTGCTCTGGTGAAGTCTTTTTCTCTCTTTTCTCGAAATCTGGGGGAATGGATGTAAAAGCTCATATTTGAATTTTCTAAGAGAGATTTTTTTCTTCATCTTGGCATTCTTGAATTCTGATTTTTCCCCTTGATTGCAATTCGACGCTTCACATTTTGTTGGTTTCTCCTTTGACCTCAGAAAGTCGACTTCTCAACAATCGCTACCTTTCAACTCACCAGAAAGAAATCTGAGAGACATCTCTATAAAATCCAGAGAAGAAATTGGACTCAAACGGAAAACTTAAAGGTGAATCCTTTGGTGGATCAGGAGTAAAAAATAATGTTTTGAATTTCGAAAGAAAGTGGAAATGGATCTACATTAAAGTACATATCTCCTGGTAGTGTTTATCACGTAAAATCAAGATAATGAACTCGAACCTATTGAGATTTGTTTAATTTACAAGTTTAGTAGTAGCGTACTAATTAAAATTTATTTGATTCGTTATCAAAATCAAAAATTCAACGCTTGTACAATAAAGTTAATTCAATCACAATAAATATTTTGGAACTAAGCCAATGCAGTTTTCAAAAGTTTAAACGTTTAGTTGAGATATTATCAGCTTACAGATTAACTGAAATAAATCTGGTTAAAACTAATGCCACAGACATATGACTTAAATCCAGAGATGGCTTTACGTAATTAGAATCAAAATAAAGATTAAACTTCGTAATGTAATTCTGTCCAGAGCATTACATTTCAAATTCCAAATAGTTCTAGCCAAAGAAGGTAAATATAAGATATAAAGACATAGGGCAAGTGTGTCAAATTCCGGCCAGCTTGCAATTCCGGCCACCTTTTTTGTTCCTCGAATTTCCATGAATTTTTAGTTTTTACATACTCTAGAGATTATACAATGCAAAAGAATAACAAAAAATGTAGCTTCGACAAAAGAGATGACGTGAAAAAGACATTGGAAAAATTCCCAAAGGGCAGGGAACTATGAGAATGAAGGTGGCCGAAATAGGGCACCAAAGTGTTGTCTACATTTTTATTCATTTTAAAATGTATTAAGAATGATCTTAGTAAATAATGACGATAAACTGTCTACAAGCTTCTAAGCAACACTCCTAAAGTAGAAGGAATGATAAAAATCAATTTCTATTAAAGATATTACATTTCAAACCTTAGACTTTGGCGCTTGCATGCAACTGTGCCGAAATTTGGCACACTTACCCTATGACTTTACCAAATCTATTTTTTATGATTTCGGCACACTTTTAGATCAGGAAAATTTAATTCAATCAAAATTCGCTTCATTTTCTATCATAAAAGCGTTGTATAAATCTATTGTACTCTTTCGTACTCTTCTTCTTCTTCTTTTGAACATCACACCAAATTTAGTTAAGTCCAATTTTGAGACGGAAAAGTCGGAAAGACTTATGGAAATCGATTGAGAAAAAAATAAAAGTGAATTTCGATTTTATGAAGTTTTCCTAACCTAAAAGATGTGCCAGAGCCATTACTGATCAAAATATTGTAGATAATAAAAAATGTTTCATCTTTAATCATACAACCTACTTTATCAAAAAGGATTAAACTATTTCTAAAAAGATGAACTTGTAAAATCCTCTTTTTATCCCAGAAGGTTAGGATTGTTTAGTACAGTGAAACCTCAATAGAGTCAACTTAAATCCAAATTGACTCCGATAGAGTCAACTTTTCCATTATTATTGAACTAATAATATTGTATGACTTTTTCGAAATTTATATCAGTGTTTTGGTGTATAAATGTAACGTTTTTAACACAAGAAAAGCAATAATATGATAAAATTCGTATATTAACCGTATAACCAAATTTCGACAAAATAATTTTTTCGTGATTTTAAGCCTTTTGATTGATTGAAAAAGACCGATTGAAAGTTCTCTTCTTTTCTCACTTGTCTTTAGATTTTTTTTCATTAAGCCCTATGATCCCGTATGACGTACTTTCCTGTAATCCTGTAATGAGGGTCATAATAATAATCCCCAGGTTGACTTATTAATGGGTCATCTGAAGACTTCAAGTAGATATCTCTAATCATTTAGCGCTCATTTTTCAGAACAATAAGAAAATGAGAAAAATTAGTTTTATTGCTCTTTTTGTGAAGTTTAGAGCCATAGTTTATGACATTCCAAAAATAACAACTATCAATCTCTTCTTTCATAGAATAAAAGTTTAAAATAAATTCAAATTAATAACGTTAATTGCATCAAAATTTTCAACAATTAAATATCTACTGAAGCTCTTCTAAAAAAAATGAAAAAAAAATCTTTAAGACACCATTTCCTTATCTTAAATCCTTATCAAGTACAAACATAAAATAATACTCCCTCCGTTCCGAAATAAGTCGTACGTTTGGCAAAAAATGAAGGATTAAGGAATGGTTTCAGAGAATGTTTTTGTTAATTGCAAATATCTTGTATATGAACTATCCTCCATGTTCAGGGATAATATGAAGATCTTACCACGATGGTAAATTGAGGAATCGATATGTTGAAGTGCCCATTTTTCGCGTTTTTTTTTTCAAAGAGCTCCGGTAGATAGTGAATTACTAAAAAATGTACTGAGATTAACATTATAGGCTAGAATTTGTTCTAAATTTTTAGTATGCACAAGTAGAACTCAACAGTTATTACCGATATGGCATTTTTTATATCTCAAATTTTGCAGAATGAGCAATAAAAAGAACATCTTCTTTTATGTGTTCGAATATCTGAATGCAATTTGGTGAGAGATAAGGACTTGGGACCTTCAGCGGACCTCTCATAAGTTGACCCTGGGACCATTTATGTTTCTTTAAAACATATCCAGTATTGAAAAAAAGAAATCGCACGACGTGTTTTCGAGCAATCACAAAAAATTATTTTGTAGGGGAAGGGGAGGGGTGGGGGCAAAATAAAGGACATATTAATGGTCCCAGGGTAAATTTATGGGGGGGGGGTCCCCCGAAGGTCCCAAGTCTGTATCTCTCACCCTTCTGCACCCATATTAGATTGAAAATAAAACGCCAAAAATAAGACATTTTTAAGACATTCGTTCCTCAACTTACCATGAAGACTGGACCACAATTTTAGTGCTGAACATTAAAAATATTTCTTTACAAAAGATAATTGTTGATACACAAAAGATTTACCAACAAACTTTCCCGTAATCTCAATTTTCTACCAAATGTATTTTTTATTTCGGAACAAGTTTTTTTCCCAAACGAACGACTTATTTCGGAACGGTGGGAGTGCCTTTTTATATCAAAATTTCACATTTTAATTGATATTTTTTTACGGACTCCGATAGAGTCACCGAATCCAATGGAGTCAACAGGCCTGGAAATAATTAGTTGACTCTATCGAGGTCCCACTGTAGTTCACTGAACTTGGTGGAAAAAGACTTGACAATTGCGATGAGGGTTCAACACAGTATCAAGATGAACCATTTTATATTACTTTCAGAGTTTCATCAAAAACTTCCCAAGAATAAAACATACATAGCCTTCTAACAAATTTAACCCTTCGTACATTCTCTTTTTCGTGCAAAAAACCATAGGGAAATGCTAGAATAAGTGATGCTGTAAGTGAAATATTGAAATTCTTCGCTGTCGACATTTTAGCATTATTTTACGGTCGTTTCTCATCCAAGTGGAAGGATTTTTCATTGTTGCTTAACTTTCTCAAACATCTTTGAGGGACAATTCTCAGCTTCTTGCCTTCCGTCTTTCTCTCTCTCTTTCGCACATGAGGTCACAGAAGAAAATCGTGCGTATGACGGAGGTCAATCGAGAGAAAAGTCTTAGTATTTCAGTGCCTTTGGGGTTGGACTGTTGGGACATATTCTTCTCAATTTGTCATTTCTTCATGTTAGAGGCAAAACCCTTATGGCTATTTTGAGGGAGGGAGGGTGGAAAAATGTGAAATAATAAAAAGTAGGACTTCAAATCCACCCACAATCGTGTAGTTGTCGTCCGTCACAAATGTCTCAATTGCTGTCGCTATTTAAACTTCTCTTTCTTTTTTTTTATTTCCCTTTATTTTTATGTCGCTCTTCATTTTAACAGCTGCCATTTATCCAACTCATCCACCCACTAAATTTAGCGCTTAAGTTTGACTGTGTCATGAGAGTATCACTTGACGGAGTGGATTCAGGCACATCTTCTGGGGCAAATGGGGGGACTTGGGGATCAAGGGAAAATGTGAGACAATAAATGTGTTTAATATGGATAGCATGGGGTACAAGAAAAAAAAAGTCCAAAATGTATTGTAGGAAAACAGGTCAATAAAAATACATTTTATTAATGGTTCGACTGCACAATTTATTAGGCGATCCGTGAATTTGTACATTTATGTCTCAGCAATGGATGTATTTTTCAGCACCCCTAGGGATGAGGTCCTAGCGATTTGGTGCTACGCCTTGTGAGCTTTTTGGGGTGTAAAGTTCTCTTTTTTATCAGGGAGGGCGGAAGTGGGAGAGTGTTTCATATGCAATTTTTATGTTACACTCCAATGAAAAATATGGTGCACATTGACTGCTTTTCTTACACTGTCGCCCATTTCACATAACACCATCCCAACCCTCTCGACCCCCCCCCCCTCCTCCAAATCCAAAAAGGGTTGAGGACCGTGAGGAAAATGTCTCACAAACATGAGGAAATTTGTTGCATAAGGAGTAAATTTAAATGTTGCCTTTTCGGACGAGAATTTTTCAACCATTTTTATTTTGATACTTTTCCTTCCCTTCCCCCTCCAAAAAAAACAACTTCTTTTGCCCCCAAAAGGAAAGTCCTCACGCCAAGCAATTCACACGAAAAAGAGCAGAGTTATAGTATAGAAGAACGGTGAGAAAAAGGTGGCTCAAGCAATACAGTCAACAATAAATTTATAATACAGGGAGGAACTTGTTAAAAAATTCAGATGGAAAATAGTGAGATGGGATATTTTTCTTTTGCTCTCTCTCTCTCTCTTTATCGATGGGAAGATGGGATATAAAAATTCAACTTTCTACTCCGGTTTTGTATATCGTAGGTTTTTTTTTCATTTGGCAATTCCTTCTCAAAAAGTGTTCAGAATACTGCAAAAGAGTGAGATGAGATATATTTTTTTGTTGGTAACTACTGGATGAATGATTTATATGGGATAAAGTGAACGATCTCTCTATCAAATGTTAATTTTAAGAAAGATACAGTAAACAGATGATGTCTTGAATATAATGAAATACAATGGTAACGCAAGAAATGAACATTAAGTCAAGTTGGTTTAATAAAAAAAAAGCTTTCATTTAATGCTATACTTCAGTCGAGATGAATTATCTTATTACCACTGGTTCAGTTTTGTTACAAATTCCAAGACCTTTCGACCGAGCTCAAACATGATAACAATCGGTTGAGGAATACGTCCCTTAGATATATTTTTTGCATTTGACTTTGAAAAACCGAGGAATATCTGAACGGTATGTTAGAATATAGACAAAATGAGCACCTAGAAAACCGTTTTCTAAGAACAAAAATCTTTTAATTGTCTCCAAGCATATCCCCTCTATCAAGAAATGTATATGGGAAACTGGGGCAAAAAGTAACAAAACGGATATTTTTTTTACAAACTACTTGAACGCCCCAGAAATTTCCAATTAGCTCAATTTTATAGGAAATTTAACGCTCTACAACTTTGTGAAAGTTATTTTCCTCTATTTTGTAAGTAAATACATTTATCGAGCCGTTTTATAAAACGTAATTTTGTGACAATTCTCAAAAATGCTGGGGCAAATAGTATCAGACATGGGATGTTATCGCATTTTGATTCGCTTTGTTACGGGATTCCGTGAATTTGAAAAATAATCCTAGATAAGATATTTTCATAGGAAATTTATTCCTCTACACCTTTGTAAAACACCGTTCTCTCTATCTGAACGATAAAAGCGCTTTTCAAGCTATTTTAGAAAAAAACACACAAAAGACTGCAAATCGTTTGACCAATGCAAACAACAAGCGGCGACACATGGCATTGATGTTTTTTTTTGCCGTGAGACAGCATAAATTGTTTCGGTTTTTCTTATTTTTTGCTCCATACTTTTTGTTACTTTTTACCCCAAGTGATCGTTCTTAATAAGAAGATTTATTGAGAGAAGAATCTTTGTAAAATTCTAAAATAGATAGCGGTTTCGTATTCAAAGACTCCAAGTCATTTAAGAAATAATCATCAGTGCATAAATTTTGAATAATAAGTAGGTAATAATTGATATATTCTTCAAGGAAAATATTTTAAAATTTTCAAAATTTTGAATTCTAAGAAACATACAACATCGAAGAAGGTCTATGGAAGCTATCCATGGAAAAAAATTAAACCGCTAACTTATTTATCTTGGAAAATATTGAATTTTGAGATTTTCGATTTGTGACTTTTTGCCCCAGTCTCCCCTACTTTAAATTCTTCTTAAAATTTGTCCTTGTAAAAGTATGTATGACCTTGATTTCAACTCCTATACTTAATAAGTTTTGTTTAAGCGTTTGGAGGATCTAGAAACTGAATCCTGAAAATAAATGATTGAAGATTTTCCGGTGATCGTCAGTGGGAATGAAGTCACCTCAAACACTTTTTTAATCTTCCCCAGAGCTTTCGGTCCGGATATGGACCTTCTTTCAGTCGCTATAAGGGTATTTTTATTCATTTTAAAAATTCTTCTTGTACAAGGTCGTTTTTTCGTTGAACATTTTCAAAACTATTCACTCGACTAAACTATGTTTCTTGATTTCTTGAGGATCATTTGTCTTATTCACAATAATATAAATTATCACTATCAGGAACTATCAATTGAAAATCTTCAATCATACATTAACCACGCCAGTTCAAATATCCTAAAAAACTTCTGAGCACTAAAAGTCTTACTATTTAATTTAATAATAACCTATTATGAGCCTAAATAGTGTATTTTCTCCACAAAGCTTGCAAACAACACGTACATCATGTTTAAAATTTAAAGAAATTACGTAGGGTGAAAGGAACACCTACTGACACTTTAAGAAGTCGTATCAGGAGTTATTGACACCCTACTCTATACGATTTGGAATACGAAATTTGAACATCTATCCTTAGCAGAAAACGTAGACTAAGGAGAAACCGTCATATTATTTACATTTTATTAGATACTTTAAATAAATTTCATGATTTTGACAAAAGTGTCATTAGGGGTTCCCTGTCGAAGAGGTGTTCCTTCGACCCTATATTTTGTGTAATAAAGAACCAAAAAAAAAATTGTGTCGCATTTTGAGTCATAATTATTTATAATCTTGCTGAATACTATATTTAGTACAGTTTCCAGTGTTACCTAACAACCTACTACCCTATATGACCATCGAGGAACTTTAGTCGAATATACTTGACCATTCCAATGGATCAATCACTGATCCTGATTCCCACGGGAGGCAATATACGTAATTGGCACTTGAAGTACATCCTCGGCTCTTCAAACTTAATACCGTACTTGAGCTTAAAAAGCTCGCGCAGGAAAGCCGCCAGCTATTTGCCCCTCGCACTTGGGCGGTGTAAATTGTATGGCATTGTATTGAGGAATGAGTAGTTGGGGTTTGGTACAAATTCTGGCCCTGGGGGAGCAACAGGTCGGCCATATTGTGAATACGGTGGTTGGTGACGCAACACAGACACATCTATTGTGTGTCCCCAAGCTTTTAAGCGGGAGGGTGAAAATGGAGAAATGTACTGGGAATGCCAGGAGGAGGAAAATGGTTCTCTGTGGCTAGAGTCCTGTACCTTCGAGTGTTCTACCGTTTTGGCGCCACTCTTAGAATTTTCGGGCAGATGCTCCAGCAACAGTGAGTTTGTGCGAGAATTACCACCCTCCCAATTGGGCTAGAGTGGTGATTCTCGGCTTCTACTGCCATTGGCAGTGATGATGATGAAAATGATGATGACACGTCGTGTGGCTTTAGGGGGTATTACGTGGATGAGTGTGGATTTCAAGCACAATGTTTTTTACACCCTCTATACCCTTCGTGCCCCAACATTGCATTATTCGGTAGTTTTTTTTCTATCCGTCGTTGACTGAATTGAGAGAGAAAGTCAAACTGCTGTTGGGAGATAAAAAAGCTCTTCGACAGAATGTTTGGCACAGAAATTTCCTGGCGATTATCTTCCAGTTCATAAGTATGGATCTTAGGATAGGGTAACTGAGAAAATAACATATTACATTGTATATATCCGAATAACCAATTGATTGGTAACTTTTTATAAAATTAATTATCAAATCTGAAATTGCAAGGTAAATTTATACCCATAGTCTATCATAGTCTATCAGCCTAGTTCGCCAGTTTTTAAAATCCTGAAAAATTTATTTCTCAAAAGATTTTGGTACAACTGGGTAATTTGCTCGTCTGAGACAATAGAAACAACCAAAGTTCAAATTTAGGTTCTGTTCAAAAGTTACCCATCGTATCCTACGCCAAAAGAGAAGTACCGTTGCAAAACTTAAACACAAAAGCCACGTCCCAATGATCGAAAGAGTAAGATTGCGAATACAAGTTACCGAGATGAGGTACTTCCAAGCAGAAGGGAACCTGTCGTCAAGATTGAATGAAGAAAATAGCCGTTCGTGAGGAGATAAGAGTCGAGGAGTTGCTTCCTCGTGTTAATATATCACAACTTCGATGGTATGGTCATGTTCGGCGCAAGAATGAAGAAAAATTCCCCAAAAAGCTATGCAAGCCAATGTAAGGAAGTGTCAACCTCGAGACAGACCTAGGACAAGGTGGCTGAATGAAACTCTGGATTTTGCCTTCACTGAGAAAAAAAAGAGGGTGCGATTAACCTTTTTCCTCATAACTTTAACACTTTTTAGGTGTAAAAATATATCAACATTTTTTAATGTTAATTTTACACCTTTTTAAGGGTAAAATTAACATGAAAAATGCTAACTTTAACCCATAATACACCTAAAAAGGGTAATATTTACACCGATTTCGGATCAATACTGCAGGGTAAAATTAACATTTGCGGAATGTTATTTTAACTTTTTCGGATTTCTCTCAGTTTTGGAACGTCCTGGGACCGACCACTAAAATCTTAGTGAAGTGACAGAAGATCGACAAACGTAACATGGTAATCTGGGTGTCCTACGCCCATGACACCGTTAGCAAAATGGTTGAAAGTAATTGAAATGAAGAAAGCAACTTCCTTAATAACCTAATAATCTAGGGCCTAGTAGTTTGATTCAAACTTTAAACAAACTAAAAAATATTGGATATAATGTCATTCATTCATTCATTTTCAACCGCTTATCCCTATTGGGGTCGCGGGCCCATGACATCCAATCTAGCAGCCCACGCCTGTCGATCCACCGCCACTTCAGGAAGATGTTCGGGTTCGATCCCGAGGCGTTCCAAGGCAAGATTCTGAATTTGATTCAGCCACCTTGTCCTAGGTCTGCCTCGAGGCCGAGGTCTCCTCACAATGGCTTGCATAGCTTTTCTGGGGAATCTTTCTTCATTCATGCGTTGAACATGTCCATACCATCGAAGTTGTGATCTCTCAACCCGAAGAAGCAGCTCCTCGACTCTTAGTTCCTCACGAACGGCCACATTCCTCACTCGATCTCTACGAGTGATTCCCTTTACCGCTCGAAGGTACCTCATCTCGGCAGCTTGTACTCGCGATCTTACCCTTTCGGTCATTACCCAAATCTCATGACCATAGGTGAGAATAGGAATGAACACAGCTTTGAAAACCGATAATTTAGCCGATCGACTAAGCTCGACCTTCCTCAACACGCTTCTGCCAAGCTCCCTCATTACTGCAGAAGCCTGACCGATTCGCGACGAGAGTTCTGCCTCCATCCTACCATCACTCGTGAATAACACCCCGAGATACTTGAACTTCTCCACCTGTGTCAATGAGTCTCCACTAACATGTAGAGTGCATTTCACAGATTGTCGGGAAATCACCATTACCTCCGACTTTTTGTCGTTCACCTTCATACCTGTTTCGGCACAAACATTTACAAATCGGTCAAGTGTGCGCTGAAGCTCTTCTTCGGAAGATCCAAAAAGAACCAAATCATCTGCATAGAGGAGATGGCTCACCCTGAAATCCCCAATACGAATCGCATTCCGCCCCCGACTGCGTTCCATAATCTTGTCCATGTATATTATGAACAACAATGGTGATAGAACACACCCTTGACGCAGTCCAACACTCACTTGAAAACCTTCCGATTTGGATCCGTTTACACGAACACAGCTACTACAGTCTCTGTACAATGACTGAATGGCTCCTACCAATTCTTCATCCAGTCCGTACTCGTGCAGTACATCCCAAAGTTGTTCTCTCGGTACTCGGTCATATGCTTTTTCCAAATCTATGAAACAAGCATAGAGTGGAATTGCATACTCCCAAGCCTTTTCGACAATCATCCTCAGGGTAAAAAGCTGATCCGTGGTGCTTCTACCAGGTCTGAAACCGCATTGTTCCTCACCCAGTCTGGGTTCGACTATTTCTCGACATCTTCTCTCAAGGATTTTGGCATACACTTTGCCGGGCAAACTCAGAAGGGAAATTCCCCTATAATTGGAGCAATCTTTCTTGTTTCCCTTCTTGAATATGGGTACAATGACCCCAACTTGCCAGTCCTTTGGTGCTCTCCCACTTTGCCAAGCCACCTTAAAGACACGCGTGAGCCAATTGACACCCGCTATACCCATGAGTTTTAGCATTTCGGGACGTATTTCGTCAATTCCTGCAGCTTTTCCATCCTATAATGTTTGTTTGTCCTATAATGTTTGTTTTATTATTATTGTTGCCCTAAAGCGTAGTGACTTGAGGAACCTAACAGAGACCGTAATTCAATTAGAACCTAACGCAATCTCACTCTAGAAGTTAATGTTCCAAAGATTGGCCGCATAGGAATTATCTTTTATACATAGCAAGAGCTAGGGTTTTCAGTGTTAAAATCCCATATTGTAATAACTTTAGAAACCTAAAATTACATCAGTAATTTAGTAATCACTATACTAGATGTTATTACATAATTATCGTATATATAAAGTCAGATTCATTATAGTTTTCATTAGCGAGAATTTCAAGCAAAATCATTTTTAGAAATTAAAAATAGATTATCTGCAACTGTATTAGCAATCTCTGCAGGCTTGTAAAACCTTCAGATTTTTAGATGTAAAGCCATAAGGCTCTTAATTGCTGTAATTTCCGAGTAAGCAAGAATTCTTCGAAAATTCTGACATACGATTGCTATATGAAGAGCTAGAATCTAACTAATTTCGATAAATAACAATAAAATTGCTTATTATTCAAAAATCCCAGATCTTCGGGAACATTAAGGTACACTTTCAGCCCTAAGTCTGCTTAAGAGAATTCCCGAATACAGTTTTTTTCACTTGCTAAGGAACCTAGATCAATAAATAAATTAGAACTCGGTAACCTAAAATTCTCATAATCCAAACTACATCCTTATAGCTTAAGTTATATAAAAAAATAGTTTATGGGATACTATAATATTCCTAAATTACAAAAAATTATAGGTCAATAATAAGGATAAGCACCTAAATGGATGTAAATCAAAAACTTATATAAATTTTTTATCCCTTAAAAATTAGTCTAAGAGGTTTATACGATTATCAGGTACTGTCAATATTCAGGGATATTTTATTAGTACAAAGTCCCTAAGAGTCAGTCAATTTAATAAATAAAAGTTAATTAGAAAGCGACAAGGAACTACTGCGTAAGTAGCCTAAATAAGGGAGACAGGGGAGTCAGATCCTTCAGTATATTCAAATTTAAGAATTTCGTCTCCCGAAAGTTAGAGTACTCAGGATCTAAAATCAAATTTTAAGAACCTAATACTAATCACTAGCCAGTTTGAAATACCATACATATATTATTGTTGAAAACTCGCTTTTTGAAGTTAATCTAAAGACTTTGTTTCGAAAAAGAGACTTTTCACAATGGCAAGAACCTACAGTCTAGAAACTATTGGAACCTAAATCTGTAATGATTTGTAATGGTTATTTCTTGTAAATCAAAAATGGCTTTCGCTAGTAAAGAACAAAGTCAATATTGACCTGACTTTGAAAGGGAAGCTTCAGGCCCAGGCGTTTTGGACTCTTATTAGTATACTACGTTACCTCAAAGCCTAGAAGAATACATTGTGCAGTAATTTAGTTAAAATTATTGTAATGAGACCCTTAAAATTCAAATCGAATACAAATTGCATACTAATCCAAGCTCCTTTGGGTAAGAACTTGAAGCTAAACTAATCGGGTTTTAGACTGGAGGCTTGGCCTGATAGTTTCACTGATTTTTAAATATCTAATAAAGTATTTGCCTCTAATAACCAATTCTAAGTTACAATTCCTTAAAAAAATTGTCCTGATAAGTAATTAGAAGAGTTAAGCCATGGCTAAACGGGACAAACCGGACAAACCGTTTACATTTTATTTTTAAAAACCGTCAAACGATAAATCAATAAACTTTCCAGAATTTGGAGTAAACTGTAATGTTGGTACAGAATTTATTGAAGCTCATTTGTTGACGAGGACTGAGTAAGAAAAGATTTCCTTGAAGAATTCTTCAGAAGCCATATACCTAAATTTAGGTCTAAAGCTTTGCACATTGAAATTATCAGTCCTCTCCTTCAACAAACATATTTTTTGATGTATTCCTAGGCGACCACAAAACTCCAAGATAAACCTCTAAGATGGGCAGATAAACTTGAAATACCAGATTTCTGAAATCCATGCCATCTTCCTTTTGAAGTATGCCATAAAGGACGAAATCCCCTCCTTTGTGTCCTTTATGTTTGGGCTTCCCATTCACCGGTTATTGATCATTCGTCGTTGAGTTGTCGTCTTTTATTTGTCCAGCCAATCTGTTGATTTGTCCTGATGATTGTCTATTTTTTTCCTCTGACCAAAATATACCATGTCACATAAAAGCCTACAATATGTAATGTTGTAGGGCTGTGAGAGAGTGATAAATTGCCCAATTGGAAAGTGTGTGAACGCATAACTTTGCATGTCACGCATGAGTGTAGGCAAGAAAAGTATCTCGTCCAAATTATGCGTTCTTTATGACATACAAATGACATTGCTTAATGTTGCTAGTAAAAAAATATTCTCATTTACGATTTCGGAGGGAGTTCTTTTTTTTTACGCCAAAAATGGTTTAATGGCTGAGGGTAGGGAATGACAAGAAAAACTGGGTTGGTTGTGTTGGATGAAAGCGATAGTATAATAATGTTGTGGTTCAATTTAGCTCTTGGATGGTTGGATGATGGTTGTAAAAATCTCATTAGTCGTAGAATTTTCCCGTGTAAATTGTATAATTTGTTACTTGCTCACGGATGACGATCAAAAGCTGGGGTGTACATTTCTCACATTTTTGGACAGAACCTAAAAAAACCATGGGAAGGAGATAGGAGGAACACCCCACAAAGAAGCAAAAGCATCTCTGAAAAAGGGGTTAGAAAAATGGGGTGGTGGAAAAAGATGGGGCTGTGCCAAAATGGGGTTGGGCGGATGTTTGTATTTATGCAAGGAAGGATGGTCTCATTAAAGATTTTCCAGTTTCCTCATCTTCCGGATCCCCTGGACTTATAGGGGCGGAAAAAGGGGTTAAAGACGCTGATGGCAGGTGGTTTTCACATAATGCTGAATATTTCATAAACACATTTCTAAGGCCTTTGTGTATGTGACTTTCTCAATGTGCTTCGTTTATGATATTTTATCTTGCAAAATTCCTTCGTGGTATATTTTCCCTGAGATTTTCCCGCACAGAAAAGCGCATCTTAATGCTTTTTGGGAGAAAACATGGTCGTCTTTTGCAAATCATATTTTATTAAATAGAGGATTTCCATTTCACATATTACAAAACATTAACACGATGGAAAAGATGGAAAACACTCTCTCTCTAGAAAGGTGGATTTTGGATGGTGTAACCAGGTAATAGTATGTATCACATAGAATTTTCATGCATAATTCAAAAAGTTCACCTAATTGTTCCCATAAGTGTGGATCCAAAATTTTGAACAGGTGTAGAATATTCACCATCATTAATCTTTTATAGTTACTGTGGTAGAAGGACTAAAATTAACAGGCACTCTTTCCTCTTTGGTCTTTTTTAATATTGCTACTTAAGAATGCAAAATTGATTAAATAATTGATGACTAAGGATATCACTATAAAATAAACTGTAATACAGTGTTACGGTTTATAATAACAGGGGCTACTGAGGAAACGCCGAATATCAAGTCAATTTACGCAAAGTAATATTAAAAACAAAGCCCTACGGTAAGGGTAGGATATTGACGTACTAAAATTTCTCTTTAAACAGTAACCTTTAATAGGAATATCCATTTTAAACAACCTACATAAATACTCTTAAAATAAAACGTACAGAAATATTGCTCAAATATTCCGCTTGAGCTTGAATATTGTGCAGTAGAAGAGAGTAGGGCAGTATCAAGGATCGTGAAATCTATCCTTCTATTGAAACATATTGTTTTCTCCTCAAATTGTACTTACAAAAAATATTTCATCTTAGCTTAAAAATATCCTTTATTGAAGAATGCTTACTGAACTCAATAAATAATGTCTGAACAAGAGTTAGAATGAATTTTCACTAGAAACACTGCTCCTCCTCCTAAAAGTGTCTAAATAGAGTATTTTGGGTGATAAGCTCCGAGCATAGAATTACTAAACCTGGAAATTTATAGAACTATATGTACAGAAGATTAAGCTCTAATCTGTTTGCCAGATGAAAGAATAAATTTCTCTGAAAAACATTTACACAATTCCCGTATCAAATGGATTATCTTAAGTTTAATCTGTGCCAACGGTAAGGATAAGTTTGGGATTTTTGGGAAAATGTTTAACTACTAAAAAGCAAATTGAGAAAGTACTTTATTTGGCTTTGTTATAGGTAAGTTTTGGTATATTTGTTCACTTTCTAGATTGCAACTGTTCTTTTGCACTTTCAACAGATCACTGTAATTTTGCAACAGAGACTTTTATTATTCAAAAAACGCAGAAATAACTGAAGCAATGTACAGCTAAATTTCTTTACCACGTCTAATAATAAGAGATTAGACTTGGTGTATTTGCCAGATGAAATATGCAAAAGTTTTGTGTGGTCTTTCCAAGAAAATGATAGAATTTCCCTTGGGAGAGGGCGTTCAATAAATCCAACCCCACATTTCCCTTTATTTGTCTATTATTCAGTGCAAGAGATAGTAGAAATAATGAGAAAAAATATTACAGAAGAAATATAATGAGCTTTGTGGGGAGGAAAAAGCATGAAGGTGGAATGGAGCTTTTCATAGTAGAAATAGATGGGGTTGGGTGGTTGGTTTTTGTCCCCTTTTTGCACCAACAGAAGCTCCAATGACGTATAGGGGAGTGGGTGGTTCACGAGTAAAAAGGATCATGCAGCGCAAGACGAATTATTTCGATTTAATGGCTTATGTATTATTATCGCCAACACCTGAGTTATAATTTTATATGCTTTTCATTAGTTCATGCGAGCAATTCAGAAGCAGACGACACTCTTCACCATTATTGTTGGGTGAAGTTGGAGTTTCTAAGCGGAAAGATGATTGCACGCGAAAATCTTCTTTCTTCCACATCTTCTGCAGACGAAAAGAAGCACATAGCGAAGGCTATTCTTGTCAAACACTTGAAGTATCATCTTTTCTGTGCAGCCAACAAGAAAACATCCAACGTTTAAATATTATATAAGAATTTTATCTCGAATTTTTTCTGCAAAAGCGCGTGGGTGTGAAAAAGAAAATTCCGCAAGGAGGGACAAAACCTCACAGAATTTTCTGCATAAGAGAATAAACTGTGCAAAAGATGAAAATGAGATATTGAGGCTATTCACAAATTTTATCATGCAGCAAATTCTACTAAATTTTCCACTGAATCGAAAGACTTTTGCAAAAATTATAGTTCTTTGGCGAGAACTTAGTCACATCGATATTTTATGCCATAAAGACACAAGTTCTTAAGGACTTCTTAAGAGAACACTGTTCTCCTTTTTTTTTCAGATAAATCAAACGAAGATATGATTTACGATTAATTAAGATTATAATTATGGTGCACAAAAAGCCGCAGAATATGCACAAACTGAAGAAAATCGGACATTGTTACGTGGAAGCCTGAGGAAAATATACCTTACAATTCAATTTATAGAGAGAAAAGTATGAAAAACAAGACGACCGTCTGCAATATTGCATCTCGGAAGTTGCACAATAAAGCACAACATAGTATAATTTGCAGACACAATTTCAAGAAAGAATATTCTGCAAATAAATGTAAAATTTGCATATTTCAGAAAGGTAAGGGCATACGCTGACGAAATCATAAAATAATGAAACGCTTACAAATAATATCGTTATTTTCTAAACTTCAAGTTTCATTAGGCTGCTTATGTTTATATTTAATTTGTGATAGATCTGATTTTAGTACAAGTACTAAAATTTATTCAATAAGACTTAAAATTACCTTTCTATTCTAAAACTAGTTTATTTATTCTTAAAATGTTAAACTACCTTAGGGGAAACTGGGGCACCACCAAACATGGGGAAGCACCAAACACTAATTTTTGTTATTAAACTACTTGGACTATTTCGACCATTTCTTCAGTGCTCAAGCATCCCTATAATGCCTATAAATTTCTTTAAGTCTTGTCCTCTGAATTCGAATATCTAATTAAAAAATCGCAGTGTTTGGTGCTACCCTGTGCTTGGTGATGCCCCAGTTTCCCCTATATTGCTTTTAATTTTCAAACAAATAGTTTTGTATATTAGAATTAACTAAAACCCTGATTTTAATAATAACTAAAATTTTTCCAAGTTCTTATATATATCGTTTGAGCTCGTTTTGGTAAGTTTTATTACTCTGAATTCGTAATCTATAAATATAAATGGTACATCAAGAAGGGTAAAGGCTTTCAGATTTCGCACTTCGCACACATTCTGGCTTCGAACACTTCATACTTTTCCCATGTTCCTTTAATTTATCTAACCTAAGATTTTTAGTAAATGTGTGACTTTTAGTACTACCTATTAATTAATATTGCCATAGGTCAAACTCATTAAAGGAATATGGGAAAAATATGAAATGTTCAAAGTCAGAGTGTGCGCGAAGCCTGAAAGTTTTCTTATACTACTTTTACTACAGGTTTAATTTTAGTACTCAAGAATTTGAGCGCTATACAGCCCTCGTTAAACAACGTAAATGTTTCGGCGCAAATCCTCTGTATATAAACTGTATTTTGAGCTTCTAAACCTTTTGAATATTAAGACGGATTTACAATATCTAGGTACTCACAACTGAAGATTACAGGAAATATTCAAGAAGATAGTTTTGAAAAGGGATAAGCTTGCAATCAAATCGATCAGAACTCACCTGAAAAGAGAAGAAGAAAAATATATTAAAAAATTTCCTTTAAGCTTACCGGTCGTTATATATAAACATAATAGTATAATTGTTTTTTTATTAAGTCCACTTTACTTTTTTTTGTACTAAATTTAGTACGACATACATTTGGTTTGTAAAATACCTCTAAGGTATTTGGGAACCTATTTGTCAGGACATTTTATTGTTAAATATCCTAAACGTATGCTATTGTGCATTTTAATCCAAGATTAAATCTGTACTAAATATAGATTACATTAGGGCAGTTCCGGTAGTTCACATCGCGAACAGTTTCTAACCGGACGGAAGGCATTCATTTGGGACTTTAATAAATCCCCAATTTAATATACCATTTTATTTTTGAAAGATAAGATACCGCAAGCCAGTCATTTTTTCGCACAAACTTCATAATATCATTACAGCTGGCTTTAATAATACTAAATTAAATTGAGAATTCTGTGTAAATTTCTACAATATACTTCAAATTATAAATTATTGCATCTTATATAGGTCTGTTCAGAAAGTACTAGTCAGTTCGAATAGTTGTACTAAATTTAGTACAATGTGGATTTTGGGTGACAATTGTTTCACAACTGTACAAAGCGGAGCAAAATCCTTAACTAAATGTGTAATCAATTTATTCAGATACGGATTCGAAGCATATGAAGTGTGTGAACGATAAACTAGAAGCATCAAAATTCTGGATGAAATTGTGTACTAAATTTAGTTTCGTATGAATTTTCACATTCAAACTTCTTAGAGATTTCACCAAAATCTAAAATTAAGCATGTACTAAATTAAATTTATCAGGAATTTTAATTTTCTGGACATCTTTTATTCCAGTTTGAGACATAAAAAATCCAAGGAGTACTAAAAACGCTAAAACCCATTTCTTCAGAATTTTCGAAAAAAAACTGTTCATCAAAAATGAATTTTAAACATTATGCTTCCGGCACACCTTTTAGATCGGTTAAATTTCATGAAATCAAAATTCGCGTCCCTTTCTTACTCAAAAGATTTCCATAAGTCTATCCTACTCTTTCGACACCAAATTGGACTGAACTAAATTTAATTTGGTGTGATGTTCAAAACAAGAAGAAGAGTCCAAAAGAGTAGAATAGACATATGCTTAACTTTTGAGAAAGAAAGAGATGTAAATCTCGATTTTATGAAATTTTCCCGATCTAAAAAGTGTCTCAGAGTCATAATAAACCGACATATATGGAGTACTAAATGCATTTAACTAGGAATAGGCAAAGCCCGACCACGCTATAACTTATTGTAAAGTAAATTTTATATTAATCAAAGTTGAGAACAGAACAATTTGCTTCTATAACCTCGAAAAATTCGCTTTTATTTTAGTACTAAATCTTCTTTAATATTATTTTTTTACAAAAACAAAACAATATTTATCAGATTTTTAATCGATTTTGATTACAATTAATATTTATTAAAATATCAGTGATACTTCCCCTTAATTTGTTCAATAACTTCCCTTAATATTTCCATTTATTCTGTTCTTTGAACTCTGATTGACCAAGAATAAAGAGATATTAGCACCTCATATGGAACAAAGACCATTGAAGTCAACTTGGCAAAAAAAGAGCAGAGAGAAAATTGCTTTACTATGGCAATTAGGTATTTGAAAGTTTGTAAAACAGACAATTTCATAGGTAAAACACCCGGCGTCTCCACATACAATGCTTCCAACACCTGTCTTTCATGTGAACTTATCAAATCCCATTAGTACATCAATGATTCAGGTGTCGTCGCATACAATAATGATAAAATAATAATAATCGATCCATGCCAACAAAGACACCCACACCACAATCAGAACGCACACGGAAAGTAGCAAAGCTCCCCGAGGATGGGGTGATGGGGCTCAATGGGTGACTCAGTGGGTGGTCCCCTAGGGGAGTTAGTTCGAGAGGTGGAAAAATAGTGTCGAGGTTGACACGAGACGCTTTTTTCTCTCTCTTTTTTTTATCGTCGTCGCGCCGTGAATATTTCCCGGTGTAGAAAATTGTCCACAAGAGTCTGGAGCTACTGTTTTGAGGGGGTTTGATAGGGTTGTGGAACTGAAGAGATGCTTGTGGAAATGAAACTAGGGGTTTGTGTTGTTATTTGGGACGATATGCAGTATCTATAAAGCATCCCCCATATTTTCATGGAGTATAACCTAGCTCGTTTTCTTTTTCTTTGGTCATGGTGGAAAAAGCGCGGCAAGAAGAGAAATGGAAAATGTGTAGAGATTTCCTTCAGTGTGGTTGGTTTTCATCATCATTAGACTATTCACTGTGCAAATATTCTTACAATGTCAGTCTCCTAGTTACGATTCTATACAGAGTGAGAGATAAAATATAACGAGAAGTGAAAAGACTCTGCAAAATACTGAATAATGTGAGTTTTATCGAATGGAAGTTCTTTATTAAATAATGGAAATTACCTATAAAGTCTAGTGATGGCACCTAGGGCAGTTTATTTTGAGTGTAGTTCTTAATGCAAATGATTTTGAAATATCTGTAAATTCGATTTGTATTTAAGGGAGGTAATGAAGCAGTTTTGGTTTTGAGTGCACATTCGCATTATAAATTTTTCGCTGTGTTGGTTTTTGTCTTGACTGTTCTCCCCTCTCATTGCAGTGTTCTAAAATCACCAAACAGTCATGACAAGAACCAATACGCAGAAAAGTTAATTATGTAGTAGCACTTGAGAACAGTAGGGTGGAGTAAGTACTTTTGGCCACTTTAAGGTTTCATGTGCTTGTAATTTTTAAAATCTTTATTTAAATAAAATGAAATTTTGTACAAAGATACCTTAAAGCCGTTTCTTCCTAATAATCCAAAAGAATTCCCAATTTTTTTTGGATATTTTAGTGAAAAATGTATTTTATGCAACTATGCATGTTTCAGTACTTTTGGCCACTTTGCAAGCTCTTTTGGCCCTTGTGTGTAAGCACTTTTGGCCACTTGTGTCCAATAGAATTTAAATAAAATAACAGAAGAAATAGCTTTCGAAAACTTTTACAAATACACAGCACAAGTCCTATTCTTATTTAACAACAATTTTATCTGATTATTAGAGTATTTTAAACGACTTTTTGCACATTTTCTATTTGATGTAAAAATCAGTCAAAAGTCACGATTGTTTTTTACTGAAATCCGCGAGGTGTGCCACGTGTAAAATGCATGGGAAAATGAATGGCCAGAAGTACTTACACAGCAGAAAAAAGTAAGCTCTTTTAGCCACATCCCATTTTCATTTAATTTGTTAGAAAATCTTATTAAGGATGATATCACAATAAAATTTAGTTAATTCAGAAATGGACTTTCACTGAATAACATCAAATATTTTTATCAAAAATATGTAATAATGCAAAAGAATTTCTCTTAACATTACCAAGTTTCTTCAGAATCCCATGATTTTTAGTGATTGTTTACGAAATTGTTTGTGATTGTTTACCTTGTCGAGAATTTTTTTCAATAACTTAGAATTAATCAAGTCGATGCAAAATCAAATATGGTTTTCTGATTCGTTAGATTAGAGGTCACGAAATAAGACCCATTTTCCTGTTCTAAATAAACTCATAATTGCCTTACAATGTGATTTTACTTTGGGTGGCCAAAAGTACTTACATGGCCAAAAGGGCTGACTCTACCCTAAAGCGCTAAAAAGACATGTCTATTTTTCATTGGAGTAGTACCATAACGGTAATATTTAAATGAAAAATGAAAAGGGAATATTTCTCTTCAACATTTTTATTAGTACATGGCTTTTCTGGAGCGTTTCCACATAAGCGACTTTTGTTTGCGTTGGTTCCTGTCACGACCGTTTTTCGGTTTAGAACTTGACTATGATAGGAGAAATAGTCGTGACAGGAACCAATACAGAGAAAAGTCGATTATGTAGAAGCACTTGTGAACAGTAAAGTGCTAAAACACATGTTAAATTTTCATAGGAATAGCAACATAATGATGCTATTCAAATGAAAATGAAAAACTGAAAAGAGGAAAAAGGTAAAGGAGATGTGATTGCACATTATTGGTTACATGAAGAAAACTGTTTAATAATGTAATATTTACTGAAAATATTATTAGTACATGACTGTTCTCAAGTGTTTCTACATAATCGACTTTTTTTGTGTTGGCTCCTGTCATAACCGTTTGACGGTTTAGGACATGACAAGGATAGGGGAAAACAGTGAAAACAGGAACCAACACAAAGAAAGATCGATAACGCAGGATCATTTGAGAACAGTCATGTACTAAAAAATGTTCAGTAGTGCATCTTCAAACAGATTTCTTCATCTAAACAATAATGTGTAAGCAATTCTTAAGCCATACATAGCTTCGAAGTCACAAGTTCAAGCATTCAATAAAACGTTTTAATGTTTTGCTACATATTTTTAAATTTACAAAACCTTTTATTTCCAGAATTTAATATTTAGTGTTCCACTTAAATTAACATTTAATATCATAATATTTGTTAAACATTCTCATTATCCTTTTTGATTTCATGAAATTCAACATGAACAACTTGTCAGCAACTGAATTAATAACATTACAGAAAAACTCATGTCATCGAAAATAATGGATATTGTGAAATTGTATTAAAATGTCCTAAAACTTGTCACAGAGTTAAGACTTTTTGAAATTATTATCATTTTTTTTGGAAACTATAAAACATTTCTAATAATTTATGTCAATTAAAATCTCCATAGAATATCAATTATTTATATTACAAAAAAAATCAAAGGGAAATGCTCCCTTTTCAGGGCGCGCTAGTCTATCAAATTTTTCCGCATGGAAATTTGTGGAAAAAAAATGTCGTAGTATAGAAAAAGATTAGTAATATGACGGGATAGAGCCGGAAATGGATAGTACTTCCTCTCACAATGCATTTTCAGTGATACAACATGGGAGTAATAAATATTTCACATGTGCTTTCCATCTCCAAATCATACGTGAGCATACATATACATACATGAGAGGACTTTGTATATAGTACAGATGATTATTTGGAAAGAATTTTTGGACCAAAAAAAAATCAAATTGAAAATTCATTGAAAATATATCTACAATTTTTCCGGTTTGGGTGCTTGTCTAGTGAAGACGTGTTTTCACAAGCTCTCCAAAAGTTGAATTTTTTTATTTGCAATTATTCTCTAAAGTGAATTTATAAGTAAGTGATCATTAAAGAATTAAAAAGTGTCTCAGTGGTGTCGCGATCGACGCCTTATAATATGCCGCGTCCAAGGAAGAATGCAGAATCTCCTTCTGCGGAAGAAAAAGACAAAAGACGCCGCCTGGAAGTGAATTTTTTCGCTGATGACTTTATAGAGGATGATGTTGATGAAATAGAATATTCTGTGCAGACAAGCAACCAATTTGCAGCATTGCATAATGCTCCCGATCATGCTGAGCATCAACCTGGAAGAAACATCCCTGGGCCATCCAAGACAAAGGATGGAAAAGAGACAGTGAGTACAAAAAAAGTTGCACCGTTAATAATCACAAATGCATCGAGAGATCGTATATCGGCTATTGTGAAATCTCTCGGAATTGATAAGTATGAGCTCAAATTCATGTCTATTGGCATTAAACTCCAACTGGACAAACCAGATTTTTTTGCCTCTGTTAAAGAGGCTTTGCAAAAAGAGCGAATTCAATTTTTTTGTTATCAGCTCTCAGCTGATAAATTGACAAAATTTGTCCTCAGTGGCTTATACAACATGCCTGTCGATGACTTGAAAAAATATTTGATTGAAGCAAAATTCTTCCCGGTGGACATTAAACCGATGAATTTGAAAAAAGCTCGTTACACAGACCACATGAATTATATTGTGTTCTTCAAGAAGGGCACTACTCTCAAGGATCTTAACCAAATTCGTGTGATCAACAATGTCTGTATCAAGTGGAATATTTTCATCAAAAATGAGAGTATTAATTCTCCGGTGAAAGTCCTGCAATGCTCAAAATGTCTACTTTTCGGTCATATGCAGCGATTTTGTTTCCGGGACGAATTTTGTGCCCTTTGTTCAGGAAATCACAGTACTGAAAAATGCCCTAAAATGGACCAGGATGTAGACCTCAAATGCTGTAATTGTGGAGGAAGCCATGATGCTCGTTCACTTGATTGTCCTAAGAGGGAGGAGTACCTACAAATTAGGGACAAAATGCAATCAAACCGAGGACCGTCACACAGTTTTCCTCGTCGTGATATTGCTCCACCACCTGCTATCAGATCTACACGAGAATTTCCCTCGCTGCGGACTCCTGCTCAAGATCATCTAAGGGCTTTTCAAAGGAAACTGAGAGAGGAAGCAGAAGTTTCGAGACCAACATATCATAAACAAAATCAACTTATGTCTCCTGTTCAGGTCGAGAAGACACACCTTATTCAAAGTGAACACAATGTTCCTGTTCCAACCGTGAGCATTGGAAATCAACATGTTCCTGTTGCTGATTTTTCTACGGGATACCAAAGATTGAATGAAGAAAGCAATGCCAATTCCTTGATGCTGCAGAACCAGCAAAAATTTTCTTACAAGAACAATGATGAGTTGTTTTCCGTAAGCGAAATTATGAGTTTAACTACTAAAGTCATTTATGAACTTGCGAAATGTACTAACAAAAAGGAACAATTTGATACAATATTGAAGCTCTCTCTTGAATTTTTGTATAGTCATGATGATTAACGATCTTAAAGTCGTATTTTGGAATGCAAGAAGCATTAAAAACAAAAAAGAAGAATTCTTTGCATATTTAAAAGAAAATTCTGTTGATCTAGCTATTGTTACTGAAACATGGCTAAAATCAACAGATTCTTTTACAGATTCAGATTATAAAATTATACGTAATGATAGACTGGACAAGAGAGGAGGTGGTGTTGCATTTGCTATTCGCAGATCCTTAAAGTTTTCCTACTTACCTGAAATTAAAACTGGTGTAATCGAAACACTTTCTATTGAAATTATTACTGATGATAATAAAAAAATTAATTTTATAGGAGCTTACTTTGCAGGACTTGATAAAAAAATTGATAATTGTGCTGAGATCTTTATATCTGATATTAGAAAATTAACTTTAAATAGGAAAAATCCTTTCTTTGTTTGTGGTGACTTTAATAGCAGACATAGTTTCTGGGGATGTCTTAAAGCAAATCGCACTGGGAGTTTGCTCTTTAATGAAATGTCTCATGGACATTTCACAGTAAATTTTCCTTCCACATCTACGTACGTTCCTCTTTCTTCTAAAATTAATCCATCTACTCTTGATATTGTTCTAACTAATGCTCCCAATAACATGTCTTTGCCTAAAGTCGATCATTATTTATCTTCAGATCATCTACCTGTTAGTTTTTCGATCAATTTCAAAAAGAAATTTCAAGAGAAGAATTCTTCATATAAATTCAGAAATTACGAAAAGGCTAATTGGAAAAAATTTTCTAATATAATTAATGAAAGAATTAATCTTAACGAATTCTCTATAGCTGATATCAATTCCACTAATGTAATTGATGAGAAAATTGAAAAGTTTTGTAAAATAATTTTAGAAGCGGAAGAGGAATCGGTTCCGTGCTTTACCGTTAGAAATAATGATTTTGATGATCTCCCCGATGATATTAAAAATCTAATTAAGACTAAAAATAATGTGAGGCGCAACTGGCAAAGAAATAGAAATATTTTAGATAAAAAATGTGCCAAGCAACTTCAATATCTCATTCAAGACAAAATACGGATATGGAGAAATAAAAGATGGAGAAAACTTTTATCTAAGTTTAAAAAGACTGATAGACCAATTTGGGGTCTTATTAGAAGGTTAAAGCGTCGAGGACCTAAAGTTCCTGTTTTGAAAATAAATAATACTTTAATAAATTCTCCTGTGGAAAAGGCAGAAGCTATTGCAAATCATTTTTCCGAATCTAATACAATCACTTCCAATTACAGTGATGATTCCACTATTGATGATGTAAATAAATCTATGTCTTTTATCAATAGTAATATGGATTTTATTAACTCTGACGCCTCTACCTTAACTAAACCTAGTGAAATTTCATCATATATTAAACTTCTGAAAAGTTCTAAATGCCCAGGTAAAGATCGGATTTCTAACACAATTTTGAAGAAATTACCTAAAAAAGCGATTATTTATTTAACTAAACTTTTTAATAGTTGCATTAGACTCTGCTATTTTCCATCCATTTGGAAAATTGCTGTAGTCAAACCTATTTTGAAACCAAATAAAAATGCACATGATATCACTAGTTTTAGACCCATAAGTCTATTATCTAATTTAAGCAAACTTTTTGAGAAAATAATTAGAGAAAAAATATTTCTTTTCTCAGAAATAAATAATTTAATTCCGAGCCATCAATATGGATTTCGAAATTTTAAATCTACAAATCACGCGATTAAAAATTTAACTAATGACATCAATAAAAACTTCGAGCTTGGTAAATCCACTGGGGTAGTTTTACTAGATATTGAAAAAGCATTTGACACTATCTGGCACGATGGATTAGTTCACAAAATGCTTCAATTGAATTTCCCGCTCTATCTAATTAAAATGATCTCATCTTTTCTGAAAGATAGAAAGTTCGTGGTTGATATAGATAATCAGGTTTCATCAACAAAAGATATTTCAGCAGGTGTACCCCAGGGTTCTGTTTTAAGTCCCACTCTCTTTAATTTATTCTTGTCAGATATAAGGGTTTCTCATAGTTGCAAAATTACTCAGTTTGCTGATGACACAGGATTGTATACATCAGATAAAAACCCCAAAATTGTCACCAAAAATATTGAAAAATGTTTGTCAGATACTTATGAATATTTTTATAAATGGAAAATAAAAATAAATCCTAATAAAACGCAGGCAATATTTTTTACTAAAAGACGTAAAGAGCGATTGCTACCTCACAGGTATCCTATAAAATTTAATTCTAAAACTATTATTTGGATGGATGAAATGAGATACCTCGGAGTAATCCTAGATAAAAAATTGTTATTTAAAAACCATGTAGAGTTTCTTATTAAAAAAATTAATAACTATATTAGAATATTCTATCCATTTATTTGCAGAACATCTAAATTAGATGTTAAAATAAAATTGACTCTTTTTAAGGTCATTTTTCAAAGCGTCCTAAATTACGGATCACCAATTTGGTCTTCATGTGCTAATACACATAAGAAAAAAATTCAGGTCCTTCAAAATAAATTACTTAAAATGATACTGGATCTGCCGTGGCATTACTCTACCACCTCTCTTCATAAACATAACAAAATTAAAATGATCGAAGAAATCTCTTCAGAATCCAGGAAGAAATTTAATGAAAAGTTTTCTTCTTAAATTCTTAGTTCTTTTTTTTCTTTTCTATCTGTGATTGTATCCCTTTTGTCCCTTTTTGTTAATAATTTCATTTTGGAAGAGTTTTTTTTTTCAAATTTTCTCTTCATACATTGTTAAGTCAATTTAGTCATATTATGAATTATTATATTAATTTATATAAACATAGAAAGATGAAAACAACAAGACTGTGAACACTTTATGTATTTGGCAATTAAAAAGTGAAATAAATTATTATTATTATTATATCTACAATTTCAATGAATATTCCCCCCATATCCCTATGCCATTCAGGAAATTGATAAATATTTTAACTTGCAAGTATGGATTTCAATTAAAAGCCCTCCCACATTTACCCCTCGTACAATTGCACTTCATATCATTATTACTGTTGCCCAGTGAATGTTGGTTGTATGAGAGTGAAATAATAATAAAATGGGTATCATACAGCACAAAATAATTTCACGTAGAGGAAATGAAAGACATAGAGTCTCACTATGAATTGTATATATGTATTTATACCCATGCTTTGTATAAATCTATGCAATAAATATCCACTCTTGGTGCATTTATCCATCTGTTCAAAGGGAGGGTTAAAAGTGAAAACGTGCCAAGTGACAGAGAGTTGAGAAGTTGTTCAACCTTTGGGGAGTTCCCAATTGGCAGGATTTTCATCCAGGACTATCCAGTTTTGAGAGGATGCTCCAGTTGGGAAACTTCTAGCTTGCTCATTTTAGTCTGTTCACTAAAAACTACTAATTGCAAACACTTGAAGAGATACTCTAAACACTGACGTATCATCTCAGAAGATAATAATACTCATTCGAATAAAATATGTTTGTGTTTGCAATGAGAAACAGAGATTTTAGGAAACCCAGCATTTGAATCAGCAATAGTCGTATTTGTCATTTCCGATTTAAGGGAAGTCAGAAACACACGGCGTTCACTTTCCACGAAATAAGGAAAATATTTTCAAAACAAAATAAATCTTCAATTTAATGAGGATTATTTTATTGAAAAAAAAAAAACAAATTAATTGGTTTTAGTTTAGCGAAATATACATCTTGAAACTTTTTGGAATTTATAATAAATTTTTATAAATCTATGCTCTTCAATTAAACGATTTGCAAAAATCTGTATTTTAGAGCTAGAATTTTGAAATATTTGAAGGTTAGTGTTTAAAAATTCCAGACAAGAATTAGAGTGAAGGGAATACCTATTGACACTTTAAGAACTCGTGTCAGAAGTTATGATATCTACACACTAGGAGCAATTTTCGTCAAAAATTGCCTTTTTTAAATTCTGACTTTTCTGCCTACAAGGGTAGGGGAAATTTTCTTTAAAAAGGAATTTTTTTTTAAAGAAATTGCTCCTAGTGTGTAGAAGCCATTACTGACACCGGTACAATGTTCAACTCTGCTGTACTTGTAAGTACACTGAGAAAAAAGAGGGTGAGATTAACATTTTTTTTCCTCATAACTTTAACACTTTTTAGGTGTAAAAATATTGTATATAAACATTTTTTAATGTTAATTTTACACCTTTTTAAGAATAAAATTAACATGAAAAAGGGTAACTTTAACCCCTAATACATCTAAAAAGGGTAATATTTACACCGACTTTGGATCAATACTGCAGGGTAAAATTAACATTTCCGGAATGTTATTTTAACTTTTTCGGATTTCTCTCAGCGTAGGGTACATTGATATATTACTTTTTCGCCTATTCCTAATGAAGCTGGTTTTCTACAATTATTTTATTTAAATCCAGGATTGTTTCTTTTTATATCCAAATTACATAATGTTAAAACTCACTTTCTTTAAAAACATGGGAAAAAATCGTATAACAATGTAGTTCAACAGCTCAAAGTAGCCCTTTCTCCCCCTATTGTCAGAGGATTTTCAATTCATGTGTGCCAAGTAAGTTTACGCTTCAGTAATTTAGTTTAAAAAAAGGCGTCTGATCTTTTGAGTGACAAAGATGTAAAAAAAAAGTTTAGTACAACTGTCATATATAGTAAAACTAATAATTTTCACTCTTCCAGAAATTCTCATAGTCCTCCTTATTTCTTCATCGTCCATGTTTTAACCCTTTATACCCTCGTGTAACTCCGTGCACCAAATCCATTCATATGTGGAGCACTAATGTAATGTGGCGCTCTATGTAGTTCCGTGGCGGAATTCTGTTTGCATAAACCATGCGATTTACTTAATTATTTACACACTACATCCGTGACTAAAGTGGTATGGATGGGTGGGCTGGGGGTTAGCGGGGGGGGGAGCGTTCTTCTGAAGGAAATGGAATGGTATAGTGTGTGTACGTTATATTCTAATTTGGTTACATTATCCATTCATTTAGTACACACAGGCGCTTCTGAGAGTGTTGTATGATGTGTGCCATTGCCTGGGTTCATCTTGCAACCCCCTTCCTTATCGCCTTTCAACCCCTTTAGAATCTGCTGAATAAGACTCTTGTGCTTCGAAATTGGATGTATAAATTCCATCCATTCTCTCTCTCTTGCTTGCGATGCCAAGCTTTGGCTTTTTCTCTGTATACTGCCAAAATTTAATAATTTCCCAACATATTGCGTATGTATATGTATGCTTCTAACCCCACTTAGGAAAATTTCATATTTTGCTGTGACGTGTTGCTGTTGATTTGCAATAATTTATTAGGGAATAAATCCCATTGAAGAAAAGCAAAATTTCAACATGCACTTGCCATTCGTCATCGTCACCTTGGATGCTCTGTATGCAACAGAATTTCGCGACAATATTCGTTGGATGATGAGGAATTAAGATATGATAATGGAAAACTTGAAAATTTTCCCTCTACAAATTTTCTTCTCTTTCTAGAGTATATGGGAAACCTCCCAACTTTTCTCTACAATCTCTTCCACCTCAGCTAATTACTAATCCCTTAAAGTGATGCCTTCTTTTGCTCTTTTCACCAACGACGACGTTTCAGTAATTCAATGTGGGCTTTATATGTGGAAGTAGGTGGAACATTTTCAAAAGTCACATAATCTACGGATTCTCCTTCCAATGCCAGGCTCAGAGACTCAATTTGCCATTTTCTCAAAATATGATGGAAAAATAAAACACTCTGAGTAATTGTCTGTATATTTGTCAAATTAAAGCTCTTCCATTCGCGATGAATTGTTCATGTTTTCCTCATATGAGGATGGGGAGAAAAGTGCGAAAATCACGAAAAAGCCCAGCATAATCCAAACACCCAAAAGCTCATCCTTCATGTCATATTCAATCATAATCATGGTAGGATAAAAGAGGAATTATTTATTTCATGCAATATAAAATTAAGCATTATATTTTCAATTACTTTTTCACAAAGCGAGGGAAAAAAGATAAATTTACTTTCGGCTCATTCCATCCCCTCAGAAAAGCTCCAACTTAAACAATAAGAGACAATTGTTATTTTTGTTTGTATTGAAATTTTGTCCTAAGATGGTACACTACCAAGATTTCATGAATTTGAGAAAACCCCAATTGGTCAAAATAAACTGAAAATAAAGTAGCTAAATTTGTCCTATATTTGGACTGGGCATTGTTTCCTATTAGGTGAGATTCTTAACAATCTCACCTACTATAATCCTAACAAAATTTCATGTCGTCCGATCGACCTCAAACTTGGCCAAAATGTGTTTCAGCACTTCCTGATTCCGAATATATATGTGGCTAGTTTACGTTCCCGGCCGGCCGGCCGGCCGGCCGCTCTTTGGAGCTTAATAGCTCCTAAACTAAAAGAGATATCGACTTGCGGTTTTCGGCAAAGGTTATATATCGGGTGAAAATTGCAACTTGGTGCATTGACCCCCCACCCCCCACCCCTCCTTCCACCATTTTGAATACCCCCCTTTTTTGTTTTCTCAATAGCTCCGCCCCTATGGCATCGAGCGGGCTCAAATTTTAGTATGTTATAGCTGGGCCTTAGAGCTTTCCATCAATACTAAACTTAAGGTCCCCCGACCCCCCTGACCCGAGCTATAAGGGTCCAAAAAAAATTTCTTAAAATGGCCATAACTCCGGTTCTAATTATCAGAATTTAAAAAGTGAGGGCTTTTTGGAAAGCTCTCGTGAAATGCCACTTCCCCTTCTAACATCGCAAGTTCATAAAACCACCGCTAGGGGCGCTATTATTAAAAAGAAAATTTTTAAATCTTATAAGTTAAATAACTCAAAAATTCCATTGTGCATCGGGCTGAAATTTTAGTATGTTGTAGCCGTTGATTATACCTATCAAACAAAAAAAACCTTAAGTCGATCCATAACCCCTGACCCGAGCTATAAGGGGTCAAAGTTCGAATATTGACCGGCCTCTATCTCCGGTTCTAATTAACATAGCGGCCTAAGTTTTACCTTTTTGGTTTCGTCTCAATAAGCACTTTCAGATGGAAGTTCAAAAAGTCACCACAGGTGGCGCTGTGATAGCGTCAAAATTCATCGAAATTCAAAGTCACTTTTCTCAAAAACGGCATTGTGCAAGTTAATCAAATTTTAGTATGTTGTAGTCCAGTCTAGGACGTTTCCAAAATGGTGCGTATGTGCGCTGTGGTTTCAATAGAACCGGAGATATGAGGGGTCAAAGTTCACGAAATTCAAAAAATCATATCTCCGGTTCTATGTGACCGATTTTGATGAATGAGGGCTTAAACGAAAGATCTCACCAAATGCTACAACTTTCTAGAATATTTGAACTTCGTGGGACCAACACCAGGGGCGCCACAGTCGAAAAACCAATTTCAATCTCACATAACCTCAATTATCTCGACTGTCGCTGAACCGATTTTGATGATTACTTCAACATAATTGTAGAGGACATTTGTCTCTACATTTCGTCCATACATCATTTTTCGCTCAGACTACGCTATCACTCCGATTTTGCCGTTTAAGTGTGAAAAAATTGATTTTTCCAATAATAACGCTTTGAAATCACTCAGATGCCAATTTGACTGCCTCTACTCCACAAAGACACTTAAAATAGGGTTTTAAATGGAAAGTCTCACAAAATACAACAATTCTTTCATATAGTTGAAGTTCACCAAATGAACACTTGGGGCGATCTGGTCGAAAAAACGAGTTCAGAAACAAACAACCTCGATTATCTCGGTTTCTGATTAATCGATGAGATCAAGTTCTACGGCAAAATTATAGAGAACACTCTGGACTATATTTCACCCATATATCACTTTTCTGCCAGTCCATCCAAATCCTTGATATTTTGGTTTAAATACAAAATTTGTATAATTTCACGAATTTGATTCAAGATAACTGAATGGCGACTCACAATTTCAGCTTTAAATCAAATTTGCATGCACTCCGAGTTAGCTCACGTTAAGAATCTCACCTACATAAGCCGGTTAGGATTATCTGTTCCTTTGTTTGTATATGGACAACTTAATAAGAGCTATGATAGTTCTTTATAGATGGAAAAAACTTCTAAAACTTCTCTCGGAAATTAAACTTAAAAAACACTTTAGTAAATATAAGAATTGGGGCTACTTTCAGCTGTGGGGCTACATTGATATACGATTTTTTCGATTTACGATATAGATTAAATTATATGGTAAGACCAAGCTTCCTTTAGGAATAAGCGAAAAAATCGTAAATCAATGTAACCCCACAGCTCAAAGTAGCCTCACGTCCCCCTAATAGGGCTTAACCACATTTCCGTAGGATTCTAACTTTTAAACAAGAAGCTGGATAAGTGAACTTTAGGGGTCTGAAGCCTAAGTTTTTCTTAATTGTCCTTTATTAAAAATTGTCTTTAAGTATCTCGTCTATTTTAAAGTTATTGAAGTTACGAGTAAACCTTTCAGACTGAACCATACGCTTGAAGAGCTTCTCATAAAAACACATTTGCAATAATATGAATAGGTTTTGAATAGTTAACGCTTTTAATGTTTTATAATTTTTGCCCAACAGTAATTTTCTTAATGTCGAGAACTTTGTCTATATAAATCTTTTAATGAGAATACTCTGAAATATATTGTGTAGTGCAAAATATAATTAATTTTAGATGGTTTATCTTTTCTTAAAGTTTTTATACCTTCTTTATAAATAGAGTTTAAGTCATAAAGGACTCTTTCTTTAATATTCAATAACACTATGAAACAAATTCACAACTTTTTGGTATCTCAGAGATATTGCATGATACGATTGGTAGAACCGAATGCTCTGATTAAAAATATGGTTGTGATTTCGCTCAATAATGTCACAATTTTTTATTTAATTAATTCTTTAAAAATTAATTTAAAATTTGCTTTTTACAAGGAAATTGCCTGCAGTCTAGGCCTAGACACACATACGACTTAAGCCGAGAGACGGCTTGACGTTGTTATAACCAAAATAATGATCAGATAACATTTCAATCAGTTTCTGACTAATACGAAATAGTCAGAAACGAGGGCATTACCCTAAAAGAGATTAAAACTTAAAGGAAATGAAGAAAAAAATTTAGTACATGACTGTACCAAACGTTACAAAAATGAAATTAAGGTCTTTAGTACTACATAGGGCGAGAACGCCATTAACTGCATTGCAATCGGTGAATGTAGGCATGGTTCACACAAAGTGAACCTTCAAACAAGGAAAATTTTCTCTTAAGGCGTCTACACATTGGGAGCAATTTTCGTCAAAAATTGCGTTTTTGACAGAAATTTGACATTTCCCCCTAGAACGCTGCAGGGAATTTCCTTCAAAAAAGCAATTTTTGACAAATTGCTCCCAATGTGTAGAGGGCATTGATTTGCAAAGAACTAGTTCGTCATTTTTTAGCCACAAGATAGATAATTATTTACCTCATGAGACGAGATGAAAAATAGTAAACCGTTTCTTTGCAAAGAAAGAGAAAATTCGAATAATTTGAACGTTCACATAAAAATTATTTTCGTACTTGTACTAAATTTTAGGCATGTTTAAATTTTGCATAAATGCTTACAATTACGAAAGAAATTATTGTCCTCATTGAATTTTCTAACAGAAATTTAAATTTGAATCACTGTCATCTGAATGAAACTACTTGACTGCAGCGATACCTTGTGTTCTATCAGTATGCTATGTACTAACATGCTATTTGTGAGATCGGTTTTCTCTTTTCTATTCGTCTTTGCAAAGTTCTTTCTTAATATTTTGTAGAAAACATTGAATGATGAGCCACTAGGAAATTAAACAACATTTAGAACATGTGTGTGCTAAAAATTTTTTAAAATGAAATTCGCAAATTCAATGAATAATTGCGACTAAATTTGTTACTTGATATAATTCATTTTTTTAAAAAGGATTCTGTAATAAAACCATAAAAAAGTAAATTGTATAAAATGATTATAAAAGTGTACTATTAAGTATGCTCTGAAACCGTTTTCATTGTATTAAATTGGAAACTAAATGAAATTAAATATTCTAATTAGACAGTAATGTAATAAGGACTAATAAAACTCGTAATAACGAAAGTTTATTGCATAATTACAAAGCTCTTAATACAATGCTTAAAGTGAAGTTAATAATATATTAAAGTAAAAAAAGAAAATTAATATTTCATTGTCTCAAAATTGTACCTCATCTTGACATAGATTGAAGAAATGATCATTATTCTTAATTTATTGCAATCTAACTAGTCATATAATTTTCACTCTGTTGCACAGAAATTTGTAATTTCCGCTAAAAAAAATGATGTACTAAAAATGTACTAATACTTTCTAATTGAATATTTTTGATAAATTCTGCAAAAACTCTATCCATAATCGAGATTTTAACCCATAAAAAATAGCAAAATCAATTTACGGTTTAGCACATGAGTGTACTAAATTAACTTGTACCACGAATTTTTCGTGAAGAATTGCTTGAGAGGCTTCATTTTTTTTATAGAGAAAATTTAGTAATTGTCTAGACTTTCATAACTACTAGGGTAAAGTGATATAATTTGGAATTAGTGTTACAAATTGGACAATTCGCCGGTACAAGTTGGACATGTAGAGCGTGTGGCCTATTCGAAACATGTCAACCCAGTCGACGGCCACAACCCACCAATCCTAATCCTTTATTCCTTTGACACGCCCAACCCCTACCATCCTCATGGGTGCTGAAAGGTTGCTTTGGGGCTCTTACTGTTAGGTAAATGTCCTCAGTCTTCAGTGAGTGAGCATCAGTCACCGTGGACGGTTCACTCTCATGAAGTGAAAAATGGGTGGCACCTTCAGTTCTCCAATTTCCCTCTAAAGTTTGTATTCTTCTATTTAGGTGAGCCCCATCTGGGCTTACAGACATCGCTTTTTTTCTAGATATATACAGTACAAAATTTGTTTTTAAGCGCAAGGAAACAAATTATAAAATTAACGCATTAAAAATATACAAATAAAAATGAAGTACTAAATTTATCAAGAAAAAATCCCTGTCCAACTTGTACCACTTTACCCTAATCGAACTCATAATAAAAGTCGACTACAATTTTTAGATTATGATTAAAATTTAGTACAAATCTAATATCACTTAAAAAAGCTCTTTATAATTTATTCTTATATAGAGTATGTGTCCAACTAGGTTGCTTAGCTAAATATCTCCTGAAATTATTATTTAAAATATTAAAAGAAATCTGTATTTTTTGTTATTCAAAATTATTAAGCCTTTTTTGCAATTTGGTATCAAATTCATTGTAAAAACTATAACTTTTAAAACGTCGAATGTAATGGAGTCGTACTGTACATAAATATGTATTTATTTACATTTTAAATATTATTCATAAATTTATGTCAATAGAATAAGATGGGGTAATTCTGACTTATGTCTATTTAGTAATTTTGAGATTTCTTCACTCTTTCAGGTAGCTAAAGAGAAAAAGAAAATCACGAAGAACTACAAGACTTTACATTCGAGGGTGCTTATTCGTTCTTTTTTTTTACTATCATTTAAAACTGTTAAGAAATCTGAAAGTTCCAAATTAGACATGATTTCAAATTACCCCATTTTACCCTAATTAATTTAGTACATGCTTGTGCTAAATATCTAGTTTTAGATTTAAGAAAAGGAATTGTGAACGTAACACATTCTGTTTGTTTCAAATTCATTACTATATTTTATACGTAACTTTCGAAATCCAGACACTTATTATTTTAGTACACGCATGTGCTAACTAGTCAGATTCAGTCTTGTTATTTTACAGGGATTTGAAAAGAATATAGTAATTATAATTTCTACATTAATTGCTCAGGTATTTATTATTGGTATTGAAAGCAGAAATTGTCGGCTGTTTGTCAAGGGAATGCTTAGTACAAACCTGTACTAAATATTTTAAAATTAGTCAAATGGTCAAAAATTGAGAGTAGATTGAATATTTTTAGTAAGTGTGGAACTATTTAAAAGTGTATTCTTCGACATATTATCTTTGTCTTTTGTTGTAAATTCTGCACTTAATAGCGACATAATTTGTTCAGATATTCATTGAGCAGATTACAAAATTTTCCTCACAACTAAATAAAATTCAATCTTATCCCAATTTCCCAAAGGGAAAGCCATCTAACCATCCCTGTTTTGGAGTCATGATGTTGACTTCCTCGAGATCACCCAAAAGAGATGACTGGTTAAAAGTTTTGCTTCACAGCCAAAGCATCCACTAATACACACTTTTATGGTGGTTGTAAATTGTGAAAAACAATTTTCCACAAATTTTATATTTAGTCAAAACTGCTCCAGACCACCAAAAGCCACGACATGAAGCACACAAAAATGTTGGAAGTTGTGTTTGAAATTGCACATAAACAATATATTGAGGAATTTCCACCCGCATGACTTCATGAAGACATTTTTTTTTTGCAAAATAGTTTGGTAGATGGGAAAAAAAGAATTAAATACAATTATTAGACATTTTAGCTTTATTTTTTGCTCTTGCTTTTCCATCAATCCACCCAATATATCTTTTTATTGCCCACATAAAAGTCTCATTTCATGTGCTTTCCATTTTATGAGTCATGGGGCTGTGGGGGGGAGGATGGTGAAAATTCTTTTAGACAATGATGGTCTGGCATGAAGCTTTTTTGAGGAGGTTCATTGAGAGAAAAAGTTCACGATATGAATGTCGTCTCGAAAGAAAAATCTCTCGTCTTTCGGCACTTGAATCTCCTTTTTTTTTCTTTCGAGGGGGAAGTTGTTGAAGGGAAAAATGAAAAATTCCTTTATTTCGTAAATAACTTATGTTTGAGCAGAAGAACCAGTGCCAAGTTCATTATTTTGAGGAAATTTTCTCAGTGTGAGAAAATCACTGGGAAATGTGAAAAATATGATAATTGAATTCATTTGTATTTATTGCATTATACCACGAGACTCACAAGAATACCTCACATTTTCCTTTCTCGCACTTCGGTAAAAATGTACATAATGTTAAAGTTATGTAGGATGTTTCACCGTGTGAGCTTTAATATATTCCCAATGGACTCGTGCCTTAGTAAATCACGTGTGTAATTAATTAGGAAGGAGGCTATCAAGTTCTACTTTGCCGAAATTCATCTGGACTATCGTCAGATGGGAAAATTGGTATTTCTGATACATTTTCTTTCAATGAGATATTTGTTATGTGTGATATATTATCAATAATTGAATTTTTGTATAAAGTTTATTGCGTAATAAGAAATTGTACTTAGATGAACTTAGGGACACTCAGAAAAATAATCGAGTAAAACTTACTCAAATCCATGTTGAATTAACTCTTTTTCGTTGTGATTTTCGATTGACTATATTTTAGAGTTGATTTTACTTCTATTTAGGTGTAATATTCGGAAGAGTTGTTTTAACTTTTTTTTCCTAAAATTTACATGACAAAAGAGTGTAAATAACTCTTTTTAAGGCTGAAAATAACTCGTTTTAAGAGTTAAAATAACTCTTTCAAATCCAAAAATGAATATGTTATGCAATTTTATTTTTTTTTTATTTTATCATGTTCTTTATTAGTATTATCTTAACCACAAGTTCCCTATGTTCCGAGCGAAATATCACGTATGATGCAAGCACATGTCTTCATGACGCACTGTTAGGCATATTTCTAATTCATGTTCCTTATGAACTTTGTCAGACGAAAATCTTCTTGACTGAAGTATATGCTTAAAACGAAAACACTTAAGTATATACTTCAGTCGAGATAAAATTTTACATCGAAAAAGAGTAATAATTACATCGATATCCGACGAATTAATTCAATTCGCACGAACAGTTGTTTCAACTCTATTTACGAAAATTTACAACGAAAAAGAGTAACAATTACATCGATATTCGTAGAGTTAATTCAACTCTGCCATAGAGTTGTTTTAACTTTTTAGGTTTTTTCTTTAGTGGGAAAATAGGGTACTTTTGAATTGAGGCACCTTTGAAGTAAAGCTTCTTCGTCCTATTTTTAAATGGAACAGAGTCTAATTGAAATAAAATTTAGCTTTATATTTGTTTCGCGGTACTAAATTATATAGGAGAAGCTAGGACACCACTGCCCATGGGGTAACATCGATCAATAACTTTTGATCCCTATATTATCTATGATTTCGTATAAGTCTCGTCCTCTGAAGTTTAATAACTAATTAAAAAGTCGCAGTTTTCGGCGCTACTCCGTGTTCGGTGATACCCCAATTTCCCCTAATGGTAAGGTGAAGTTCCATTTAAAAATAGGAGAAAAAAGCCCTATTTCATAAGCGCCCCAATATACAGTTACCCTACTTCCTCCTATGCGACACACAAAAATTTATTTACAGGACTAAAACAACTTGTGTAATTTGGAACTATTTCTCTGTACCTCTACTTCACTTAAGGTACTTACCTACTAAATAGACTCTGATAATAAGAAATTTTAGGCCACGCCTTTTTCTAGAGTAAAACTGTCAAGTAATTTAAAGTCATTGTATTTCTCATGTAAATTGAAACCGAAATTATAAATTGAATAAAAAGTGTTAAGAATTACACAATTTTTTACACGATTATCGCTTTAATGCTACATAAGTGTGTAATTCCTGTGTAATTTTGTGTGACATCAGGCTACCGTGGAATAATCGAAATATTAAAAAGTAAATTAATTTTTTATGTATTTATAGTGTAAATATTTTACAATCGTGTGATGTACAAAACTTGATTGTACAAATTGTGTGATTTTTTAAACCCGGAAATTTAGTTTGTTTCGAAAATTTTATTAAATGTACCTTTAGAATTAAAAAATACAAACTGAAGGACTTCATAACTCGAGAATGGGGCGTGATCTAAAATTATCTGGGGGCGGAGCTTAATCATATAGTCAAATTTCTAATCTCTGTAAAAATCCTAAATAACACAAAAATAATAAGAAAGTGTGAATGGAATTGCAAATCGTTCTCAATTCCATTCACACTTTTTAATTATCGTTAACTATTATAAATAAAAAATAGATACTTGTGTAAACTCACATTGAAAATCGTGTAAAAAATTCATAAAATCATCAACTTTTTTACACAGTAATACTGCCTGAAAGTTGCCTGATAATTATCACAATAGTAAATAATATTTAATAATATTATAGCAACATTATTAAGATAGAAATATAATTTCCTAATTAACAATTTTATTGTTGAAGTTTATTTCATGCTGCACAATGCATAAGACTAATTGGAAAATTTTGCGCCGAAGAGACACAATCTCCTCCCCAGATGGACAGATTAATCAACTTGGCAATTTAAAGTAGTAGAACATTCTGCAATATTTAAGTACTATTATTGTTTATTATTTGATATCAAGTGCAACACAGACCAAAGCAAAGATAATTGAAGATTTCATACAAGAACCTCTATAAGTGCTATAACATTGCTAATCAAATATATCTGTATAATGGATCGGTATTTAAAGCGATTTGCATTGATGTCGATGGAGGTGAGAGTACATCAAGTGGCAGATAAATTTGTGATTGCGTGAGATAGCAACAATTTGGTGGAAAATCAAATCAAACATCCCACCAACATAAGTGTTTTATCCTCTCAAATTCACTGGCATCTTCCGCCACTTGAACTTCTTCCTTCCAAAGCCAAATATGTGTGTTAACTCTTAAGAGTACTTCTGCTTTTGCTTCTGTTCTGACTGAAATTTATAGTCTTCTCGCATCACGGAATTTTCACAGTATATTTTCCCCATTTTCACAAATCTTTTCCCCCTCGTCTATTAATAAATCTCACCCACCCACAGCCACAATTCAATCACACTCAAAGAACAAGGCAGAATTCACAAGTCTGATATAGTGCTTTGTGAAAAGTGCATCAGCATCGCACAACGATGACGACATCAATTATCGAGATTCTATCTCATTCAGAGTTGAAAATATTCTAGTTTATTTATAAGGATTAAGTGGGCTATAAAAGCAAATTACCAAAAGTAAAATTTGTAGCTGAGATTATTTGTAGACAACACCAAGCCATCGAGATGTATACTTTATTCTTTCAAGATATTCAATGTCGATTTTTCGAAAATATTCAAAGTTTCAAAAGTTGTGATATTTCACAAAGACTATCCTTTGTGATCCTGACAATAAAATTGAGGCACTTACAACACGAATTATAGCTGTTTGTAGACAATTTGTTTACATTCGTACACTTAGAAAAAAGAGGGTGAGATTAACTTTTTATCCTTATAACTTTAACACTTTTTAGGTGTAAAGATATATCAACATTTTTTAATGTTAATTTTACACCTTTCTAAGGGTAAAATTAACGTCATAAAAGGTAAGTTTAACCCCATATACACCTAAAAAGGGTAATATTTACACCGATTTTGGATCAATACTGCAGGGTAAAATTAACATTTCCGGAATGTTATTTTAACTTTTTCGGATTTCTCTCAGTGTTGTCACTATTCTGGGGGTAGTGTATGACAAGACCTGTCAACCCCTCGGAGCCAACCGCAATGGATTCAAGTCCGAAGGACCAGCAAGATAATCTCCTAAGTCCAGAAAAAATGCAAGAATTCCTCTTGTCGATTTTGATTTACGTCACTAATATATTTTAAATTTTAAATTTATTTTCCGATGACCATATGGACCACTCTACATAACAAGATTTTAAGTCCTAGGGGCTAGACAGGCAATTTTTGTTATAGGGGATAAGGGGGTTCTTCCCCACAAGATTAGTTTCAGACGAACCGGGGTGAACCTTACTTAGGGGGAACTGGGGCAGTAGTAAACAGGGGTAGATGTAAACACTGTGATTTTTTTCATTAATTTTAAGACTCCAGAGGTTAAAACCCATAAGCGTTCATTGATACCATGGGCATGTATGTCCACAGATGAATTGGTCAATAAAATCCTAATACTTTAAAAATAAAAATTATTTTTCTCGAAAATGTTGATATTTCGATTATTTTGGTCTTTTGAATTTCCACCTGGAAATTAAAAACTGTGTAAAGCAATCGAAATGTAGCAATACCAGTTCTTTCCTACATCTTTTAGGATTATATCAATGCATTTACTAGAGGAATTGAGACTCTCATTATTTTAAAAGAATTAATAATTGGTCAGAAAACAGCATTTGGGGTAGATGTAAACAGACAATTTCCATGTAATTGTGGGTGTCGCGAGTGTAGAATGAAGAGCAAAATATTTTGTCTTCTTCTTCACTTCATTCGTTTTACAGCTACATCTCGGTGGGAAAATTTTCGTTGTCCTGCGCAAATTTTTTATAAAGAAAACGCAGAAAATACTCTTAATGTCTTTCCTATTTCTAGATAAAATAAGAAACTATCAGAAGTAGAATTTTTGAAAAATATACAGTCTTTATATATCTCTTAAGTAATTAAGATAATTGAAAGTGGTACAAAGTTAATTTTATGTGTGGAAAAAAGGGTGTTTACATCCTCCCCAGAAAGTGTTTACTTCTACCCCAGGTATTTTGTAAAAAGAGAAAAATGCACAGTGACACCAATTTTATTTTTATGAAAAACTCAATTGTTTTCCAGCATCTGCATTACGCTCGATGTATTGCGTATCCCCAAGGGTAAAACATGACCTAAGAAAGATTTCCCAAAAAATCATTGTCTGCTTGGAAAATCATCTCAAATTCGCATCTATCGAAAATGGTTACATGTGCCCCAGTCTCCCCTACGCTCTCTTATAGTTATATTTGTATATGTGTTACTCCCAAGAAAAACAATCTAAAAGCGGAAAACTGCTTTCTTGTGAAAAATCGTAAATAAAATCGAAACAATACTATCATAATAAGATTTCAAACCAATCCATGTTATAGGTACGAAATTATTTTAAACTATCTTGAAAACTTTAGGACAAAATATGAATGGCAAACTAGCTAAGGTCACTAATAGACTTACGAGTTAAGCCGAGAGACGGCTTAGTGGGAAACTGATGGGAATGTAGTTTAGTCATTATTTAGAATAAAATTACGTTGTGAGAGAAATCCGAAAAAGTTACAATAACATTCCGGAAATGTTAATTTTACCCTGAATTACTTATCCGAAATAGGTGTAAATGTTATGCTTTTTAGGTGTATTATGGGTTAAAGTTACCCTTTTTCATGTTAGTTTTACACTTTAAAATGTGTAAGATTAACATTAGAAAATGTTGATATATTTTTACACCTAAAAAGTGTTAAAGTTACGAGGAAAAAAAGTTAATTGCACCCTCTTTTTTTCTCAGTGTTCGAATAATGTGAATTTTCTTTTATTTTTCATAAAAGATTTACACATTTCTATTAAATATTACAATAGTTAGCTTATCATCTAGTATTGATAATTACATAAACAATTATTTGTAATGTCTTATTAGGAATAATAAAAGAAAATTCACATTATTCGAACACTACTGAGAGAAATCCGAAAAAGTTAAAATAACATTCCGGAAATGTTTCTTTTACCCTGCATTATTGATCCGAAATCAGTGTAAATATAATGCTTTTCAGGTGTATTAGGGGTTAAAGTAACCCTTTTACATGTTAATTTTGAAAAGGTTTTTCCCTTAGAAAGGTATAAAATTAACATTAAAAAATTTTAATATATTTTTACACCTAAAAGTGTTAAAGTTATGAGGAAAAAAAGCTAATCGCATCTCCGTTTTTTTCTCAGTGAACGCATGAACGTTCGATGAGAGAGCACTTTCTCCTACTTAATTCTTTGAGTGTCAGTTATCGACTCAGAGGCCAAACGGTAAGAGATATCGACTCCTCGTTATTATCAATAAATATTTGTTAATTTCGCACAGATTTTCAAAAGAACGTTGTTTACTTGAATACCCAAGGTAAGCTTAAATAAATTCCACAAATCTATTTAGGGCTATTGTCTGGCCAGAAAATCGTGTATGTTGGCCTTTTAATCTTATCTAGAGAGAAAAAATAATGAATTATCGTCTCAAGTCTGTTTTAAACTTTATGAAATAATATTTGCTTGTATGTGCGGTTGACTGTTTAAGCATCCAATGCACATATTGGTTTTAAGCGTTGACTCTCCCAAGAACTTATATTCAGCAACAATGTATATTGCTCATATACCCAATAATTTTCCCACTATATATCATCCCACTCCTCCAGACAAACTCACCCAGGAATCTCCCATCGCAAATGCAACTAAACTGTATGACAGTGTTGGAGGAATTTGCTGATTGGCACCGAAGAGAATTTTTCCTGTTAATCTCTATTGACTCAAGTGGTTTGTCAATAAAAGCACCGGCTGTAGAATTGGTACCACTTGAAGATGATAGAACGAGGAGGTATATAGAGAAGCTGGGGAAAAAAAGACATCCAGAGGTGCTACAACACCTGGCATGATTGATTCATCATCAATTACACAAGCCATCACGGTAAAATTGACTCAATCTCCGTACACAATTTTGATATTGTGCTGTCTGTGGTAATTTTTTTTTCTGCCATCCCATCCTTATAACCTCAAACCCAGACCACTTTTTCCTCTTTTCCCTCTCTTTGGAACAATCAACCGTGAAAACCACACGCCCCGGGAATAAATCGGTGGAGGGTATAAAAATCTGTCTAATCTCCATCAAGAATATATTCTAACTGTACATACATATATAGTTTGTATTTGAATGAACACGAGGCGGACATTTGCGGGGGGGGTGGCTCGAGATAAAAATTACTAATAAATTATTAGGCAACTTTTTTACACCTGAGCACACAAAAACAACCCATATTGCGGTTCCTTAATAGACAAGCGAAAATGTGCATGAGAAGAGAATGGGATTTCCGGAGCTTTTCTTTATACACTTCCTCTCCCAACTCACACAGAGAATTCAGAGAAAATTCTATTCAACCCTCCCCCCAACCATTTTCTCATTTATTTGACGGGTATAAATGCTGAAAATTTCATGGAAAATTCTGAAAGAATCATGAAGTGTATTTAGTTTTAAATAATCTTCTTAAGACATTGAGGTATCTTGCAATAATTCAAGCGAAAAGCTTCCGTTGCAATAATGTTTTAAAATTAGGTGAAATATATGGAGGTGCCTGGTGAACTAACAAACACAGAAATAGAACAAGAGATATTTTGCGAATGATCTTATCAAAAAAGGTTATTCTAATATAAATACTTTTCCAAGAGATATAACAATAAAAATAAACATAAAATGGTTCACGTGCTTGACATTTTCCGATAAGGTTTAATCTACCTCTTGGTATTGTTTCTCACTAAATTTCTTTTGGCAAAATATTTACACAAATTGATTTGTTTTAGAAGAAAATCAGAGGAATAATATTAGGTGGTAATGAAGTTCAATTAAAGTTTTTTAGGTCTTTGGTAATATCACAAATTTAGCTGGTTTTGCAGATTTTTACGCAGATTTTATTGAAAATAGAGCTTGGAAGTATAATGATAAGAACATTTCTCATTGAAGCACGGTATTTAAAATTTCCATATGGTGAAAAAAGTTCCATTTTAATATAAAATTTTGCTCATTTGTTCAATTTGCTCAATTTTGTTCTTTCGTAAAAATAAGAGAAGAGCAAAACTACTAGAATAAAGATACTGGATAGTACGGCTGTTATTTCTTTTAAGTTTCTGTAGGTGGTCTTTATTTTTTATAGCTTTTACATTTACAGTAATCTAAGATCGTAATATATGTACTGTACCGTTCGGAGCGAAATTGCTAGAAAAGTACTAGGGGAAAGCGCGCTACCTTCGGACGACTCAAGCTTTGGACAATTAAACTTTTTCTCTATGTTCCTTAAAGAATTCACCCATGGCTTTTTTCTTAAAAATTGAGGCATTGGACCATCTATTAAAATATAATATTATAATGGGCCAAATTCATTTACAACACATTGCAAAAATGATTTGTGCGAAGTATATATCGTCCGAAAGTAGCGCGCTTTCCCCTATTAGAAAAATGAAGGAGGTTTTTAAAATGAAATCATAGTTACTGATCCTAATTAATTCAATCAGTTTTGGATTTTTAATCTTTTTAAACAAACAAAATATGTAATTGATGTGGATAATAAAATAAAATAATTAGAATTGGTCTGTGCTAGAAATAATAGAGTACTGGTTGGACTAAATAAATCCGATTCTTGCACATTTGCACTTTCTGTACTTCTAATTTTTCTCATTACATTAGACTCTAGCTCAATCGGCCCTTTTTCAATCGGGCAAAAAATTTTGTTGACAATTTTCACGTTCGATTTTAAAGCAAATTTGTTCAGATTTGCTGTAGTTCCCCTTGTTTTATCGTGATTCTTTATATTTGAGTGCTTTTTGTGGAATTTTCAATAATTTTGATGCCCAAATCTCTCAATAATTTTTATGACACTTTGCCCCGTATGCCCGATTGAGAGAGAGTCTACTGTAATTTGAGTATTAATTGATATAGTTCATACCATTAGTGATACTGATATTTAAGTTCGATTTCAGTAGAGGAAGGGTAATTCTAGCAGTTTTTCATTTCATATCTTCTTGACAAGACTAATTTTTTCTGTAGTATTGTTTTTTTTACTGATGTTGCCGAGTAATCCGGAAGACAGTTTATTAATATCATATTTATAATTGTACTTATTCTCAAGTATCACTTGAAGCATATAATCTAAATTCTAGCAGTTTCGACATTTTTTATCTTCTCAATAAAATAAAACATTTGCATGTTTTTTAATAACTTTTATTGAGAAATAATCTGATAAATTCAGGATTGATCATTGATACCATTGATATCATTGAAATAATTAAGTATTATTTGAATTAACTAATTCAAATTAGTTTTTTTTAACTAATTAAAAAAATTAATACATCAAAATGAGAAAAAATGAACGAAAAAAAGAAGTAAAAAGAAGAAAAATTTGGGCGTTAATTTCTCAAAGGCTCAGCCTGAAAATTTCGCCGAATTGCATCCGCAGAGTTACGGCTTAACTAACGCTAATTCTAGCAGTTGTAACATTCTCTGTATTGTCGATGAAGGCAAGACTTTTATTTTTTCTTTTCCTAAATTATATTGGGAAACAGATTAAAAAATGTAGGAACGATATAGGTATTTAAGCATTACTTAAATTAGTTATCCCAAATTATAGCAGTTTTGACATTTATTGTCATTGCCGAACAATAATTTTTTGCACCCTATCGTAATAATAATAATAATGGTGACACGATGTGCTATAGAGGAATTTAGGCCTTCCCGAAAGGAAGGTTCGAACATTCATTATTATTATTTTCTTAAACAGGGATAGGGTTGTCAGTCCCATGGCCGGTGGAATCACTGCAGTGAAGCTCACTGGATGCAATTCGAATACCTTTAACGCCAGAAAAATTCCTGGTGACCTAAAAGGGATTCGAACGCGGTACACTTACATTACAGAGCAAGAAAACTACCACTTGTCCCAATAAGCTTCCACGAAAAGGAACATTTTAGCATTACTAAAACTTAGATATTATTTGTATCGATAGGCCAAAATTCTAGCAGTTGACATTTACAGAATTTACCATAAACAAAAGAATGAATTTCAGATCTCTGGTTACATTAAATCGTTTAATAAAATATTAAGATCTGCTAGTAGTATATAAGATCAAGATCCGGCGAGAGTTCATACTTTTAGCACTTTTTAATTTGCTATTATATGAAAGCTTCTATGTTGATCACCATTGTTGTTACAGCTAATAAAATAAATTAGTACAATGAGGGTAGTCCAGTATTTTTAATAACTAATTTTTCTAGCCTGGAAAGTCTTTAGGGGCGGACTTTATGCTACGAGGAGACGAGGCCGACCCAGCCTCAGATGGACCGACGGCGTGGACCAGGACGCCAACTCATTAGGGGTGCGGAATTGGAGAACAGTGGCGCGTAACAGGCTCGAGTGGCGACGGGTCCTGAGTCAGGCCAAGACCAGTAATTGGTTGTAGCGCCGGATAAGTAAGTAAGTAAGTAATTTTTCTAGCTAATATTCTAACTATAATGAATTCTAGCAGTTTTGCCACAGCAGCATATTACCATAGAGTAAAATAGTGCAGTTAATCTGAAAATTGGGAATAATATTCAGTTTCTCTATTGTTAAAGCTTGAAGTTAAATATCTGACTTAAAAATTTGTACCGTCTTACTATAATTCTAGCAGTTTTAACAATTGTTATCTACAGTGAGTGTCAATAGTTTGTTGCCTAATGGATGTTTGAGAAATCAAGTGAAAAAAATGATAGAAAAAAATACTTTTCCAAATTTTTCTTTTTGCAGATGAGTTCCTTGTAATCCGTAGATATTATTTATAATTTTCAAAAAAAAATAATTAGTTTTATTTCATATCAAAAATAATTGTTTTCCAAAAGTTGGTCATTTTTGAAAAATCAAAAGTTTGTTGCCTCATTAAAAAAACTAATTCAAAATGGTGAAAACGTGCAACCAACTTTATGTAAACCGGTTACATTTTGAGCTTATGTCATTTGATAGGCAAATGGTGGATTTGTACATTTTTAAGGCTGTCAATGTTAAATATATAGGTGTAAGAGTGATGATAAATAACAAGAAATAATCAGTTTTTTGATAATTCATAATTTAGGTTATAATGGCAAATTACAAAAAGTTGAAAGGTGGGATATTGTCCAGAGATACTGCTGGAAGGAATCGGCGTCGCTTAATTGCCAAATTTTATGGAAATTCATGAAAAGTTATACATAAAATGGTCAAATATTATAGTTATGAGGCACGAGTACATCTGAAAAACGCTACTGGTAGACCCAGAGTTTCGACTCAGAAAGTCGATAACCGCATTCTAGGTATCTCTGATAGTAACCCCATCATGTTTGCTTCAAAAATTCAAAGTCGGCTGGTTACAGAAGGCACACAGGCTTCAAATGCTTCGAAAATGAAACTCAAAATGAAAGAAAATATAAGAATAGGTACTTGGCTCGCAAGATTCCATTGGTAAGCAAAACCAAACTGCGTAAGAGGTTGTATTTTTACGTTTTTAGCATGCTCCAAGTGAATTTACAACCTTTTAACCAGATTGGTTTTGTTTACCAATGGAAACCTGCAAACCAAGTAATTATTCTTACCACTTTCATTAAATTGCGGTTGGTTTTGAAGCCTGTATGCCTTCTGTAACCAGCCGACTCTGAATTTTTGAAGCAAACATCATGGGGTTACTATCAGAGATACCTAGAATGCGGTTATCGACTTTCTGAGTCGAAACCCTGGGTCTACCAGTAGCGTTTTTCAGATGTACTCGTGCCTCATAACTATAATATTTGACCATTTTATGTATAACTTTTCATGAATTTCCATAAAATTTGGCAATTAAGCGACGCCGATTCCTTCCAGCAGTATCTCTGGACAATATCCCACCTTTCAACTTTTTGTAATTTGCCATTATAACCTAAATTATGAATTATCAAAAAACTGATTATTTCTTGTTATTTATCATCACTTTTACACCTATATATTTACCATTGACAGCCTTAAAAATGTACAAATCCACCATTTGCCTATCAAATGACATAAGCTCAAAATGTAACCGGTTTACATAAAGTTGGTTGCACGTTTTCGCCATTTTGAATTAGTTTTTTTAATGAGGCAACAAACTTTTGATTTTTCAAAAATGACCAACTTTTGGAAAACAATTATTTTTGATATGAAATAAAATTAATTATTTTTTTTAAAAATTATAAATAATATCTACGGATTACAAGGAACTCATCTGCAAAAAGAAAAATTTGGAAAAGTATTTTTTTCTATTATTTTTTTCACTTGATTTCTCAAACATCCATTAGGCAACAAACTATTGACACTCACTGTAGGTCAAAGTTTATGATTTTACAAATAATTTTAGGAGTCTTACTGCTATTGTAAATAAATATTCAGTTAATAGCGCTCAAATTTGAGATGCACTCATCTCTTTAATTCTAGCAGTCTGACATTTGTTTCCTTCTCGAGTAAATATATTAAGTTACCCTGAGTTACTTTGATTCTACCAATTTTTACATTTGCTATCTTAAAAAAATAACGAATCCACAGCTTTTTTTAAATAAAAAATTTCATTTTTTACAACTTAAAATTCTGACGGTTAAAAAAAACATATTTGAAGCTGAGATAAAAAGCAATTCTTGGGATGATATGATATTTAGTGGGTGGAAATTGGATGAAATTGAGTTAAAAAAAAAAAAACTAAAATGAAAAATATAATGGATACACATAAAGCAAATTATGATGATTCGCTCGCTTTACTTCCCCCTAAACCAGCCCACAAATTTCATCCCCATAACTTCCGCCCTTTTACCACGGTCCCGTATGTTGTGCCCCCTTTTTCCGCATCCGCAAAAGTTCCTCCGCCCCCCCCCCAAGCCCGGATTGCCAAAAACTTTCTATAGCGAATTTTGTTGAGGGGGTTTGTGTACTAAAATATTTTTATGTGTATGCTCCTCCTGGCACAGCTACGCATTAATATTAATTAATGGCCTACCTCCCTATGTTCATCCTTCCCGTAGCCCCATTGCCAGCATACCGCGAGACAAAACCCATACGATTTTGACTGTCTAATACACCTGGGGGCAGGTTTTGTGGACATGAACGAAATGAATGGGAAAAGTTGGGCTGGGGAAATATGGGAGGTGAAAGTGACCAAATCAATAGACTCTGTGTGGCGAGGGGTCGAGAAAAATAATCAACTGAGGGAAAATTGTCATCAAAAGAGTGCTTGTGGAATGGCATATCATGATAATGCTATTTAAAAAATCCTCCGCCATAGCCGTAAAAATGTTTGTTGTAACAAAAGCTCGAAAAAAAAGAGGAAAAAGAAAGTAGTAAAAAGCACGTTAAATAAGAGAATAAAAGTATGTCCGGATATAGAAAAAAAAGCAACATACCACAGAGGAGATCACAGGGAAAAGTCTCCAAAAAAAAGAGGAATTCGAGGACTCGTTTAACCTGGGGACACGAAAAATAATTCATCGCTCCATGGTGGACACATCCAGCACCCAGTTCATTCCATTATTATCCTGGTGGACATTTTTATAGCAAAGTAATATGAAAAATGTTCCCTCTCATATCCCACCCCATCTCTCATTCGCAGACACATTGCATAAAAACCATCATCCCCCTTGTGAATGTGTCCATTCACCATCATGATCTCCTCATCCTTATCCCAACTGCCCAGAACATATTTTTATTATTACAAATTCCCATTGTGAAGATGTGTGGACAGAAATTGAGAAATTTGGAAAAAAAAAGGGTTTGGAAGTGTAAAAAAGTTGTAAAACTTCTAGATGTGCTTTAAAAAGGTTCATTTGTTAGCTAAAGTCCAAGTATCATCTTCTATCTTGAATATGGGAAGCCTTATGCCCTAGACACACTTACGACTTAAGCCGAGAAACGGCTTAGTGGAAAATGATAGAAATGCGGTTTAACTATTATTTCGGATATAATTACGCTAAGTCGTCTCTCGGCTAATCCTCAAGTCTGTCGAGGCCCTTAGGTTTGTCGTGCTTGGATATAGATGATCCAAATAAAACACGGATATTTAGAGATCACTTAAGACTATATTTGCACGAACTTTTTTATTCACTTATCACTCAGATGCCAGAACTCAAGTGACCGGAAACATCACTGTCACTCTGACGTTCCAATAAACTCCCCACTAATCCTATTCACCACAAGGTTTATGTCTGAAATCTTATGACTTCCTATGTAAATTTACTAATTATTTAAGTACTCACAACTGACGACTACAGAAGACATTCAGGATAGTAACTTTCAAATGAAAGAAGGTTGTAAACAAACCAAAAAGAACTCACCTGAAAAGATAAGAAAAAAAGATTTATTATAGCTAACTGCACTCTTAGAAAAGTTTAGACGTGATTACTAATGAAAATTAGTTGTTCGGGCGATTATTATCAAATCTATTTAAAATAGTTCTTATATTCTTAAAACATTATACTCATAATAAATTTATTAGTAGTGAGAATATAAGACAATATTTACGTGGATAAGTTGCGGCAATTATTTCATAATGCTTTCATACAATTATATTTGCTTGTGTTAATTAAATGAAATCATTATCACAAACTAATATTGGTCACTAATTCCTTTTAGTTCTCACAACCAATGTAAATAGATGGGTCTATATTTTCATAAAGTTATGACTACTTTTCCAATAGTAAAGAGTGGTTTTTATTTTAGTAATGCGTTGAAGCTCTTTCGAATTTTAAGCAACTAATAAGAAATATGCATCACAATGAATGCTATATAGTAACCACAACTAATATGATATAGTTATTACAGCCAATAAGATGGGTATCAACCCCATTCATTTAGTAATTGGAACTAATATGTTGTAGTACCCATTACTATTTTGATTTAGTTGTGATAACTAAATGAAAAGGATACTTTAACTAACTGTGGTCAACTATTTCATTTAGTTACCCAAACTAAATATATAGTTGGGTCTATATTTACTATATTTTATAGTTCTAATAACTGCATATGAGTTTGTACGAACTAATTTTTTCTAAGAGTGTGCCTTTAAAATTATTCAAATATGATACTTAATATAAACATGTTATATAATTAGTGTAAATTGTAAATTTTCCAGTCTCATAACCCTTATAACGTATTTTATAAAGAAAATATTAATCTATTGCAGAAAATTGAGATCCAATTGGATTTGGATTTTTTTTGGATATACCAAGGGCTAGAAAATCCTAAGCTTTTCATGTAGACTAAATTAAGTTCATCACAGATTTGAGCAGATTCAAGTATCGTAAAGAATATTTTAGAGCCATAAGTACCCAAAGTTGAAGATGTATTGAACGAAAATGTAGTTCAAAACGGATTTTTATTTTAGTAATTCGAAGTTTTATAAGGGTACTAAAATCCTGCACTAAAGTTATATCAGTACGATACAGATTTAAAGAAGCAGATATCTCAAAAATATTCTAGAAAGATATAAAAATCCAAAAAATCAGAGATATAGCAAAATAAATCTATTACCAACTCGGATAATAGGCATTAAAAATGTAAGGGGCCCCAAAACTAGGTCAAGACGTATCGTAGATGCTGGTATCTTCGCACCCAGTGATCTCCAGACTTTGAAACCCCAGCCTTTCACAAACTTTGCTTTATTTCTAGATCATACAGATGGTCCAGTGACTATAAAGCGGTCTTCAGACTGGAGGATTAGCCCAGTTCCCGAAGGTCTCAGAATTCTAAAGAGCGACCAATTTTATTGCTTTTTGAAAGCCTAATAGGTCATTTAGTTTTAATAATCCAATCCTAAGTTAAATTTTCCAAAAAATGTTGATTGATAAGAAATTAGAGCAGTTAAGACATATGGTTAAACCTTAGGTCTGAAGCCCGTATAAGGGCACTTTAGGATGGCTTAAAGATCATTCTCAAGTACTACAATTAAAGAAAAGCCTACAATAAGTAGGGGAGCAGAGCTACCTTCGGAGTGAACATTCATCCGTATCTATGGTATTTCAGTTTTAAGTTTCAATAATTACATGACTAAAAAACCTAAAAATTTAAAAAATTGTAAAGATATTAGGTAGACTAAAACAAAAATCAAAATACAATTTAATTTAGTGCATAGAGTTTAATTCGGATATCTCATTGATACACCAAGATTTCAATATAGAATTGCTGAAATTATTTTCTCGCTGAGGAAAAAAAATTCAATAATAATAAATTTCGTTAGAATTAATGAAAATTTAAGATATTAAAGGAAATACATTCAGCATCTCAAGAATAGAGAACTAACCACCCAATTCTGAGATAAATCTTTAAGTCTTAAATCTTTAAATCGCCCTTTAAAGGCCGATTCGTATTCTCTGATAAAAATCTTTAATCTTATCCCTCTAACGATGTTTTCTTTAATATGCGAAAAAATATTCTAAAACAATGTTTTCTAGGATAATTATGATCCAATAAATCGAAAAAACCATCCATTCTTCATTATCTCTTTTAGTTTAGGCACCAGGTGTGAAAATATAAAAATTTTTTGAAACTTTTTTTGCTTATAAAATTCACATTTTTATCTATATCTATATTGAAGCATTTGCAGACACTTCAGAATTTTTGTTAACGAAATAGGTAATTATTTCATTTGAAAACTTCACGTACCGATAAAAAATAAAGTTTACCACTTAATTTAACTAAAATTAGCCAGAAATATGATATAAATTTTAAACAAAACGAATAAACAGCAGTCAATTTATTGTGTTTTTCATTGGAAAACAAGGTCTATCGATGAAAAATTCAATGATGAAAAGGTACACATTTAATTTTTCTGAGAAATTAACAAATTAAAATTTGTGAATATGAATGAATTTTCACTCTATTTGGAGCAATATTAACTAAATAATGAAACTGAGGTATAGAAAATATATGAATATAGTAATTTAGTACTGTATTTATCGTGAAATCAATTATGTTTCCATTTGGAGTAGAGAAAAATTTCCATTTGAAGCAGGTTTTGAATTAGCTTAATTTACCCTAAATTTAAAATAAAGTAATACAAATTTAATCTTGTGTCTATGCCTTCTTTGAGTCAAGGACACTCAGGCTAATCCTTGAAAATATTTATCCTGCAAATTTGGCGACAATGGATTAGCCCAAACTATCATTCGCTTAGAGTTCAAGATTAAGGATTAAATGATTTTTTCAAATTTTACAGACTAAATATTTTCAATAATGAGCCTGAGTCTACTTGAGACTTTAATACTAGCTTCAGACCTAAGGCTTAGCCATGTGGCTTAACTTCTGTAATATCTTATCAGTCAAGATTTTTTTTTTTTAATTTTGACTTAGGATTATATTTTTAAGGGCAAATAACCTATTACATTTTGAAAAATCAATAAAATCGGTTGTTGTTTAAGGTTTTGAGACCCTCGGGGACTGAGCTAAACCTCTAGTCTGAAAATAGTTTAAACCCAAAAGAGCTCTTCAGACTGGAGGTTTAACCCAGATCCCGAAGGTCTCAAATCCAAAATAGCTAGCAATTTATTGCTTTTTGAGAACATGTCGGGTCTTTTATCTTGAATAATCTAATCCTAATTTTTTTTTTTTCAAAAATCGTTATTGGCAGTAAATTAGATCAATTAAACCATATGGCTAAGCTTCAGGACTGAAGCCCTATAAAGAGGCCATTATCCCAATCTTAAACTATTTCTTGATCACCTCCATCTGGTCCACGTATGTTTGTTCGAAAAGTACTTACTCATCATATTTCTTTGTTTTATCTATACATGTTTTATATATGATTCGCCTCAATTCACTCCACAGGACAATTGAAAAAGAATCCACCCTCTACAAATGAAGTAGAGAGACTCCTTCATCTCAGCTGAATGTTTCCACAATATACCAATTTCTCAACTCGCAGTTGTGGTTGTCATTTTGATTATTTCCCTGCATGTCCAAAATTTTTTCTTGAATTCCATCCCACCAAAAAAAATCTACTATACGTCTTCGAGGCGAAGGACTAAAGAGAAAAGACCCATTCGCTTTCTCCATTCATGAAATATTAATATAGAAATTTTGGAGGGGTAGGGGTAGTCTGAAGAAGAAAAAAGAATTTTAATTTAAGGAACAATATTGCGGAGGAAGTTTTTTTTAGGAGAGAAGAAAATCTTGTGATTGAAAATCATAGTAAATTTTTATCTTCCTCCCATGTAGCAATATATCTATCAATTGATTTTTTTTTGCCTATAGTCGGTCTGCGTGTTTACGTCATAATCCGATATGACCAGGAGGAAGGAGAAGACGTTGTCCAAGGCGCCGTTCGCCTTCCTGCAAATGAAAATTCCCGCAGAGCCAGGATGGGGGTGACCCACCATGGGTCCCTGGGCCCCTATAGAGCCCATATATGGAGCTTTCATGTAGATGGTTTAGGTGCAAAAAAAAAGCAATGACTTTGGCATTTTTTTTAGCCCATCCACCTCGGTACCCACTCTCCCACAATTCCCCCTCAGCATTTTCCACCTCTTTGTTCTTCCACGAGGCCTCATGTTTGCTTACCATTGCTTCTGCTTTGGCATTCTGTATGTCGCCAGATGTTTATTTTCTCACAAATATATTTCTGTTTATTTTTAATTAAGCAAACATTAAATAGATAATGCTTTATAATTAACCTTATCTATTCCTCTGCCTCTGATATTACCTTTAGCGTGCTATGGGGACTCAGTTGTAGAAAGTTAATTAATTTGGGTTATTTTAATTAATTTTTTTTGCTTCTTTAGCCCGCTTTTTTTCTGTATTCACTTTTATTTTGCACCATTCAACCGACATAACCCCACCGCAATGGCACGAAAAATGAACGACCCCGTGACCTACAGAGCAAAAAGCTCTAAACATGTATCAGTAGAGCGCATTGATTTTCAGGGAAGATCAATTTTCTTGATTAATTTATTGTTTAGTAATATATTCCAAAAGATAATATAATATGACTATTATTGCAATTTTTCTACGATATATTTTATGCGGTGCTGGCCAAAATTCCGATTGGATCGAAATCCATAAAGGGCAAAAGACCTGAAAGAAACGAAATTATGGAAGAATTTCCCGGAACATAGAAATTTTTTCTTTGCTTCCAGGAAACGCGTGTTCAATCGTGGGAGTAGCTATTACACTATTAAGAATTCGTAAATTTGGCTACTTGCAATAGTTTTTAAAATTTTAGAATGTATAGCAAACCGATATCTCAAAATCGTTCATGTATTTGTTCCAAAACTAAAGGCTAAACGGTTGAAGCTATCAACTTTAGATTTACAATGTAGACTCATTCTTAATAATATTTTTTTAAAGATCAAATATTTAAAAGGTTCTAGAGAGCAGATGTGTTTTCGGAGAGGGAAACTCCGTCCGGATGCGGCAACACTGTTTGTGGAGTTTTCAACCCAAGATCAAAAACTACCTCTTCTTCAGAGCTTTCTACACTCTCCGTGTCTTCCTCAGTGATCGAGTGTTGTCAGAGATCTTTGGGTTTCGTTGGGTAGGGGACGTTATGCATTGGTGGGATGGTACCAGGATGTTCACAAAAGATCTCAACGGATGCACCAGACACTCTTCGGTCATTCGGGGACAACTACCCGAATGACCCGAATGACCGAAGTTGAATGAAGTTGTCCCCGAATGACCGAAGAGTGTCTGGTGCATCCGTTGAGATCTTTTGTGAACATACTGGTACCATCCCGCCAATGCATAACGTCCTCTACCCAACGAAACACAAAGATCTCTGACAACACTCGATCACTGAGGAAGACACGGAGAGTGTAGAAAGCTCTGAAGAAGAGGTAGTTTTTGATCTTGGGTTGAAAACTCCACAAACAGTGTTGCCGCATCCAGACGGTGTTTCCCTCTCCGAAAACACATCTATTATCTACACGGCAATTTTTCTACAGTTCTAGAGAGCATATTTCTCAACCGAATTGTATCATATTTGGGATTGTTGGAAAGGTCTTGGAATTCATGACAAACCTGAGCCAATTTCAATCAGTCATGAGACGGCAATGAACCTGTCTGAACCGATAAGTAAATAAAACTATTTTGGGCAAGCTTTTGAGTGATTTATGAATCGATTTAACTCTGTTTATAATAGGAAAACGCTAACGGGTGTACACGGTAAACGAAGCGAACATTCGTCCGTCCGGCTGTCGCCAGCTCTAGAGACCAAACGGTAAGGGATAACGACTTAGGACCTTCGGGGGACACCCCCCATATGTCGAGTCGACCCAAGGATCATTAACATGCCCCTCATTTCCCCCCCCCCCACACCTCCCCTTCCCCTACAAAAATGTTTTTTGGGATTGCTCGAAAACGCGTCGTGTGATTTTTTTCATTTTAAGATATCGTCGGTTGCGTCTACCTCTGTCGTATCTGCATTTGTTTTGTATCTGCACTCGGAGCAAGCTACAATACAGACGTCCTCCCTCGCGCGAAATGCTGACACAAAAAAAAATGCAGATACGACAGTGGTAGACGCAACCGACGATATGTTTTTAGAGATTACCCAGGCGGACATTTCGCCCTTATACGACAATACCGTTGAATCATTCCTAATAACGGTTTTTCAAGGCCAAAGGTTAAAAAGAAAATAGAGAGCGCATTTACCGAGCGAATGGGGTCATTTGGGTTCGTTGGAAAGGTCTTGGAATTTCCTATAAAACTGAACCGATTCCAATCGGTTATAAACCGGTAATGAACCGATTCTTAGCTGATAACATTTTTTATTCAAAAAACAATTCTATTTACTTTCAAAACAAGTTTGGTGTATTTTTTGAATGATTTATGAATCGGTTCAAATCGGTTGAGAACCGGTGAATGATAAATGATGCGAAAGTACTTTTGAAGTATAGCATCTGTCACGAGTTCGAGCATTTCACAAAGCCTGGGACGTTTTGCCACCCCTTTTTAGATAAAATTTTATTGATTTAATGCCAAGATATATTTTTCGTTACCTTGCTACGAAATTGTGAGCCAAACGGTTTAAGATATCAATTTCAAGAGCTCTCAACTTATATCCATTCTAGGTTAAAAAACGAAACTATTCTTTTGTTTATCTGTTTTGCAATAATATATTGTTGGTTGGATCAGCAACTGAGCTTAATGCATTTGCTTTGTGTCTGCATTTGTTGCAAACGCCACGCAGCGATGAGTCGTGCGCAACGTATGCAGACACTAAGCAAATGCAGTTAGCACAGTTACTGATTCAACCGATGATAACTATAGTTATGATATATCAAATGATTGTAGATAAAAATCATAGGGCACCCCTAATAAATCAATTCTTTATAGTATAAAATAATAATTCTTTTTCTCTAAATTTTCCATCAAATATACACATCGTCGCTTGGATTAATAATTGTCGTAACTCGTAAATGCAGATCCAAAGAGACGATATATTCACCTGTTTTTAATTTAATTTTCTTTTCTTCTATTTAAAACATCTGCAATTTAACTGTCTAACACCTAATTTCACATCATCGTGGGATATTACATACATCATCCTTGGAATATTTTCCTAAATATTCACCTGATTCAGAATTTGCTAATTAATCTCATCAAGTCTCTCTCTAGGCGTAGAAAAATACCCCTGAGATTTTTATTTCCAAAAGGTGCATGCCTCGAGTAAATGCTTTTTTTGACGTGGGTGGAAATTTGAATGTAATAACTCATGTGGATTAATGAAGCCCATTTTGGAACATTTTTTCCCTCGTGCCAAAGGGTTACAGGGATATTCACAAATCCCAATCAAAATTGACAATTGTGAAAACTTTGTGCATACGATAATGACATTTCAATGGGGTGGTAAACCCTTTGAGCGCAATCTTGTCACAGAATTTTGTCACCTAACCCTTCCACGGTGAGATTTCCAAATGCTCCCGGAAAATTCGTGACAAACGTGCCTTGGTGGAATTAAATTGTTTTTAATGACAAATACGTGTCTATCATTCTTGCTTTTGCCACAATTGCTATTTAAATGCATTTCTAAATCATATACAGCGATACCAACCCTCCTGCCATTGCATGTAGACAAAAAGCTGAAGGGTTTGTGAGGAGGGAAAAAGTCGAGAGCATAGAGGTGGAAGCTTTTCCATGTTTATTTGCTTTTAGTGGTAAATTTCATTGCTCCACAATAAAAATAACCGAAAAATTGATTTTCAATCAAGTCTGGGTCAACAACTGTCTGGTTTAGTGACAGTTTGAATTTGAACACTGCGTTGACAGAAACACAATTGAGAACAAATATTAGAGAACTGATATGTCAAAGTTCACTTGACAATCAATAAAAATGTGGAATTGGGTTGAAATGTTTAGTTCACTACATTGAGAATACATTTAGAAAAGTTCTTTGGACTTTCGCACTTAAGAACTTATCATATCAAGTATTGAAAAGTATGAAAAAATAAACTTAGCATTTAGTACAGGCATGTACTAAATATTAGAATGTAATTTTGAGGTAGCAGGAAAAATTAAAACGATTGTGGACACAGAGAAATGCTAAGAGGGCATTTTAAGTTTTAATTTAGCACAAACATGTACTAATAGGCAGATATTGGTTTATTTTGAGATATAGGTCTAAAGAATCTTGACTTAACCTTATAAAAATTTCACTTAGTTTTAAAATTGTTTTGCCAATACCCAATTTCCTTTAGAAATATGTGAAAAAAATCGTACAATACAGCCTCACAGCTCAAAGTAGTCCTGCCTCCCCCTAGAAATAGAGTCCACTTGTTGTGTTAAATGTCATGAAATTTTTAAAATATTAGCATGGTCTACCTATTTATAAAATAAATATTTAAGTAATTGGGGAATATCAACATTTCGCTTACATTAAAAAAGTAATTTCAAAATAAATGTAAGAAAAGACGCTTAAAAACTTACAAAACTTTTTTTTTCTTGATTAGCACTAACGAGAAAATTTAATCTTTGATTTAGCACATGTATGTACTAATCAAATTGTGGTAAAAACATGCTTTTTGAATAGATTGGCGAAGAAAAACGAAATATGAATAAATTATAAGCGTAAAAAAATAGCTAGAGTGAATCTCATCTTTTAGCACAGGAAAGTACTAAAGATATCTTGAGTAATGGTGCTACTCCATTGAAAAATGAACGTAATTTTTGGCACTTTACTCTTCTTTGAGTTCTTCACTTTACTTTTCTTTGAGTTGGTTCATGTCTCGAGTGTTTCCCCTAGTCCTCTCGAAGTGTTCTAAAATCCTCAAACAGTCGTGACAAGAACCAATACCAAGAAAAATCGATTGCATAGAACTTGAGAACAGCAACGTGCTAATAAAACATATTTATTGGTAATTGGAATAGCACCATAATGGTGTTATTCAAATAAAAAATAAAAAAATTAATAGGAGACATAGGGTAGAGTGATATAATTTGGAATTAGTGTTACAAGTTGGATAATTCGCCGGTACAAGTTGGACATTTTTTTTCTTGATAAATACAGTACAAAATTTGTTTTTAAGCACAAGGAACCAAATTATAAAACTAAAGCATTAAAAATATACAAATAAAAATGAAGTACTAAATTTATCAAGACAAAAAGCCCTGCACAAATTGTACCATATTGTCCAATTTGTACCACTGTCCAACTTGCACCACTTTACTCTACTTCTCCAGAACATTTTTTAGCACATGACTGTTCTCAAGTGTTTCTACATTATTAAGTGATCTTCGTGTTGGTTCCTGTCACGACTATTTGATGGTTTTAGAATACGGCGAGAAGACTAGAAAAAACAGTCGAGACGTGAAGCAACTCAAAGAGAGGTAAAGTAAAGAACTAAAAGGACAGTAAAGTGCAAAAAACATTGGGAATATCACTTTATTTTTTAGCAAATTTCATCATAAATCATGACATATTAGTATCCAGTATTAGTACTAAATTTCAATAAAAATCCAATGAAGTTCTAAAATTGAAAGTGGGTAATAACTATAATTCAAGTAATAATAATATGAAAAAAATTAAGGTAAATCTTTGAGAATTATAAAAAGTGTGATCATTATTTAGCACAAGTCTGTGCTAAGAATGAAAAGTCTACAATTTTGAATATAAAACGTGATTTGGATTACAGGCCAGGTTATAGCTGTTCTCAGATAGTGTTGTTATTTATTGGACGTACGACAAAAACGATGAATAGTAGTGAAAAAAGTAGTTTAGTACTAGTACTAAATTTTAGAAATGTTCAGGATATTATTTTTTTTAAGTTATTTTTTAATACAAGTCAAGATAATGTGACCAGGACAAGGAAATGAAGCTATATATTTTTTGTGTCTGCACTTTCAATATTATAGTAAACATTTTAAATGTAATAGCCCCATGAGGATTCCCAATAGAAGCCTCACAATACAACCAGGCGCCTTCATTTTACTCAAGGATGTCATAAGAATGAGAAGAGAAATTAATAAAGAAAAAGAAAATTTATGTTACTTGGTTGATTGTGAAGCTGTAACTCTAAAATTTAATTAAGGTAATTTAAGCAAATATTAGAATACAAAATCACTTATTGTACTTGTGCAAAAACATACAAGTGTGTGCGCACAATGAAAAGCTTCGGGGGCTCTTTTGACAAAACTTTCAAGAAACTCCAATTGTACACCCTACCACCATTCCCAACTCTTCTGAAAATTTTGGCAGCTCTTGCTTATTTCTTGTGCACGAGTTTGCGGGCTAAATTAAATAATATTTCCCTTTTGTGTGAATTGTATATTTAACAGTTTAAGTACAATTTGACTGCAGCATTTTGACTGAAAGTGCCTAACAGTGATAAATTCCGCAAGAGTTAACATTGGTAAGAGGGTTGGTATATATTAAATTCTAAATTGCCTGGAACTGCAATAAGTCATTATTTGACAATTAATTAACCCTGAATGCACATAGGAAATTTCTGTATTGATGTGACAATATATATTATTATGATATACTCAAAATTGATCAAATTAATTAAATTTCATTAGTTATTTTTCATCCTAAAATCATCCCCTTTTGTGTTTTTCACCCCGATTATTTTGCAATTGATTAAGTTTAGATATTCAATTAGTAAAATATTCTATAGGGATAATATGCAGGTAAATGCAACCAAAATTCCTGTGAGTGGTTGGTTTGTGGATTAACATTGAATACCATATAAAATCTAAAATCTGAGGGTTGAAAAATATTACTGGGTTATTTTACAAAACAACAAAATGTAGCATAAAATGTCAGCAATGGTGATGAAGAAATGATTATAGAATAATTTATAAAATAATATTTAATAACTATTTTAGTCAACCAATAATTTTCATTGGCATCCGTCACTCTATCGGATATCACTATTTTAGATAATTACAAAATTTTGTAACTCCACCATCAGCTCTCATTCCCAAAAAATAATCATTTTATACGGTTAAATTGAATGCACTCAGTGGATGATAATTTATTGCTGATGGCCCCAAAGTATGCGCCCCACTCAATTTCATTTATTATGACATAATTATTTCTGACTGATTTGTACTCTTCAGGTGTTTGGCATGGCGCAACAAACAACTCCACATATGCTTCCACTCTTTTAGCCCCCCCGCCCAATACTATTGATTAATCATTAATGGTGGACAATTAAGGCTTCACCTTAGTAACAGAATTCCAACCCTGCCTAGACACTCACAGGCCAAATTGATAGGGTGGTTTGGGAATATTCCAGGCATTGTCATTTTATTGATTTTATTTGTGTAATGGAAGCTTTTGCAAAAGACCAATACGTTAGTGATTTAAATTGGACTGATCAGGAATCAATTTAAAGAGTTATTGCAACATTAACCTAAATGACACTTTTATTGCCAACACAGCCAATTAGGAATGCGGCTTTCCTTTTCTGGATGAAAGAGAAAGTTTAATCCTTAAGAAATTTTAAATTCGGCATTGTATCTTAATCTCTAATGAAGATAATATAAGTTAGTTAATATCATTTGTTCTAAAATTAAGTAGGTATACACTGAGAAAAAAGAGAGGCTGCGATTAACTTCTTTTCGTCATAACTTTAGCACTTTTTGGGTGTAAAAATATATCAATATTTCTTAATGTTAATTTTACATTTTTTAAGGGTAAAATTAGCATGAAAAAGGATAAATCTAACCCATAATACACCTAAAAAGCATAATATTTACACCGTTTTCAGATCAATACTGCAGGGTAAAATTAACATTTTCGGATTTCTCTCAGTGTAATAACACAGGTAGATGATTGAAAAAAAATATAAGGAAGGGTGGGGTAGGGCCACGTCTGCATTACGAACTACTACAATTGCCCTGTATATTTTCAGGTAGTAAATACTCAAGAGAAACTAACGAAATATAGTTAATTCGATGGTGGTTCATATCCTTTAGTGAATGGTTTTGAGAAAAAGTTCAGCTGCATAACCTGCCCCACTCTTCCCTAATGCTTTTTCCATTCCTGAAAATGGATAAATAATTTAAGCAAATGTAAAGCAAAGGTAGTTATAAACCATCTTATGACCGAAGTTTGTTTTACTTACTAATAAACAATTATGAAAGAACTTATGAGATGTAGGGGGATACTATCCGGGTACCATGCACTAAGTTTCAAAGATTGATGATTAAAAATAAAACCTGACGTTAATAAACTTGCAGTAAAGATTAAAGATAGCATTAATTTTTTTTGTTTAGGTTCTGTTAAATATCTGATCTTTTTATGTAATGGATGGGTACATTGAGAAAAAAAGACGGTGCGATTAACTTTTTTTCCTCGTAACTTTAACACTTCAGGTGTAAAAATATATCAACATTTTTTAATGTTAATTTTACACCTTTTCAAGGGTAAAATTAACATGAAAAAGGGTTCATTTAACCCCTAATACACCTAAAAAGGCTAATATTTACACCGATTTCGGATCAATAATGAAGGGTAAAATTAACATTGCTTGAATGTTTTTTTAAGTTTTTCGGATTTCTCTCAGTGTAGCATTTTGTTATACATCATATAGACTAAAGGATAAGCTTAAAGTTGGTTAAGTGGAAAATATAAGGATTGCAACTCAAATCCACTTATTTATTTGAAAAGTTTATTATCCACGGTAACAATAGTACTAAGTAATTTCCTGCCTAACCGTTCCTACCTCTTCAAATATGAAGCAATGGTCATATGTTTTACATTGGATAATTTTAAAATTAATGTTTTTTGAGAAATTATAAAATTAATATGTTATTAGATTTGTGATTCGTTTAGATAATTTCCGTTTTATTTAATTCTTATTTATAAACTAGGGACAGCGGGGACTGTTAAAGGTGGACCAAAATTCTAATCTAAAGGTTTTATATAGTTAATAATGAGCCTTCCAACAACAAAATAAGTCAAGAAAAACTCAGTATGAGGTCTACGGTTCGCCAAAATTTATTCCAAAAATATTTTCTTTACAAATTTGAATAATGGTATTTTCGATTTATCTGAATTATTCAATTTTATAAAACATGACATGGTAAATTTACATGCTAAAAGATAAAATTTGCAAGCGAATCATATGTCAAATCATTTTTATATTTGAAAATAAATTAGAGGAAGTTGAGATTTTTATTACCTTTTCTTTTACAAAATTTTATGACTTTTATATAAAATTTTCTTTTTTTGTTCTAGTAATACCTAACAAAATTGTGTTTTTTTTTTTTAGAAACTCGTACTGGTTAAAATGTCCTTAGGACTAACTTTAAAATCAAGAACTTTTTTTTTAAAGAGATTTCCATGAATTAATTATTGTGAAATTTATTGTAGTTCAGATTGAGGACTTAATGAAATTTCACATTTTAAAAATAAAAATCTTTATTAGAAACAGTTCTGAATAACCGATCTAATTATTTAGAAGTTGAAGATCTATTTAAGAATTTAGAAGTTCTTTTATTAGAAAAAATTTACCTACGATTTATAAGTACCTAATAGGGACAGCAAAGAAAGTGCAATCCTTGCTTCAGACCGTAGTATAGGTTAGGATCGCATCAAGTCTAATAAAAAGTGAAGCTTTTTCTTACTTTTCTTGTAAAAATTTTGCGGATATTGCACCGCGACTTAAACAAATTTGCTCGTAGCTCTTGTATTATTTCGGCGAACATTATTAAAAGGGTATGTATTTTTACAGAGAGCGACAATCAGAACAAGTGATTCCCAACTATAAATTTAACCCAAATAGAGACGGGAAAAAATTCCTGCCTCCACCAGGAAGACTCACTGGATCACTGGAAAACGAGTTGAAGTACACTTGGCAATTGGTTAAGATCAGTGGCAAAAACAATCAGAGCCAATGCCCCCATAGTTCAGTTGGTAGAGCATTCGCCTAGATAGCGAAAGGTCCTCAGTTCAAACCTGGATGGAGGCAGGAATTTTTTCCTGCCTCTATTTGAGTTAAATTTGTGGGTTGGGAATCACTTGTTCTGATCGTCGCTCTCTGTGCATAATCACAAAAATTTCTTGGGATTATGTACCAAGCGAACAGAAGTCTGTTCAACCACTTTCACTATGTATTTTTACATAGCTTTTAATGTATGATTTCGAAATATATCAGACTGATAAGTCAATTCTCTATAGAAAAATACTTTCCATTAGTCTTTAGTGTCTCTATGCAAAAACGTATGGAAAAACAAAATGTCGAGAGGCCCCTGGTATAGGCAGTATGGGCTTCAAATCTAATATTTAGCCATATGACTTAACTTTTCTAATTTATAATCAGGCAAGATTTTTTTTGTGATGATATGAACGTAAGATTGAATATAAGGGCAAATTATACATTGGAGTACTACAATTGCTGGGATGCTGGGGCCTCAGTGGATAGAGTAGAGGCTCTATGATTGTGAGGTCTCGGGTTCGAGACTGGGCAGCTGCAGATTTTTCAGCTGTTGTATTATTTTCGAATTTGTCCAGTGAATGAATGGAAAAGTAATGCCAATACATTGACAGTGAACCGCCTAAAACGAGAGGTTGGTATAAGAAACAAGTTTCGACATGCAGAGTTCAGTCGAAAACAAATACACATTCACTGCCCAGATCCACAAACCGAGGCTGGTTTACCGTGATATAAAGGGGTTCCTGTGTGTATCAGAACACACAAGGACCACTGTGATATAGAGCAGGTTTAACCGCCTTTAGTGTTAAGATAGAACAGGAGAATGGGGAGTGCATAATGGGCCCAAATAAATGGCCCGGGTGCAGCGGTTCCGAAAGTAATATAACCGACCCATAGACAAACCTTAATCTTAACTACAATTGCTCATTGGTTAGAATTTCTAGAGACAATCGGTAACTGCACTAAATTTACAGTACCCGTATCAGATCGAAGATGACTAATGAGCTGGACAGACCTACAGTTTAAGCCGAGAGATTACTTAACGTAATTATATTCCAAATAGTGATTGTAATACATTCCCATCAGTTTTCCACTAAGCCGTCTCTCGGCTTAGGCCATAGGTCTGTCTAGGGCATAAACCTTCCTTAGTGCTGTTAGATAATGCGGTGCTTCTGATGGAAATTTATCAAGATCAAAGACGTCATCTTTAATGGAGTTTATCCGATAAAACTGACTGGCTTAATCTATCTTGCCTTTAAGAGGGGCTATGTTTTAGATATCTTTATATAAACTACAGGTCGAATTCTTAGGTTGGAAGGATTGATAGGGAATGGGCTCTCTTTAAGCGACTAGCGGCACACCATCTAGGACCTAGTCGGATTCCCCCAAAAGACAAAAGTCCACACGTCATTCTTCTCTGACGTTCTACACCGGACTTTCGGTAGTCATTTCGGCTTCTCAACTTATTGATACAGTGACAAAAATCCAAAATTCAATTACACGACAATGGCTTAGAAGCGGCCCAGTAACAGATTAAAATAGTAACGTTTATGACAGTTAGGATTTTAGCAAACGTATAAAATTCATTGGAAATAGGTTTACACATACAACTTAACTCTAGAGACGACTTAACGGACATTTAATCAAAATAATGATTAGACAACATTCCCATCGGTTTCCTACTAAACTATCTCTCGGCTTAAGTCACAAGTCTGCCTAGGGCTTTCTTAAATGGGAATGCACAATATGCCCAAATGGTGGCACGGGTGCAGCGGTGCTCCAATTTAATCTAATCTAAACCCGCTTTTAAAAGCATATTACAACGTCTCCAAATGAGATTAAACCTCCAATCTAAAGTCAACATTACCATCATGAGTGAGTTCTTCAAATAGGGCAAGCAAATATAGGGACTAGGGCATGCAAATGAGGTCGAGAGGAGTAGATGCAGGCAAAAAGAAGCAGGGGATGAAAACTTGGGTCATTCGTCATAGCCAATGGTTGTGCAACGCGCAAAGCAGATAACTATTACAAAAAGCAGCCAAGCATCAGTTTATATTACAAACTTCTATGCTCAATATGCTGCACACGAGACTTCTTTTCCTCCTATTCATCTCCCATGCCCCCATACTGAATCTTCCATATACTGAATCACTTCCCTCCTCATGATCCATTTCCTCCTCACCTCATTCCTCTCTACACAGCACTTCACCATAATTAATCCAAGAGGAAGATTTTTAATTAAATAAATGCACCGTCTTCAGGTGAATTCTCGGAGCGCGATACACGCGGCTAGAATCAGAGCGTCGTTTTGAGTGTTTGTGGAGTTTTATCTCAAAATTGATCTTCCTCCTACCACACCCTACTTCCCCCCCCCAAATGGGTGGCTTCCCTCATTCACACAAAACACCTTCTCTGACAACTCAATGCTTCACAATAATAAATAGTGTGAATGATGATTGCCTGCGAGAAGATGCGTGCCACTCTGTCACGGTGTCTTAAAGAGATGGAACAACCAAGAAATGGGTGGTTGTTGAAGCAGAGAAATGGTCGGAACCACCATCTCTCTGGATCTGCCCTCATACCATTGAGTACCACAAGAAAACCACTAAATCCTATAGAATACAAAACACCATGGAAGAAGTTTAGCAAAACCGCCAAAGTGTATTGATGAATTTATGTTCAAGTTACAAAATTCAAAATTCAGTTGAAGTTTCTTGAGAACATTCAATGCTGTGATAAGGCGATTCCCCTCCTCGAAATCTCCTTCCCAGGACAATCTCTCTTTAGTGAAAATTTCAAAGTGGAAACCATATTGATTTGATAGGAGCGAATCAGGAAATTTCTCTTAAGAACGATTTTGCATACGAAATTTGATATCGTTTATGGATCAATATATTAGATGGAGTATAAAAGTTTAGTAGTAAGGTAAAGTGCCCTCGAGTCGACCGGTTCCTCGACTCGATTGGTAGTCAATATTTGAATGATTTAATGGTGAGTTTCTATAAAATTGTCACTGATTCGTATTTATTTGTGGAATAATTGACCTATTAATGTTAGATCATACGCCAAATATTAGTGCAAATATAAATAAATTGAATAAATAACCCTACCGGTCGAATTGAGGAACCGGTCGACTTGAGGGCACTTTAAATTGAAAAATTGTTGTATGAAAATTGTTTGATTTGGTAACTAAATAATAATCTTTAAGCATAATGGAAATCTTGATGGAGATACAACAAAGATAAAAATTGCTAAAAGCTCAGAAAACTTTATTAACTCTCTTATAAAAAGCATTTATAATGTCAATGCTACATAAATAATTCTTGAGATTTAAAAATTCAAACGCGGATGATTTTTAAAATCTTTTTATATCTTTTAGAATATTTTCGTAAGAGTATTAAGTATATCTGAAATTGAAGTGTCAACTCCAATACAATATTCATATGATTTTGCCTTTTAATTTCTTTTTTTTTTTAAGAATATTACTGTAGTTTTTTTTTAAATTAGCTTTCAGTTTAACTGTCAATAGATTTCGATTTTGGGTCTTACACTTACCTAAAATATTTTCGAGTTTCTTAACTTAGAAAAAATCAGAAAATAAATTCAAGTATTTTGAACCGATTTAGTTACAGTTTTGGTTTTTTTCTAAACTTAGAAGCTTTTCGATGTTTGAAAATTATGGACAAATTTAAGACTAATTTTTAATAGACCTCATTTTAAAAAGAATAATCAAAAAATTATACTAAAGTTTCACTTTGAATATCGTAAGTGAATATCGATACGTACAGGGCTAAGAAATAGTCAAGAGATAGCCTTGAGCAATAATAAACTAAATAATAATTAAGCTCTTCTTCTGACATTTCTGCATAAAATCGATTCTCAGTAACTAGAGTCTTATCTGAAGCAAACACTATTCTATCGATTTTCGGAATCTCTTATAAAATATAAAATACGACTCCTTTCACAATTCAAAACAAATATTTTACAATTTATTAAATGTTTGTTAATCTTATAGGTACGGTAAAGTGGTACAAGTTGGACAGGGCTTTTTTTTCTTGATAAATTTAGTACTTTATTTTTATTTGTATATTTTTAATGCTTTAGTTTTATAATTTGGTTCTTTGTGCTTAAAAAAATTTAGTACTGTATATATAAAAAAATCTATGTCCAACTAGTACCGGCGAATTGTCCAACTTGTAACACTATGTACAACTTGTATCACTTTACCCTATGGAAGTATTGTGAATGTAAGTCCTTGAGTATATTCTAAACAATAATGTGTAAGTCTTTTGAATATCTTTCGATTTACGAATGTTACATAAAGCTTTGAAATTACGAATGTCCTTTTAAGTATTTTTAATTTCCGTTAAAAAAACTCATATTCAGCATTACTTTACAAAATGATATTCGCTGTATTCTTAAAAGATATTATACAAAATACTTTCTCTTTTTGTGATTCTAAAAGATGTCACTAAGGTGGGAAATCTTAGTTGACTAATAAGAACAAGTAAGTCTAAGAAGCAAATGAAATAATTAATCTTTAATTTGAATTTTTAATTAGGCTTTAGATCAGAATAATTTTACTTACAACAATAAATTGATTTAAAAAAAAATGCAGAATTGACTTATTCTATAATTTTCGTATTTGATTATGCCTTATAAACTTTCGGTTTTCTGTTGCCCATGCTTGATACCATTGGAAGCTTTGTAATTAACAAATTTTCGATATTTCACAATATATATATATATATATGTGACTCATCACAACCATATTTTAAAAACTATGGGAAAATGGCAAGTTTTCAAAATTTATTGCGGAGTTACATTTATTGAGAAACATAGGAAAAATCTAGTCATTACGAAGCTTCTAATCGTATCAAGCATGGGCACTTTCCCCTACTAAGTTAGGACGTTTAGACTACATTTAGTATTTACTAAATTCTAGTCCGAAATTCCAATTCAGGGGTAGTTTTGAAGCTGAATTTATTTCTATTCAATATAAAAAGTGACATCTCAAAATCTTCTTAGTTCTCGATTTTAGGAATCCTAATGTACAAGACAGTTCTTCAATTAATATTTCAACGGTTATTGTTTGAATACTGCAATCAATTCCCCTTTTTGGAAGGGGATCGAATAGATTAAGTGGATGGACAGAGAGTCAGTTTGTTAGGTTCGATCGAGAACACGAGAATTTGAAGTTCCGTGTACTAGGCCCCAAGAAGTAGAAAATTAGTTATCCCATGGTCCAAGACTGTACTAATACCTTACATTTTACAGTCCTAATTATATAGTAAAAGCTACCATAAAAACCAAATCAAGTAGCAAAGATGAATTCGAATTTCATATTCAGTACGTTTTTATGGTCTGAAACAAAAATTAAATAGTCTTCCTGACGTTCAAAAACATTTGTATTTTTTCGAGAATTATTCGAAATGTGGATTAGTGTATCAATTTTAGGGATAACCCCAACAAATACGATCCTTCATAGCCCTAGTAATCGTTTCAAAGAGATCTCTTTAGGAAGTACAACGATTACTAAATAGAAGTGAAAATTTTGTGTTTAGTCTGTGTTATGTTATATTATCGAATTTGTGTGGTAAACTTATTGGGAAATTCCGATCTGAAAGCGTTTGTATTTATTAAATGGAATTGGACGTAAAAACCTAGGCTCTTCTTGATTCTTGTTGTTTTGTTCTTCTACTAATAAAGAAATATCTAGGCTTTTCGTCCACTGCCAGTTACATCCTATGAGACCGAATCATCACAGATGATGTAGTAATGCTTAAGGACTTTTTCGATATTCGAAAACCTATGCTGAAAGCGATTTATATATCTGATTTTAGGAGGAATATACGGGTCGCCTATGTTCCTCATAGGTTCCCAAGTGTTCCACGTAAGTAGTGCGGGTTCTTGAGGTAATTGCATTACAACTTTTAGCCGAAGTTGGGTCTCTCGAATTACCCAGTCATACTAGATACAGTTTCTTAGAATCAATCCATTCTTGATTTAGTAATTAGGTTAGTGTGACATCTCAAGGGAATTTGAAATGGACAAATAGTGAATGGACACAGGGGAAGGCTTCCAATCTCACCTATCTATGTCAAAATATTTCAATAGCTATTCTTAAGTGCAGAATTTCCTTTAAAAAAATAGGTCAGATTGCTCTCCTGGGCCCTGGAAAAACCTAATTATCCACTTTCCAAGTCCCAGAAGACGAAGCCAGATCCTCCTCTCTTCCTGGCCTTTCCAAGACTGCCTCATTTAATCCCCTCGTTTTATATTAGAGCCTTCTCATTCAGGAGGGAGATTCAAAGCTCCTGCGAAATAATAACGGTTTTTGTTTGACCTATAGTACCGGCTATTGTTGCCCCGGGCCATGGAATATGCAATTTCTTCACCTTATCAGACACAGGACACGGAGCCCGATACATCTTATTCTTCGCTCCAACCAAGATTGACTTCCCTTTCACATAAACACTCACCCTTCGGGGCCGTTCTATGAAGAGGTAAGTACTAGTGAATTTCAAAATAAGACCATTGCAGGACTTATAGAAAGCCCGGCTTCTACATTACAACAAGATTCATAAAAGAAATTTGGGAAAAGTATGTAGTGCTCGAAGCCAGAGTGTACGAAACCTTTAAGCCATCCACTGTATCCATTCGTCATTTATCTATTTCAATCCCGTTCCATTTGATTTTCATAAGTTTCAATCCATTTATTTAAGGATTTTTCAGGTTTTTCAAAGAATAACCCAGGTTCCCCAGGAAATATAAGTAGGTTTCCTTGTTCTCCCGTCAAATTTGTTCAGATCTCCAGAATGGGTTACCGTAAGTACGAGAGACTTTGACACCTCCCTGTTCGTAAGCTTTTCTTTATTACTAGAACTTAAGGATGGTCTTTACCGACCAGACATGGTAGATCGGATCGGTAAGTTCCGGAACTATCCTTAAGTTCTAGAAATAAAGAAAAGCTTACGAACAGGGGGATGTCAAAGTCACCCGCACTTATACAGGCGTCAGTCCTAAGGCTTAGCCATATGGCTTAACTTTTCTAATATCTTATCAGACAAGTTTTTTTGGAAAATTTTGACTTAGATTTGGATTACAGTAGACTCTCTCAAATTCGGGCATTTGGGACCGAAATGTCAACTGAATTAAAGAGAAATTCAGGCAGCAAATTGTTTGAAATGCAACGATTTTTTGTTTATCTGCATACTCATATTGAGTTTATATGCACATTGCTATTATAAATTTCATGAGAACCTCTTAATAATGCAAAATAACATCAAAGCTAAGGCAAATCATGACAAATTTGAGCATATTTGCTTCATTTGATAATCACAATCGAACTTGAAAAATGTCAACAAACTTTTTTCGAATTTAACCGGCGCCCGAATTACAAAGTAGCCCGATCTTAAAAGAGCCGAATTAGCGAGAGTCTACTGTATTAAGGGCAAATGACCTAATACATTTTGAAAAATCTATAAAATCCGTTGCTGTTTAAGATTTTGGGAGCCTTGGGAACTAGGCTAAATCTTTAGTCTGAAGATAATTTTACGGTACCTGACCTCTTAATCCGAAATGCAGGTTAGTGTGTTATACATGGGCTTATGTAATATACTAATGTTAGTGTGACATAGTAGGTTAGTGCATGGGATTAGGGTTCAGGGGGATTGTGGAGCACACTGGATGGAAAATTCGGAAGTAGGCTTACCATCTCTTTTCCGTTAAACTGAGCGTGTGAATTAATGCCTGACGGCAGAGAGGGCAGATAGCCGTTGGCGAAGGATGCAGTGGCGGCGGCTGCTGCGGCGGCTGCCTGGTGCTGCTGATTCCTCAGCGTTAGCGAATCGCACAGATTGATCTCGGTGTAGCGGCTCAGGATGAGCGTGGGGGCAACTGTGCCACCCACTAAACTTGGCTGCGGACAGCAGTGGCCGCAGTAGCAGAGGGCGGGATTGTGTGCCGCCGCCGGATGATGATGGATGCCCGTCTGGTATCCGCTACTGGTTGTTAGCGGTAGGGACGGGACAAAGGAATGGTGACTGGACACTGGCAACTGGGGCTGCTGTGCCTGATGCTGTATGTGCTGATGGGGCAACAGTGACGATGGCGCCAAGATTTGGGACGCCGTAACAGCTGCCGACACTACAGATGACGCCGACGACGATGGAGGAGACAAAAAGGGGGGACAGAGAGCGAGGCCCGGTGGGAAATACGTTGTGACGACAATTCTTTTCACACACAAAACGCGCTAACACGTCAATTTGCCAAAAAAGAAAACTTTATCTCTTAGACGAGCATTTGCCACCCTCCACAAAACGACAGTGCCAAAATAAGATTTGAGAACACGGGGGCGGGCGATGTATTGTTCACCCCTTTTATGGAAAACACCTTTCTAAACTCGCGTTCTCGTCACTACGAATATAATTCACCGGTATATAGATGGCTTTATCCGCTTGAAGTGGGCTTGAGATGCGGTGTGCAAGGGACTAGTACCCCAAAAAAACCTTGGTCTATTTTAGCTCCAAGGGTTTTCGGCAATTTAGGGTTTTGGATTTGTTTTGCTTGCAAATACCCTCTAGAACCGAAATATCTTAGCACTATCTCCTTTGGATTTTCAATGATCCTACGGGAGACCAATTAAAGACAAAAACGGATATGACGCGTCAAAGAAAAACGATCAAACACTGAGGATGAGCAAAAAATCCTGCAATTGTTTCTTCTTCGGTGGGCAGGTTTGCAATGGCCAAGAGAATATATGTTTGGGAAGATTCTTGTTCTCCCCGATGGATTGTATTATATGTCTGTGGTCGAATGAAGAAGTTGAATTGACTGTCTTCAAGTGCCCCCCTTTCAATTTCAGTGCACTACGCAACAGGTTTTATATTCTATTTTCTCTTCTTACAAGAACTTCTTTAATGTTGCTGTTTCACTTCTACCTATATTACTTTTTCGGTATCGCGATGGATAAATTCTTTTGCTTGTTGGCAATTGTTGTTGTAGCTCGGAACGCCGCGGCCAAGGCGAGTTTATTGTCCCAAGAAAATGCCTCTTTCTCTCTTTTTTTTTGTTCTTTTTGTTCTTTAAAAAGAGCCAGAACAAACCAAAGGAGGGAGAAGAAGAACTTGTGTTGGGATGATGATGGCTTGAAAACTAGCCAAGAGTCACACAGGGGAATAATTTCTTCGAAAAACTCCTAACCACCGCTCTTGGTGTTATTCTACTTCGATATTTTTCTTATGCTCAACACTCTCGCTGGTTTATGTTTATGTTAATAACCGCGTCTTCTTCTCAACTTTTGCTGTCTCACTTCTTATTCTCAAATGCCTTCTTCTTCACGTTCTTTTTTTTTTCTTAATGGGACGAGTTTCGATTTTAAGCGTCTTGCGGCGATTAACCCTTTCGTTTTTTTTGTTGTATTTTTTAAATTCTCTTTCAATTCTTTTGCTTGTATTTACTCAAAGAGTGTCTGTGTTGGAGAATGTTTTTGTATAGATATGAGACAATCGAAACCAAGCGCGAAATATTATTTTTTTTTGTTGTTTGTTGTTGAGTATCTTTTAGTACAAAAATCTTGGCTTTTATCTTACGATATTTGATTCATTTTAAATAATTTACACACTTGTTGATTTTTTTTTCTCTCTCTATTTTGCTTCTATCGCCTTTACCACAAAGTAATATTTTTCTGCAATTTTGTTATTACTTTAGGAAAAGAATCTTGTAAATTGTTTCAGCTCTGTTGATTTTTCCGCACAAATTAGATGCTTTTTTATATATAAAAACCTGGCACCAAAACTACTTAATTCGTAATACTGCAATGCTTAAGGTACTCCCCTTAAACCACATACAAATCTTTGACCAACTTTTACTCTATTGTCACCTTGTGCAATTTTTTTTACCGTCAAAACTACTGATTGTCTAACGTTTTTTTTGTCACCTACGTTCACTTGTTCTATCCCCTATAGGTGCAATCACATTAAAATAAACACTGCACTTTGCTCGGTCCGTTTGGTGTTTGTAGCACCATAAAGTCAATTAATGCAGCAGTAGCAATTTTCTATGGAGGATTCTTCCAATTCACCTGTGCTTTTTTATTTAATTTTTTTTTTGCACCTGAATACAGAGGTTTAAACCCCCACCGAAAGTGTGACTGTGGTGTAAAAGGTTCAGGAAAGAGAAAAGTTGAATGCTTTGGGAGGAAAAACGAGTTCTCAATCAGTATTCTACGCGGCGTTTTGGAATGTAAATTCCAACAGTTTTATATCTTCTTCCACGTCTTCAAGACTCTTGGCTTTTGCAGCCCAAGACCTTTAAGACTTCTTTTGTTTTTTGCACACGGGAGAATATTTTGTCCTAATAAAAATTACAAATAAAAACGAATATGAGCGTACCTTTAAATACCTTCTCTATGCACCTCAAATATTTGAGGTTTTACGAGTTTCATACAATTGATTACTTTTATGCAGTGACTTGGGTTAAATACTAAACCCCTTTGCGAGCCCTATGCAAATACTTAACACTAGTTTTTTTTTTACTTCTCCAGCTACCAGGTCCTCACCTACGACACGAATACCCTTACCCCTTGAAGCTCGAAAAGTTATGTATTTGTGATTAAGCTGTGCTATTTAAACTATGTACGAGTTTGTTAATGGGGTATTATTTCAAGAATAAGGGGCGAAAAAGCCTGTACTGCAGAGGAAAGGGTTGAAAAGTTCATAAATTGGCTTTTGATTGTTTTTTTTTGCGTTAAGCTAAAATCACCAAAACCTCGGTGTCCTGCAACTTGTAGCAGGGATTGCAATATTTGTTTTTCAAATTTCTTTTTGCAGAAAATGTTGCAGGGGGTGAGTAACTAATCGGAAGGATTGTCGTCTATTTCAATGATGCTTGAAATATATTTTTTACTAAATCTACGATTGATTGTCTAGAACGCTCTTCTTTTTTTTCACTTTAAACCCAACTTACGAGTTCTAGTGCCTATACCTCCAAAAACAAAAATAGTCACCTAGATAGCCTATGCCCTAAACAGATCCTAAAATCTATGCCTAAAATAGCCGTTTAATGCTGAAAATGCCGATACGATTTCACTTTGCTCTTAGTTTCTAGTATTGACTGCTTTGTAATCACTCAAGATTCTCACTTTAACCACCTATCCCCGTAAACCTATCCCACTTATTGGATTTAATATCAGGTGTACAATGGGTTTTTTTTTTAAATATTTTTTTTTTTTTGATAATTACTTCTTTTTCCTCTTCTATTTAATCTGAGTTTAATAAAACAATATATCCTGGAATTGCTAGTAAAAAGATTGCTATCTCAACTTGTCGCACCTTGCACGAAAGAAAAAAAAACTGTATATCATTAACTATTATTTTAGTGATATGTAGACGGTACAAGTCCTATTAACTATATAATCTCTTTATATTTTCTTGCATTTACATCGCCCAGTAACTCTCAATCATTACAGTAAATCACGATAAAAGTTATATTGTATTTCACGCTCTACGTCATATATTGCACAAAACACCTATTAATTTATTCTTTTAATTAATCTACTTTTCAATTAAAATCTCCGGGAGTTACCCTTTTCCGTATTTTTGTAAATTCCTTGAAGTGTCTCAGACAAATTACCCTCAGGATAAATCTCAATCTATCCGTTTTTCTAAATAAATCTCTTCTATCTTTGGTGATTGAACTTTAAACTTGTGGAATTAACAAAAATTTTAGTACCTCTCGTAGATATTTTAATCTCCTTTATAATAATAATTTCTTTTTTAAATAAAATCAACTTGGCAATATATCAGTCGAATAATTCTAGAAATAAGTACAAAAGCTTCTATAAGCTCTTCTGTAAATTAATTGCAGAAAATATTTATTTTTTGTTTTTTTCGAAAGCTTTCTTCTCCACTCAACAGTTAACTATTGCACTCTTTTTTTTTGAACACTTTCTTTACTTCTTGTTTTTTTTTTGTCAATCTAGATTTGCCCTTCGAAGAAGAATCAATTGGACACTTGCACAAGATTTCTAGTATTTTTCCTATTTTTTGTTTTTAGTAATTTACCTTGCTAATCAGTGTATATATTTTTTGTGTAGATATTTGCAAACAAATCACTTTGTTTGGAGAACAACAACAAACAATTAACACACTTATTCAATTGACTGATTTTTCCTCGTTTTTTTTATAAACCGGTGTTTTTTTTATAGCCTCTCTAGCGCCTTGCACCTCAATTGCATCGATTTTTTACCAATTTTCCGCCCCTTGGCAAAAGTTCTCAATGACCACTTCTAACTTCAAAAGACTTATATACCGTTTAATTGTCGTTTAGTTTGATTATAAACATTCAATTTGTCGCTTAGATGCGTTTCAACGCGATATTTTGAGTCGTGTGGCTCAATCGAATTGTTGTCTTATTCTTGTTTATATTTTTTTTTCTTGTTTGGATTCTCTTTTTTTTTGTATTGGCTTCCAGAATGGACTTGGGATCCAATCTCAATTGTTTGCAAATTTGTATGAAAAGATGGATATTTTGTGCTCTTGAGGGTATTGGGGAGAAAGGATATAGGTTTTCTGTGATAGATTGTTCGTTTGGATTGTATAGGGGGTAAGGATTAAGTCAATGTTTGATCAACTTTTTACTTCATCTGTAGCCTCGATGGGTTGATGGCTTGATGTCGTTTTTGTTTTGTTCTTTTTGGCAGCTTTCAACACTTTTGAGCTTTTCCTTCAGAAAAGTGATTTTGCAAACACTGTTGATGTTGCCAGTTGAGAATTTTTCAAAAAATAATTTAAATTTCTGTCACTCTTGATCGAAACTCCGAAAAATGTCCCAAAATACGATTTGGTCAAAAAAACGGAAAAAAGAACCGAAGAAAATGAAGTAGAACCACCGAAAAACAATCTCGCTAAACTTTTTTCTTCTTCAACTTTAAGCTTTTCCAGCTTGTGTTCGCTTGGTCCGAACTTCGGTTTTATGTTCAAGAACCTCTGCACGACTTTTTTTTCGATTTTGGCCGTTTTTGAAGATTTCCGTTTTAACAATTTTCCGAAAGATGATTAAGCTTTTGCATTGAGAAAAATTAAACTTGTGTATCTTTTTTATCAAATTCGGTGGTGATGGTTTTTTTTGTTGTTTTAAAAACTGATTTTTTTTATTGTTGATAATGAAGAAAAATTGGTTATTTGAAAAATTTTGTTTTTAAAATGTTATACGTTTTAATAATTTTTTTTGTGTGATAACTTTGTATTAATTTTTTTATTTTATTTTTTTTTATTATTTTTTTGATACAATACAAGAGCGGCGGACAGATTGGAACGGGTTGAAGCAAAGACTGTACGAAGACTGAAACAAAATCGACTGGTTTTCGAGGTAATACAACAAATTGTGTATATGAGAGAGGATTCCAAAATACCTAGACACATTGTACTGCGCCGAAGCGTCAATTCTCCGTTCTGTATGATGTATGTATATAATGGAAATGTATATATATATAGCAAGGGGGGCTTCGGTGTTTGGAATACAAGTGAGAGAGAGAATGAAGTAAATAGAGATTGGGTAGTGGATGTAGTGGTATCTCTCCCGTTTCACAAGAATACACAGCATGCCATCTCACTTGGGTATGTAAGACCACTCTTCTTGTGGCGGGAATGGTTTAGCGCTAAAGAACCATCATCATCGTCATTGGAGCGCGCCGTCATTGACAGCATCAAGCGGCGGCAGTCAATTTAAATGGACGCTTCTTTGGCATTCTCATGCCCTTCGCCTCCAACACAACCACAATCCAAGAAATACCCAACCATCTCAGCACCCAACCCCACATACCCAACCTTCAATGACCAACACCGTTGATGACTTCTTGAGCTCTCTGACACCGTGAGATCTCGCTCACTTTTCACCCAAGAACGTGGAAAAAAAAAGAACTCCCGGTGAGCAGATTAAGTACCACCGTCAATTCCAATCCAACCCCCCCCCTTCCCCCGCGCAATGTTCCTGCTGTCGTCCACAGAGTGCTTGGTCCTTGATGGACCGAGGTCTGGAGAGGTCAGGAATTATACCTACAATAAATCATCATCAGTCTAGTGAGTCCATTGTGCCTGATTTTCTTATTAGTCTCCCTCTCTCATTAGATCATGACCGATTCCTAACTGTACTACATGCGGCTGTCATCAGTTATGAATCTCTTATTAATATCACCATTTAATTTTTCCATCTTCCGCTCTTTCTCTTTCCTCAATATCAGAGAAAAAAAAACACTGTTGAAAGATTCCAAGAAATATAAAATATTAAACATCCTAAACCCCCTGTTCACAGTTGTAGATTGTTTTCTCTCTACTATCGAAATAGTAGCTCGACTATAGTGGAAAAACGCTTTTAATAATCGAAAATTAATTTAAGGAAAAAAATACCTCAGTAAGAATAGGGGAAAGCACGCTATCTTCGGACGATTCAAGCTTCAAACAACTCATTTTTTTAATTGAATTTGACCCAATTTAAGATTATATTTTAATAGCTAGACCATGGCCTGAAAATTCCCGAATAGACCATAGGTCAAATCGGTCAAATCATTCAAAAACATATAGAAAAAAAATTATTTGTTTGAAGCTTGAGTTGTCCGATGGTAGCGTGCTTTCCCCTATATTAAAAGGGTTGATTAATGATTGAGAAATTCACAAGGGAGAGGAATTGGGGGAAGTGGGGTATTTTCGAATTGGATCACCTTAAAAATATGGTTTTTTCGGGTTGTGCAATGAAACCTAAGCTTTATCATAATTTAATTTAGGCTCACAATTTATTTTTTGTAGTATTAAATTATATCACGGAAAATAAAGACAATCATTCTTTCCGTGCAGAAGTAGATCTTGAAAAAATCGAAAATCTTTTTGAAAATCCAAAAAAGAGACTTTCTTCCTTCTTAATAGTTTCGCAAGGTGGCAGAAGTTACATCTTGTTCGAATTTCGAAGTGCTCAAGTGTCAAAATGTGACGGTCTTCATATTGTTATGAGGAATAAAACAGGACAACGACGCTTACTGTTCTTGTCCCATTACTTAATCACTCCATAATCATTGAGCAACTCTTTTGCGAGCTTTTTAGTGTGATATTTGATAAATTTTCCCCACCTTGTTCGAAAATTAAGTATGAAAATTCGAAATTGAATTTGAATTCTTCGATCATCAACGACTTTTTGTGCAAATAGAGTTCCATTTACCTTTTATCCAGGACAATATTGGAGAATCAAGATTACCTGCGGAATTGCGGAAATTAATTGCGTAATTATCTAAAAGTAAGAAAGTCTCTTTTTTGGATCTTCAAATAGATTTTCGAATTTTTCAAGATCTACTTCTGTACGGAAATATTGTTGACATTCGAAATTCGTACAGACAATCACGAGTCACATTGTGGTATTAGGGGAAAGTGCCCATGTTTGATACGATTGGAAGCTTCATAATGACTAAATTTTTCCTATGTTTCTCAATAAACGTGACTCCGCAATATATTTTGAAAATTGGACACTTTTCCATAGTTTTTAGAATATGTTTGCGATGAGCCATATATATATTGCGAAACATCGAAAATTTATCAATTACGAAGCTCCCAAAGGTATCAAGCATGGGTACTTTCCCCTATCAAGAAGTTAATGACTTTCCTCGTCTATTGAATTTTTCTTTATTACTTTATGTGCAAGTATTATGTATACCCAATAACACTTGGACTTAGACTAGCTGTAGTTGAATTTCGAAAAATTCAAACTTAATTTTCGTTCATAGTTGTCAAAATTCAAGAAATACCGCAAAAATAAGATGTCAAAAGACTTTGCTCAATTATTATGTTGGGAATCAAAGTGAAATAAGAATATTAAGAAAATATTAAGAACTTTTCAACTAAAATTTTATCCTAACTAAGTAAATTTCACAGCTGTTGACACTTAAGATACTTCGAAATTCGAACAGACAAACAGGCCATCTTGGGAATTAACAAGAAGTAAATGTCCTTTCTCTGATATTACAAATTGAATATCGACTTACTCGTGGACTAGATAAGTTCCTGCTGGATTTAGCATTCAATAACACTTGGTTTAGCCGTAGACGATTTTCGAAATTCTATCTCAATATTCGTTCATAATGGCTCCGGCACACCTTTGGGATCAGGAAAATTTCATGAAATCGAAATTCGAAACCCTTTGTTTCTCACAAGTTTTGCATATGACTATTTCATTCTTTCTCATACCAAATTCGATTGAGCTAGATTGAATTTGGAATGATGTTTAAGAGAAGAAGAAGAGTGCGAGGGAATGAGATAGACATATGCAAAAGAATTGTGAAAGAAAGGGATGCGAATTTCGACTTCATGAAATTATCCTGATCTAAAAGGTGTGCCGGAGCCATAATGGTCAAGATTTGTAAAATACAGGACAAATATGTTAAAAGAGCTCCTCAGTTATTTTTTAGGAAACTACAAATAATACAAATAATACAGCAATATTAAGAACTTTTTTGATTTGATATTCCTCACAATTAATTTTCGAAAATGGATTTCAAAAATTAATGAAGAGGACCAATAGTTCAAGTGATCAAAAGATTATTGAAGTGCTAATGGATAACTTAAGTCATATATTTTCTTCTCCACAAAATGCCACTGAAATCTTTCGGAAAAGGAAAAATAAAATGAAAATAAAAACCAACGTTGTTGTTGAAAATTGATAAAATTATCAATCTTATTAAAACCAAGTGAAATAATTGCAAGTTTTGAGCCAAAATTGTAAAAAAAAAGATATCTTTTTCTTGTGTTACAGCCGTACTAAAGAAAGTTCGAAGCCTGAGCCGAAAGCTTTGGAAAAAGTTTATGAGTTTTCCTAGAGAAATCCTATTTCCCGACGAAATCCGATATCCACATTTTTAGGTCTTCAGGATCACCAAATACTTTTCGTCATTAGAAATTTGTCGAATCGCCAATTTACAATACGAATAATGCCCAGCGCACAATAACTTTTGTTTGTAAACATGTTTTCAAAATTGCCTATGAGAGTGAGCGAGATAACTAGATCTAGGTTTCATTCACTCTCATTGAAATCTTGAAAACATGTTTACAAAACAAATATTATTGTGCGCTGGGCATAATAGCAGTAATTCATGTTCAAAATTTTACTTCACATGAAGGTCTTGTTGCTCTATTTAAAATTTTGAGCTGCATTATTGTCATATACTATTTTTCTTAAAAACTTGAATGCATCGCTGAATAGTATTTAGCCTTTAGTCTGAAGCGTTTGAAGATTAATCTAACTAAAAGTATGTCAAGCAGCCAACTGGATCTTGTTAACATTTTGTCAAAAGGATGTTATTTTCGAATTTAACAAAGCTTTTTCTCACATCTTATGGAAAAACATCATCTTGACAAACTTTCTACTATATCCAGTTGGTTGCCGATTTGACAAACTTTTGGATAACCTATACGCCATAGCATCATCAACAAGTACAGTAGAGTCTCTCAAATCTGAATCTCTCAAATTCGAACGCCCGCCGTTTGGATTCAAAACTTCAATTGTGAGGTTATGTTAGAAAGTTCGTATTCTTGGTGAATGAAAATCATATTTATGTGCTTCTTCCTGAGTGTCTACATACATTAAATGAAAAGGAAGTATGTCACCACTAAGACTTGCGAGAAAGTACGAGAATTTGATTCAAAATACAATTTAATCTCACACAAATTGCGTTAGTTTTGAAAAAATCGTTCGAATTTGGGAGGTGAGAAATGTAAAAAATACCCCCCGAGCGTTCGAATTTAGGAGACTCTACTGTACTCATGAATAACCCACCTTACCATGCGGCTATCGCCGTCTTACCGTTGTTTCCAACCTCCAGGGTAAAACGATGGAAAACCCCTTCTCAGGTTGTATGTTTTAAGTCTTTTTGGGTTTACACTTTGACATATTTTTATTATTTACAATCACAAGTTGTCCATGAGTGATTTCATGACAAGATTGCAATATCACTGCACTAAGAGAAATCCCAAAAAGTTAAAATAACATTCTAGAAATGTTTATTTTACCCTGCAGTATTGATCCGAAATCGGTGTAAATATTATGCTTTTTATGTATATTAGGGGTTAAAGTTACCTTTTTTTCATGTTAGTTTTACCCTTAAAAAGATGTAAAATTAACATTAAAAAATGTTTGTATATTTTTACATCTGAAAAGCGTTAAAGTTATGAGGAAAAATAGTTAATTGGACCCCCGTTTTTTCTCAGTGTAAAATAAACATTTCCGGGATATTACTTTATTAACTCTTTCGGATTTCTCTGAATGATTGAGCTGCAATATTTTTACTTATTTTTTCATAACTTAGATGGAGCTTATGTAACACTTTTCTTATCAGAATTTGTTTTGGTATTTTAAACACTTTTATTTTAAATAATTCCTAAAAAAATTTTCTATTGTTCTTAGTGGACAGAAATATTTATTACGAAGAAACATAAAATCAAGTTAGGGTAAGTGTGCCAAATTTTGGCATAGTTGCATGCAAGCATCAAAGTCTCAAGTTTGAAATGTAATATTTTAATTACAAATTGATTTTTTTTTCATTCTTTCTTCTGAAAGACTGTTGCTTGGAACCTTGTAAAGAGTTTACCGTCTTTATTTACTCTAATAATCATTCTTAATATATTTTAAAATGAATAAAAATATAGACATAGCTTTGGTGCCCTATTTCGGCCACCTTCATTCTCATAGTTCCTTGCCCTTCAGGAATTCTTCCAAAGCCTTTTTCACGTCATCTCGTTTGTCGAAGCAACATTTTTTCGTTATTCTTTTGCATTGTATAATATCTAGAGTACGTGAAATCTAAAAGTTCATGGAAATTCGAGAAACAAAAAAGGTGGCCGAAATTGCAAGCTGGCCGGAATTTGGCACACTTACCCTATTTGATACAAATATTCTTTTAAAGTTATGCTTTAAACAAGAAATGATTTTCGATGACCTCACTTTTCATGAAATTTATTTTGATAAAATCTATATAACCCCTTCATAAGAAATATCCATCTAATTTCTCTGTAAATTCTTCATAAACCGGGCACAGAATTTTCTTTTTCTACCAACTCTCAATCCAAAGGGGAACAAAATAATTTAAACAATCTTCTTATTGAATCATTTCTCCTGCAGATACTCATTTTTATAATAAAGTTAGAAGCACGGAGAAATGCTAAAGACACTGCACAGAGGAAGAGAAGGCACCAGTATAAGAAAAAAAAGCAGTAAAGATTCTGAATTATGCATGAGCTGTTAAACGGTTTCTATCTCTATTGCCGATTTTTTTTCTTCTCTTACCGCACTTCCTCATCGAGCGGTCGGAGAAAGCAAAAAAATTATATGCATTTTTTCTCTCTTGCTTTTATTCTTAAATCCATATTAGAAAACTTGTGGGATGTTCAATACGTCTTTGACGTACGCAAAAATCATGAGAAAGTTGTGTGTAAAAAGGCGGGAAAGAGAATGCCAAATTGATGAAAAAGTTCTTATACCACCAGACTTTTCCATCAACTTGAGCTTTTTCCCATCGCCGAAGCTTGGAAGTTGTCGGGGGAGGGGTGAAAAATAAAACACGAGGAAAAACTTATGCCATCGACAAAAATAAATACAAATATATCTGGATTTTTTTTTGAATTAAAAAAAAATAATAATACTTTGGAAGAGAAACATTAGAGGTGAAAAGAATTTCTATAAATCTTGTTCGGTGAGTTTTTTTATCTGAATTTTGAAAAAAAAAAAAGTTTCTTGTCATTGTCAACATATTAATTTGCATATTTCTCTAATAACCTCAGAAAAAATTAATGTTGAATTTCTTAGTGGAGAGACTATATCTTTGTGGTTTGGCGGGAATGGGAGAGTCCGAAGAAGATGGGCGCAAAAAATAAGAAGCTACAGGAAGACAATTACTGTGAGTATTGGAGGGGAAATTGGAGAGCTACAGGTAAAATGCCAGAATTTGTTCAATAGTGGGGAAAAAGCACGTACCAATACTCAAGCAAAAGTTCTTTAAGCTTCCCGAAAAGCGGTTTAGAATCTACGTGAGTTGGTTTTTATATAAGGAGAATTGTGACTCTCCCGCTCTCCCTTATTTACTTTTTGGTTAGAATCATGGGACTTCTCGTGAATGATCACTTAATGTGTCGATTGGGAGAGAGAGAGAGCAGAGGCCAAAGAGAACGAGAGAGAAAAAATACTTCTTTTCCACAGAGAAAGAACTGGACGAAGTAACGCGAGGAGGGCAAAAACCTCATTCCTCTGACGTAACAGGTTGCTCCCATGAATGAGTCTGTATGAGAAAAGTTACAATGCCTATGTACTGCACATAGTGTCATCTCTGTCACCCTCACCGATCCACCGGTTTAGTCACCTTCCTCTCGCCCCAGCATCCTTCTATCTCTTTCCCACCAAAATGTATCACCTTATAACAAAAGAGCTAGATAGCATTCAAACAATGTCTAAGCGCAACATGTAGTCACGACATTCAGCACATTTTCCGCTGTAACGTCTAAAGTCAGAAAGAGATGGCAGCACGTGCTCCATCATGTAGCATGACGTGCACTTGTGTGGTTTGATGTTACACCTCCCTCATGTGCCATCAACTCTCTCTCTCTCTCTCTCTCTGAGCTCCTGAGAGCTTTCTCCAGCCACCCCGATCGAGCTTTCGTGTAATTCACCTTTCGCATCATTTACACAAGGAACGACCTGCCATACAGGGGTAGAGCAGGCTCCGGAAATAGGGGTTCACTTTTTCTAAGAATTCACCCCAACACGTCCGATGAAGATGTTTTTTTCTCCAAATCACCATCCCCAAAAGACATTCTACCAATCACCCTTAATCCCCCCTCCCCTCCCCTAACCAAACAAATCGAATGCACATCGTCCTGGCGATCTAAATAATCAGCTTTCACCCTTCAATTTTTCACCCTCCGAATGGTAAGGGATTCCTGATATGCTCCTCTGGTACTATCCAACCGACTTGAGGGGATTTTCCAGGTAAATTAGAGCAAGTCTACTCACAATTTATGATTATTTCATTTCAATTCCAAAACGCTGTCCATGGTATTAGCAGAATGAATCTAGAGCTATCCCATTGAAATTTAGATGGAGGGGTAGGTTACTTTCACACAGGGGTAGTTTCATACTTTACGTTAATAATCCCATTTCAAGGGGGATAAGATACAATCATCATTGAACTATTTCTTGAGTTTTGTAAAGAAATTTAAACATTTATGTTCCTCTTGGAGGTTGCAGTCTGCAGGTTTAGATTTACTGGAACACAAGGAAAGAGCAGTAGGGGGCACTGAGACCCTTTTTTAATTGATGCAATATTGAAATAGGACTTTTTTTTAGGAAACAGAGAGCGGTATAATCAGCTTTTTTCAACTTGTCGATCTTGAGCATAAACGGTAAAAGTAAAAGAGATCAGTTTTCGATCTTCAGTGACTTCCAATAAAAAAAACCATTAACTTGAAACTTTTTTCTTTGTAAAACAACCAAGTTTCTCTTGGGTTTTCTAGAAAAGGACTCTGACGATGTCTTTCATTTTTTAAATCTATTTTAGAGGGACTCTTGGCCAAAATCCTCAAATCCAAAATCCCGAACACTAAAACCAAGACTAAAACTCCTAACGCCAAAATCTCGATTTGGTCTAAAATCCCGAAACTCAAAATTCCGAATTATTAAAATTGTGTCATAGTTCTCACGATTGCATCCTTACTTGTTGAAGGCCAAAGGAACTTTCCGTATTTTGGGAAATTATGCTATATATTATCCTGCTTATAAATTCGTCAATTTCAGGATTTTGCCACTCGGTATTTTGGCTTTCAAGATTTTAGCCCTTTTGGGGTTTTGACTCTTTTCAGGATTTTGGCGTTCGAGAATTTGACTTACAAATTTTTGCTTTTAGGACTTTGGCCGGCACCGGTTTTGGAGTTAGTCCAAGTGCACATTTTATCCATTCGTAAGGTAAAGTACACTCATTCGACCGGGTTCCTCGACTCGACCGGTGGGTCAATTTTTGAATGGTACATGGTCAATTTCGTCAATATCTGTGAATTTATCACTGATTCGCATTATTCACGGAATGATTGACCTATTAATGTTAGATCATACGCAAAATATTATAACAAATATAATAAAATTGAATAAATAAATCTACCGGTCAAGCGAGGGCACTTTACCTTACCTATTACCAAAAAACATTTCAATATGTAATTTTCGAAGTTCAAAATTAAACCGTTTTGGAGGGCCTATTCCTCAGCCGATTTGCCTTATTAAGGTTTTTTAAAAGTCTTGAAATCGCTAATACATCGATCAAATAGTCTTAAATTGTAAATACAAGATTCAAACTAAATAGTTTAAAAAAAAAGTCTTATCATTCTCGAATTTACTTTCTCTGTCCCAAAAAGAAGTCATGTTTGGGAATTATTTCGAGAAGATCAGATATAAGATTAAAAATATTTAAGATTTTAATCCATAACAAGAATTCCTATAAATTAATCCTTAATCACAATTTTTTTTCAAAATCTTCTAAAAAGCGCACTTTCTTGCCTTTATTTTCAATTTTGGAATTATTTAATGACTTGTGAATAAATTATGAAAAATAATAAATAGTAAAATTTTGGTCTTCGCCAGAAGGACACGAAGTTTTACAAACTAATTTGTTTTTTTTGTAAAGCTTTGAAGAAGAGCAAAACAGTGAATGATTGTCAAATATTTATAGGGGAAAGTGCCCATGCTTTGCACGGTCTCTAGCTTTACAATGACTAAATTTTTCCTGTGTTTCTGAATAAGTACGACTCCGAAGTATATTTTATAAACAAGACACTTTCCCCTAGTTTTTAAAAGATAGAAAAGATGAGTCACATTTATTGAAAAACATACGAAAAATTTAGTCATTGTAAAGCTTGGGACCGTGTAAAGCATGGGCACTTGCCCCTACTTTAGATTTTAACAAACTTTAATTAATTATTTTATAAATATTTATTTCATGTATCGTCCAATATTCTACTGCTTCTAATTGTGCAGACATTTGATTTTTTATTGTCTTCCATACTTCAAAGGATAAAATAATTTTATAAAAATTTCAGTAATAAATGGATATTAGAATGAAAATTTCTACTGATTGTTTGTAAGGCATGTAGTCTTTCTTCTGAATGCTCGAAAATTATTTGTTGAGTAAAATTTGGAATCCTGAACACACTAATGCGGAACGTCGGACTTTAATTATCTTGCTATAATTAATGTAATTTTAGGTTCCCGGTGAAAATGCAGAAAGCCAAAATCCCGAACGCCAAAATCCCAAGAGCCAAAATCCCAAAATCTTAAAAATGTCATAGCTACTCCCACGATTGCACCCGCGCTTGTTGGAAGCAAAGGGAAATTTTCTGTGCCTTGGAAAATTATTCTACGCATTATCCTACATATAATATCATACCTTTCAGGATTTTGAACACTCGGGATTTTGTCTTTCGGGATTTTGGCGTTCGGGATTTTGGCTGCCTCCGCAATTTTAGTAGGGTAAAGTGATACAAGTTGGACGTAGTGTTACAAGTTAGATAATTCGCCGGTACAAGTTGAACATGGATTTTTTCTTGATAAATACAGTACAAAATTTGTTTTTAAGCACAAGGAACCAAATTATAAAACTAAAGCATTAAAAATATACAAATAAAAATGAAGTACTAAATTTATCAAGAAGATAAGCCCTGTCCAACTTGTACCACCTTACCATATATTTCTAAAACTAAAAATTTTATTATTTTCACGAAGTTCTAAGAGAGTTGTCAGAACTATTGATTAGTTTGTCCTAAATTCTGCGTTGTCATATGCATTTTTTAAATCAAAAGCTTCCAGAAGCTAGTTATAAATAAATTTGAATAGTTTATGTCCATAAAAGAAATTAGAACATTTTAATACTGCTTAGATTTAAATGTTCTAAATGATTCCAATAATAAAACATCATTTAATGAAACATTTAATAAAACCGATTGGTTTAATAACTGGACTTAGAATTATGAAGTTAATTTGTTTATTTTGCGAATGTACTAATTTTTGTACTAAATTATTGTACAATGGGGCATTTTTATACACGTTTTTTTTGTTTCTATGGGTTCTATTGATTTTAACCCTTTAACGACAAGACACTTTTTACGGACTGAAAATCATCAATAAAAATTAAATTGAGAAACATAATCAATGATTTACATCTAACCGTGGAAAGTCCAACAGAGTGTGATTCGGTGTATTTTGTTATTCTATGAAAGATAGGGACAAAAATAGCCCAAAAAATTAAGTAATTTTTCTGACAATACCAATGAATAATATTTTTCGCTTTAATGAAAAATATTACGTATGATTATTGTAGTTTTTATTGCCAAAAGGGTCTTGCTTTAAAAAAATTGGAAGTATAAAAAATAAATAAAATAAATTATGAATTTGAGAATTTAAAAATTCGCCATTTTTTTTATTAAATATTTACTACATAGCAAATACACTGAGTGAGAGAAATCCGAAAAGTTAAAATAACATTCCGGAAATGTTAATTTTACCCTGCAGTATTGATCCGAAATCGGTGTAAATATTTCGCTTTTTAGGTGTATTAGGGGTTAAAGTTACCCTTTTCATTTTAATTTTACCCTTTAAAATGTGTAAAATTAACATTAAAAAATGTTGATATATTTTTATACTTAAAAACTGTGAAAGTTATGAGGAAAAAAAGTTAATCGCAGCCCCGTTTTTTCTCAGTGTAGCTAGAGACTTTCAAAAAATATTCTAGTTTTCTTCAACCTTCTACTTTGCAATTATGTACAGACATAAGAAAAAAGTAACTTCAGGTAGTCAGGAAAAATTGTTTTCTTTATGGGACACCGGTGTTCCAATCGTCCTTAAAGGGTTAAAGTAGCCATAATATAAGTTAATCTTTTAAATTCATCTTCAAACGCATTGTATTTCTTTCCAAAGCCTTGCCCATTCCACCATTGCTAAGCTTGAAATAAAAAATTCTATATAAAATTGTCCCATCCCCTTTTATCTGAAAAAAAGCTAAGGTTAATTTCTTAAGATTACTTTGGACTTTGGATGTTGAGGGGCTTGTTGATTTTCAATCCAATATTGTTAATTTAAATTGCTATTCACCTCGATGCTGAGCATTTACCCTGGGTTTTCTTTCCTCATTTCTTTCTTTCTTTCTTTTTTTTTAATAAACTTCAGCTCATGAAAAAAACAACCCAAAAAGTCTCCACCTGCTGTCACCCAAAGTTAGTGTATGATTTTTAATTCGTAAAATAAGCGCTGAGGATGAAATTTCTAATTTTATGGAAATGAGCATCTCTAGGAATTTCCCTTCCGTGAATTCACCCGAAATGATATTGCCAGCAGCAGCCAGTAGAGAAAAAAAATTGTCCAAGAATTTTCACAATATTCTTTTAAGGCTCTCCCCTCATTGTATAGCCCAGGAAGGACTCTAATTGAGCTTTGTTTTTTTTTGGAGGGGGGGGGGGGGGTAGAAAATTCATGAGACAGGGAAAGGTGAAAAATTCTCGCAATGACTCGATTTTTAATCCCATTTTCAAGTTCGTTGAGATTGGTTGAGTGACCGCAGAAACTTTCCCTTTTTCTTTTCCCTTTTAGAGAGTGTCAATGGGCGAGAAAATGGGAAGGGGAAGGCTAGGGGGAAATTGAGGAAAAATTCACCATGATTTTTTTTCTTGCATAAGGACAAGCTTGAAAATGGATGTGGAAGGAGATTAAACAGGTGAAGAAACATTTTCCCTCATCATTTTATTGTATGCTTAAGCTCTTCCCGCAAACCATTCATACATCGTTGAGTGCTGAAAGGAAAGCTTGTTCTATTCATCGTACTTTCCAGGCATACACAATGCACCAAGCATGAGACACACAAGAAATCTGGGATGAATGGGGTTAGAGGTCGAGTAGGGGATGAAAGAAGAAAAAAAAATGGAACATGAATAGAAAAGATATATAGGAGAGAGAAAAAAAACCCCTCGAGATTCTATTAAAATTTCATCTCAAATGCAATTACCCAATTAAATTATTTTTCTTCTATCATAGAAAATAATCCTATTATTTTCAGGGTGGAAGTTTTAAATAAACATTTCATAGTTTGGCAATAAAATACACAAAAAACAGTCAAATGGGGTACAAAAGAGCTGATATGAGAGGATCTCCTCTCCATATATGTCCACTCAAACTACCCCCCATTCTTTGACGGCTGGGATACAAACACACCAAAATTCCACAAGAATGAACTAATTATACATTTGTGCAGTGTTTACCTTTTGCCCCGAAAAACATTATAATGCCCCTGAATGGGTAAAACATGGTATACTTGCAAACAATGTTGCACAACTCAATGGGGACGCCAGGTGAGCTTTTCTGCATATTGACTATATATACATAGAAATACATATAGCAAAAATGACTGTATAATAAATTTACAAACTAATAATTACGCTGATTAAAAGGTCTCATCGATTAATAATGTACATTTTTGATCTCTCTCACTCTCCTACCCTCAATTGTTTTTTTTTTTTTTGATATGTTTTGTACCCTCTCATTGTTGTGGCTTTCAAACCATGACAAACTTTTGTCACAGAATTAATTAAACTTGTATTAATAATTCCATGCGGCATACGTGTCACTGGGTGTTATTTAATTGAAATTAATTTTCATATAAAGGAGGGTGGCTTTTTTGGTTGGAGGGAGGCCACTGAAAGAATTCCCCAAAGAATGCATCAAAGTGATAAATTGCTGGGGCTGAAAGTTCGCCAGGCTAAAAGCACCATATAGAAATGCTTTCGTGTATGTAGGAGAATGTCTTAAGATATAGGAGGAATATAAGAATGTTTCATAGTTGAAAGAATTTAAAATTTTCAAATTCTAAACTGAAGCTTAATTAGTCAAAAAAACAGAAATTTTTTTATGAACACTGAGAGAAATCTGAAAAAGTTAAAATAACATTCCGGAAATGTTTATTTTACCCTGCAGTATTGATCCGAAAACGGTGTAAATATTACCCTTTTTAGGTGTATTATGGGTTAAAGTTACCCTTCTTTCATGTTGATTTTACCCTTAAAGGGTGTAAAATTAACATTAAAAAATATTGATATATTTTTACACCCAAAAAGTGTAAAAGTAATGACAAAAAAAAAGATAATCGCAGCCTCTTTTTTTCTCAGTGAAGTATATTATTGAGGTTTATAAAATTAAATAAAATGATAATCAGATTGAACATCTTATAGAACAATTAGGCCTTATCTCTGGTAACTTTACAGTAGTAATGTTCAAACGAAAAATAAATTTAGTTGTACCGCAGATTAGCTATATTTTAGAGTTAGAGTTAAACCAGATTTAGGGGAAAGCGCGCTACTAAGGGGTATATTGTGTAAGTGGCTCTCACAGTGCCCCGTGAGCGGCGATCGGTAAAATTGTGCCGATCTGGAAGTAAAAATCGACACATTAAGGGCAGAATCACATTGACAGTAAAATGCTCAAGTATTTCATTAATTTACGCGTTTTCATTGCAATTCTTTCGCAAATTTCCGTTTACCGTATTACCATATCTCATTATCGGTGGCACTAGGTGAAAATAATATAAAAAATTGAGGAAATAGAAGGAAAATACGATAAACGGTCAGGAAAAAGACTGTACAAGAAATTATTCATACAGTTTTTTAGCTCACCGTTTATCGCATTTTCCTTTTATTTTTCCAATTTTCTTATATTATTTTCACCTAGTGCCACCGAGTGTGAGATAAGGTAATACGGTAATTGTGAATTTGCATAAGAATTGCAATGAAAAAGTGTAAATTAACGAAATACGGTGACCATTTTACGGTCAATATGATTCTGCCCTAAAAATATTTTGTTAAGAAATCGACAGATCGGCACAATTTGGCCAGAAATTGAAAGATCAGCATGTTGAACATTCCATATTTATCAACAAAAATCGACAGATCAGAACGGTTTTAGCAAAGAATCGGCAGATTTAAGTGTCAGTTCGTTCTTATGAAGTATAACGTTTTTTTTATACTCGTGTAATATTATAAATTTTCTACAGACAATTCCAGTGCAGTGGTAAATTTTAATGTACTGTACTAGAAACACTAATTTTGCACGCTACCTACAGACGACTCAAGCCTCGGACAAGTCTTTTTTGTCAATATGTTTTTAGTGAATTTGACGCAATGTAATATTATTATTTTAATACCTAGTCCAGTGCCTCAAATTTCCTGTGTGAACCATGGGTAAAATCCATTAAAAAAATGGATAAAAAAAGTTTTCCAAAGCTTAAGTCGTCCGAATGTAGCGCGCTTCCTCTAATTATTTTCTACGGATGTATAAACCGAATTGTGATTTACGAACGTTACCGTAAATACAAGTGATTTTGCCCCTTGTGTTTCGGAAGCTCTCTTCTTGAGGATAGTCTTCAATGAATAAATGTAGTACATATGATCGGTAAATGCTATCCTTAAGTGCTGCAATTAAAGAAAAACTTACGAACAGTAGAAGGTGACAATAATTCATTTTACGATAACCCCATAGGGGAAAGTGCACATGCTTGATACGCTTGATACCATTGAAAGCTTCGTAATGACTAAATTTTTCCTATGTTTCTCAATAAACGTGACTTATTTGACGTTGAATTATTTTTTAAAAAAATTGGCCACATTCCCATAGTTTTTAAAATATGGTTGCGATGAGTTACATATATATTATGAAACATAGAATATTCAGTCATTACGAAGCTTCCAATGGTATCAAGCATGGGCACTTTCCCCTACTTCGGCTTCGGCTTTTCTGCCATGCCAGTAAAAGTTGGTTTATCAATTTTCACGTTCAATTTAGCAAGATTCCACGGCTTATCCTCGTTTTTGGATTATCTTGAACTAACAAACTTGGTAGATAAGGTAAAAAATCTTTAAAATAAAATGAGAATCTTTATTGTGAATGTGGTAGTCGGAATATTCAAGATTGAACAAATTAATTGAATTGAAAATTCAATGTTAACCCATCAAAAACGATTGCAACACCGGTGTCACATAAAGAAAATGATTTTTTATCAATATATAATGTTAAAAAGAACGCCAATTTAATGCCAATAGTATAAAATTTCATCAATCTTGCATTTATAGTTTATGAATAATTTTTAATATTTTTTCTATATTTTTATTTTTTTTTTTAAATAAAAAACTCTTGGTACCAGCAACTACAATAATTTATATATAGGAAAAACTGGGGCACCACCAAACAAGGGGTAGCACCAAACACGGGGTAGCACCAAACACTAATTTTTATTTTTACACTACTTGGACTATCTCGACCATTTCTTCAGTGGACATGCATCCCTATAATGCCTATAAATTTCATTAAGTCTTATCCTATGAAGTCGAATATCCGATTAAAAAATCGCAGTGTTTGGTTCTACCCCGTGTTTGGTGGTGCCTCAGTTTCCCCTATTATTTTCTACAGGAATGAGAAGCATCATTCTTAATCAATCTTAATCTTAATAATTTGAAAAGTTATTTTATTAGCTATACGGGGAAGCCTGCTACTTCGAACGAATCAAGCTTAAAACAAATAATTTTTTAATAAGGGAGACCGGGGCAGAATTAGCCACGTATAGTAACAGATAGTGGTAACTTATAGTTTGCCTTCGAAGAAATATTGAGGAAACCATTTAATTCCTTAATATTCGTTGAAATATTTATCAGACTTATGCAAACATTTTTTGTACAAATTATACGCAATTAAAAATTTCATTTGGTGGCTAATTCTACTCCTGTGTCCCCTATGTTTTTAGTTAATTTGACTCGTTATAATGTTATATGTTAATAACTATTTCGATTTCGTGAATTACATGAAAAGAACCACGGGAACAAAAGCCTAAAAAACATAGAAAAAATTGAATTCTCCGATGTTTAAGTTGTCCCAAGGTAGTGCGCTTTCCCCTATAGATTTTTTTTGTCTATGAAGGTTCTAAAATTACCTCTGATTGATTTTTGCAATTGGGCTTTTTTCTGTATTTTTAAATTTGAGTTCTAGCTTCGCAATTGGTTTGCGGAACAAAATTTAATCATAATAAGATCCAGTTTCATTTAAAATTTGGGGAAAAAGCCCATCTTCAAATCTGCCGTAATTCAATCGTGCCCCACTCCCCCCTATCAATTCAATGTGAAGCAACAGACTCAATCACCCTCCCTGTATCAAACATTTAGCATTGCTTTGACATTTAATTACTAATTAATAAGTGGCATATAATAAGGTCGCAAATGGTGTACGAATTAATCTAACAACAATTTCATTAGGAAATTCCAAATGATTTCCCATTAAAGCAGAAACTGGGAAAGTTCAACATATATTCGAATAAGTTAATAAAATGAAATTTAAAATTCATTCATTCATTCATTCATTTTCAACCGCTTATCCCTATTGGGGTCGCGGGCGAAATTTAAAATTATTTAATAATTTCCAAATTATTAATTCGAATATAAAAAGGTAATTATAAATAATAAATATACTTGTAGCTATTTATATAGGTATCATATAAACATTAAAAGAAATTAATAAAATAACTGAAAGAAAATAAGTTTTATCAGTTCTCTATATTTAATTCATTTTGCATTTTACGCATTTATTGCATATTGTTTATTTAAACTTTCTATTGAAAAACATGCAAAAAGTTCTCTGTGAATCAATTTTCATGTTAATTTTCAGTTCAATATATTTAAAAAACAGTTTTTAAATTTTTGTTGTTCTTGCAATATATAAAATATATTACCTTCTTTTATTATTACTATATTTACGGGTATTGATATCATCGCCCTTAGGTTTGTTTGCTGAATGAATTCTGTGCGTTTTTTATTTATTTTGAGTAAAGGACGAGATAACTAAAACGCTTTGCTTTTAATTTTTATTTTGACATTTTTTAAAAATATTTTTGTATAAGAAAATTTATATAATTCTCGGTGGTACTTTTTTATTCCATTTACTGGCCGCTCGTCTTACTCGTTTACTTTTAAAGGAAAGCTTTTTATTTAATACGATCTCTTTTTGATTTAGAATAGAGGTGTGCAAAAACCGTTGAAATCGAATTAACGTCAAAATAAGTTTGTTATAGTAGCGTTTTCACCATTGACGCACATGTTTCATTTGACGTTTACTCGGTTTCAACGGTTCTTGCACGTCTCATGATTTAGAAATACATTTTCAAACGCTTTGCACGACTTTTTTTCGTTTTTGCAATCTTGAAAGTTTCTGAGCAGGTACATTAGAATCAGTTTATTTCCAGATTTTCATCAGGCAATAACAATTTTTCTTAATTTAGTTTTTTTTTTGTATGTCTTTTTCAAAGTGTCTACTGTTTATTTATGAAGTTAAATAGTTCTTAATCGTTACGTCAAATTCTAGTAATGCTATGTGGCAATTTAGTAGAATGACAATCGAATTTTGGATTTATGTCAGCAGGAAAAATCGAAAATTTCTTTTATCTGGCTTTTAATGAGTATCAACAAAACGAAACGGACAAAACGTATAAAAAAATATCGTAGACGTGAATGACTTTGTCCTAGATGGGTCATTTCGCCCCTCTATCGTCCATTAACATTTTTAATTTTAATGTTTGAGAACGATCTTTACCGATTAGACATTGAGGCCATTTACACTGCCGCATAAGATTGAGATTGAATTGTCCCAAAATCGGTTTTTGGAACAATTCAGTCAAAATCTAATACGACAGTCTAAATGACCTCAATGAAATCGTTTAGATTGCGACCTTAGATTAAGACTTAATTATTCGAAATCCGATTTTGGAACAGTTCAATCCCAATCTAATGCGACGGTGTAAATAGCCTCATTGTAGACCGGATCGGTAAAGACCATGCTTAAGACCTAGAATTCAAGAAAGGCTTACGAACAGGAGGGGCACAGAATCACCAACAGAGTACAAAGTCACCCGTATCTACGGTACTAAAAAAATATTAACAATTATTGGAAGTAATCAATCGACTCCATATCTGAGCGATATGTCAACAGAAAATATGTTGTAACTAATTTTGCCAAAGAAAATATATCTTGATTCACGTATACACTGATTTGAGAATTTACAAATTACATTACTATCTTGTTTTTCTCTCGTTTTCTCCGAATCAATTACCTCGTCGCATTTTCATTCTTGCTAAGCTTATTTAAAATTTATATGAAAATAAATTCGTATATTCTACGAACCATAACAAACATCATTCTCTCTTTTCCAAAAATAGAAAATTCTATTCATTAAAACATTTATTAAAGAGAAGATAAGCTCAATCACTTTATGATACAGTCTTCCTGATTTTCACTTTTGATCTCCCATGTATTCCCCTTTTTCAATGAAAAACCGAAATATTTGTAAATTGATATTTTTTGTGTACCCTCTTTCAGTATCCAGTACGCATATGTGGAAGAGAGAGTATACCTTTTTGAAATACAATCCAGGAGAACCACCCTTTATATATATTTTCCCGGAATATGGGGGGATCTAATAGTGGTATGAGTGTACTTGAAGATGGAACTGAAAGCTCTTCAACTACGGGAGATGAATGGAGAAAAAAGCCACGAGTCAAAATACATTGTGTAAAAGGGCTCAAATTTGAGCGCTCGAGGGAGAAATTCCGCATTCTTGGATGGTGTCTTTTGCTATTCCTCTCTAAGAAAAAAGAACCCCCTTCTTAACTTTCACAGTCTCGAACAGTAGAATTTTCCAAATATTGAACAGAATTTGAGAAAGAAGCCCAGAGCAGCCTGTTGATTAAAGAGGCAATTATCGGATGAGAAAAGATTGCTTATGAGAAGTATTTCGTGTATTGAAGGATTTTCTGGAAGGATTGGCCCCAATTGCTAAAAAAATTAAGATAAATCCTCTCCTTCACACAGTGCTGAAGCCATTGAAGCCCTCTAGTCTGACAAATGTAGGAAAAAAAAGCTCTAGCAAAAGGAAGCAATCAAGTGCCATTGACGGTGAGTGACGCGATTTTATTTTTTCAATTGTGAAATGAAGGGCAGAAAATCAAGCAAAAGCTCTAAAAATGTTTCAACTGCTTTTCTCCACGTTCTTTTCATCCCACTTCAGAAGCTTTCCACGCTATTATTTTATCCATTGCTTTTTGAGCTTTTTCCCACACGTAAAAATCCAATACTAGCATGAAGTGGTAAATTTATGAGGTTAGAATTAGACACTGAAGATTCCGAAACTCAATTTAAAGACGAGACGTACTGTATGAAAAATGGATGTTTGGCTACATGTAAATACCACGAAGAGAAACGGAGAATAACTAAATTTTAAATTGAAAAATTCAAATACCAAAGAAGAACTTATTCTTAAACTTTTAGATCACCTTAACCCAGAGGTATGCAAGAACCGTTTGAAACCGAACCAACGTCAAATGAAACTTGTACGGTCAATAAAACGCTACCTGAACAAACTTATTTTGACGTTTATTCAGTTGCAAATGTTCTTGCATACCCCTACCTTAAACTAACAGAAAACTAAGCCACGCCCTTTTACGGAATTACAGTCTAGAGAACTTAATTGTGTCATAATTTTTAATGTACAATAAGGGTATAATAATACGTCACTATTTGGAATATTAGGACATACCATAATTGAAAATACATCAGTAGATCAAAATACATAAATAGACTTAAAAAATTTAGCCACGCCCCTTTATACAATACAATTCCAATAGTATCAACACTGAGAGAAAAACAGGGGTGCGATTAACTTTTTTCCTCATAACTTTAACACTTTTTAGGTGTAAAAATATATCAACATTTTTTAATGTTAATTTTACACCTTTCTAAAGGTAAATTTAACATGAAAAAGGGTAACTTTAACCCCTAATACACCTAAAAAGCACAATATTTACACCGATTTCGAATCAATACTGCCACGTAAAATTAACATTTCCGAAATGTTATTTTAACTTTTTCGAATTTCTCTCAGTGCAGTAAAAAAAAACAACTTCACAAATAAATTTGAAAATTCTTCACAATGTAAACTTAAACTAAATTTTTTATGAAGACTTCAATTGATAAGTTTAGATTAAAAGTGAATATAGGGGTAAAATCTCTGTGGAATATCTAACCTTTCAGAACTATTTTCCATGTGCCCAAAGATAATGGGCATGAAAAAGGGAAGGGTTCATTGAAACATTGCCACAGTTTGTCATCCCACATGTCTGCACTTTGTCTGCCCAGGTGTATGATGATTCCACAGAGAGATATACAATCTCAGGCTTGGTGGAGCAACAAGAGTCTACTGGAGCTTTACATGTGGATTAAATTCTATTCAATCCTGATGGGATCAGAAATTTGCCACAGCTTATGTCTCACTGTGATTACACTACAAAATTCCCATCTCGCTCCCACTTGAGAGGAAGATTCAAGCACTGATTAATTTTCCACTGAATCTCTCAAAATCCACCCACCCATTTCTGCACCAAAGTCCCCCTTTTCACCCATGTTTTCAAAGTTAATTTCTCGATGAATATATTGGACTGAGAGAGTGGAATTGGACAAGTAAAATGAGGAGAATGCAATGCAGTTTACTACAAGATGAAGATGAAATTGTCTTTCTGCACATAACTTATTATACTTCAATCAAATTCTACTTTATAGAGTAAACACATTCCTTATATATATAAAAAGATTTTCCAATATTTTCCTGCATCAGGATTTTTTGTGAACTAACTAGAAATGAGAAAATTGATTGTCTGTATTGGAACTTTAATTTTAAAATCGCACATTTTACACAGAGGAAGGATTTAATCTTTTTGGCAAGTTTCATCCTTGAAGAATTTTTGGTCACGCCCTTTTCAAGGATTATAACCCACTATACCTAGCATTTTAACGTTTTACATTAAAATAATAGGTAAAGGTAATAAATAAAACTAAAGGTCGTGTAGCAAGTCAAGCAGCGCATGTGGCCTCTATAGCTCAGTTGGTAGAGCACTCGTCTAGTTAACGAGAGGTCTCCAGTTCGATTCTGAGTGGAGGCAGGAATTTTTCCTATCTCCACTGAGAAAAAAAAACTGGATGATTTGAGTGTCATTTGCTCTGATTGACGATTTCTCTGTACATTAAAATAATATGACGGTTTTATTTGCGAAATAATCCTATCATTTTTATCTCAAACTGTGACCAAATAGATTTCCTATGTAAGCCAGGCCACGCCCCCTACAAGTATATGGTAATATTGCAAGATTTTAGAGTGTACCTAATAATTATACGTAATATACCTACAGAGAATCAAAAATATGATCATTTATCACGAAAGATTATCAAATATAAAATACACTAAAGAAAAAATAAATAAGCAATGCCCATTTTTCTAAATAATATATCTACTAAAACCCGCAATTCTATCAATTACACCGAAATGCCAGTAATATTATGCAATACTTTTTGTGGACTTAGTGTCTCAATATTTAAAAATAAAAAAAAAATGAGAAAGCCTATTAATGTCACTCAACATTTTTTAAAGAGGCGTGGCCTAAAATTATTATTCAATAAATCCACATAATATATAGACAGCTCCATTCAATGACAATATAAGTCAATTTACTCTTCTTTTTCTGTCAGATAAATATGTTATTCCTACTAGGGTGAAGGGAACACCTATTGACACTTCAAGAACTCGTTTCAGGACCTATTGACACCCTACTCTGTACTATTTGGAATACGAAATTTAAACACTTATTCTTATCGAAAAACTCAGATTAATGAAAAAACGTCTACTTACATTTTATTAGATACATTAAATAAACTTCAACATTTTGACAAAAGTGTCAATAGGGGTTCCTTGTCGAATAGGTGTTCATTCGACCCTACCAGGTTAAAATTTGATGCTGATTCGACGTGATGCTGACAAAGCAAAGAAATTTTCTAACTCCAAATGACTCTGCTTCAAAGTTGTCATTTTAAGACAGCATAGCGTGAAATGGAACTTTCGATATAGAATTGTTTACAAGTTGGAGTCTCTCAGACTTTCATCTTTCTCACCATAAACTTTAAAAAGTGATGATAAAAGCGTATAATTATCATTCTTCAAATACAACTTCTGCAGTGGGCGTGGCCTATACTTTCATTCATATAAAATCTCATAAAAAATTGGGAATCCTTTGCCTTGTATTAGGGCCTTGACAGACCTGAGGATTAAACGAGTGACGGCTTACACAGAAAAAATATTTTGTAAAAAAATTCGTAAATGTTTGTGAATTCCTATGGGGGAGTTACAAAATGCTCGTGAACCGTATAACCCACAAACAAGTTCGTAAAAGTTTGTACTTTTTCACAAACATTGTTCGTAACGTGATCATTTGACGAACATTTTTTTGTATTTTTCTTATCATTTGTTCATAAATACACAAAAAAATTTCGTAAAATTTGGTCATTTGTTCGTAAATGTTCGTAAAATGTTCGACAGGAAAACAAACATTTACGAAGAAATGACAAAATTTTTTGTGTGTTTACGAACATTTACGAACAATTGTTCGTAAAAGTACAAAAAAATGCTCGTCAAATGAACATGTTACGAACAATGTCTGTGAAAAAAGTACAAACTTTTACGAACATGTTTGTGGGTTATACGATTCACGAGCATTTCATAACTCCCCCATAGGAATTCACATTTACCAACATTTTTACAAAATATTTTTTTCTGTGTAGCGTAATTATATTCGATGTAATGGTTAATCTACATTTCCATCATTTTCCACTAGGTCGTCTCTCGGCTTAAGTCGTAAGTGTGGCTAGAGCATTATTCTCCTTCTGGATTTTAAATATCTCATAAATCACCTAACCTAACTACTTAAAGGGGCGTGTCCTAAATTATTTATAACAAGTAACGGTTTTTGATTCAAATATTGCAGTTTTCTTTTAGTTTTCTGTATTATTCCCGCTTATAACTCCCAAGCCATGGGCAAAATTATTGTAGCTTTAATTCTTGAAGCATTACTTTTAAAAATGGGCGTGGCTTATTTTTCTAAGGACCTAAACATAAACCGTGAGCAATGAAAATACTGAGGACGAGTTGCTTAAGCGGATGTCAATTATAAATACATATTTTAAGCATACAAATTCCTCAGAGGGCGGATCATAAAGTAATTGATGTATAATTGTTTATTCAAACAAAGGCAGAGCTTTAAAGAATTTCCAATATTGCCAATGATTGAAAATTGATCACTTTGAAACGCTTATCCTGGGCTCGATGTGGAAAAGTTGAAAAAGCTAAGAGGATGGAGATCAAAAAGTAAAAGGAGAAAACACTTTCCACTTTGTTGATGATGTTAATTACATTAAACACATTTGTTCCGGGCAACAGAGCGCAGTTAACAGCACACAAACCGACAAAACAAAGAGCACCCATCGTAGTAAATCCCAAAAGACACGATAAAATTCAACCCCATTGCTTCTCACCCCAAATATTCTGCTATCTTTCGCATAAGAAACTTCCCTTCCAAAGTACTTGAGAAAGGTTTGAGAATATGTGGTATAGTTGAGAAATCCAGAGAATCCCAACTTTCACATCCAACCCTTATATACTATCATACCTCTTCCTTTGATCGCATGTTCTTGTGGAATAATTTCTTCGTTGTTAGTCTAATTTGAGAGATTGTCTCCAATAATCTTAACACAATTTTGTAAATTTATACGTGTCGCTCAATTAGGTCCCAATTACAATAATACCCCATATTATGGAGGATTTAGGATCCATGGGAATTTGGGGATGGTGTTCTTTTGTAAATGATATTATGTCGTTGATGGCACCCCGGAGTGCCTTCAACAACGCGAAATGACATCAACAGTACATAGTAGCATCTCTTCTATTTCACTCATGTCACATTTTGATACTTTCCAAAAGGATGCTTTAGCAAAAGGGATATATTAAGGAGAAGAGATAGGAAGGGTTGCAAAACCTGCTCACTAAAATTCCCAACCAATTCTGCGAATAGGAGACAGTGGCACCAAGGAGAACTGGAGGAAAAGTTAATCTTGGCATACAAGTAGAGGAAATTCAATCTCATCAAAGATGACTTATGAAGAGGAAAAGATAATTAGCGTTTGAGGGCAAATTGATTTCACAACCCTCTAATAGGCATAATCGATTTCTAATCAACAACTTGTATACTTCCTTCTGTTTCACCATCAAACACTGAGGTAAGAGGAGTTGGTTAATTTTTTCAGAGGATGAGGGGATACATCGTATTCAAGGCATCTTGCCATGAGACTATTTGAGAATTTCAAATGGGGGAGACTTTCCAATTCATTTGTCCGTTTATCGTAACAACATACTTAAATGGTTCAGGGATATGTTGCCAATAAACACTTTGCGATGAAAGATAAACTTTGGCATTGTTCTAAATCTTATCATAAATGCCAATCTACGTTTATTTTAAATTAGAAGATGTTTTGGAAATTTAAATCTGCACCTGAGACTTAATTGTAAACTTATCGATTTTGAACTCTTGTTGATACCTCGCTCCTCGAAATGTGTAATAATTTCATTTTTGAGAAGGCTCTTCCATTTTCCCACACCTTTCTTCGCAGTATGAAAAATATTTTTTGGACTATTCAAAAAGTCTTAACGAAAATTGGTTCCAATCATAAGTAAATCGGTAATAAACCGATACTAGAATGGAAGTTATCGGTAAACTTTATGGCTCCGGCACACCTTTTAGATCAGGAAAATTTCATGAAGTCGAAATTCGAATTCCTTTCTTTCTCACATGCTTTGAATATGTCTATCTCATTCTCTTGTACTCTTTTTCTTCTTTTAAACATCACTCCAAATTCAATTTAGCTCAATCGAATTTGGTATGCGAAAGAATGAGATAGTCATATGCAAAACATGTGAGAAAGAAAGGGATTCGAATTTCGAGTTCATGAAATTTTCCTGATCTAAAAGGTGTGCTGGAGTCATTAAAATTTAAGACCAAAGTTGAGACGGTGATAGATGCTAAATTATTAGTCTATCTATCTTATTTTTTACAGCAAGAAAATTACGGCAAAATCTTTGTGGTCAGTAAAAAATTCTAATTGGTTAGTAAAAAAATCAAATTGGTCAGTAAAAAATAAAAGATTGGTCAGTAAAAAATCTAATTCGGTCAGTAAAAATAAAATATGGTCAGTAAAAAATTTAATAAAAAATCAGTATAAAATTAAATTTAGTAGGTAAAAAGTCAAATTTGGTCAGTAAAAAATCAAATTTGGTCAGTAAAAAGTCAAATTTGGTCAGTAAAAAACTTAAAAAGGAAAAATTAAATTTGGACGGTAAAAAATCAAAATTTGGTCCGTAAAAAATAAAATTTGGTCGGTGAAAAGTCAAATTTGATCAAAAAATTAAATTTAGTCAGTAAAGAATAAAATTTGGTAAGTATAAAATAAAATTTGGTCAGTAAAAAATCAAATTCGGTCGGAGAAAAATTAAATTTGGTCGGTATAAAGTTAAATTTGGTCAGTAATTTTTTTTAAATCAGTATAATGTGAAATTTAATCAGTGGAAAATTAAATATGTTCAGTGAATAATAATTTAGTCAATAGAAAACTAAAAGAAAATCAATAAAAACTAAAAATCAAATTTTATTTTTGCCTCCACCACACCTTTCAGATCGATAAAATTTCGTGAAATCAAAATTCGCGTCCCTTTCCTTCTCAAAACATTTGCATAAGTCCATCCTATTCTTTCGACTCCAAATTAGACTGAACAACATTCAATTTGGTGTGATGTTCAAAAGAAGAAGAAGAGTGCAGAAGAGTAGGATAGACATATGCTAAGCTTTTAAGAAAGAAAGTGATGTGAATATCGATTTTATAAAATTTTCCTGATTTAAAAGGTGTGCTGGAGCCATTACTGAACAAAAAGTCGCAGCCGAAAATTACTATGCAATTTATTGAAATGATTTGGAAAAACTGGAAATATTTTTAAATGATTTGTAAATTGATCAAAATCCGTATGGTACAAGGTAATGAACAAATAAACTAATTTAAAAACAAAAATTATTTAGAAAAAAATTTGGGAAAGTATCTCAGCTTTGCGAAGAGCTCGAATTCACGAGAAAAAGCTCTCACTCAGTGTAGACATTGGATGCTGGATGGCTTAAGATTTGTTCAATCCCAATTTCATCATTTAGTCGTAAAAACTCAATGGTTTAAATATTTGGTTGCACTAGGAGTGAAATTTTCAGATCAAACTTTTCGGTTTAAGGAAATTTTATATCTAATATATCATATTTCACTTTTCCTATTTGGGAAACTAAGTATTTCTGGGAAACCTCGTATTTTATCAGAAACTTTATGAGGTTAAGGGTGTAATGCGCCTCGGATCTGGGATAAAGGAAGATATTCTGTGTTTTGGAAAACTATCAGCCTTACAAACGGGACAAAGTTTAATTTATTGGATGACATGCTTGTCTGAAACGAGTAAAAGACGAATTGTAAAATACTAAATGACAAAATACGAAGTTTCCTAAATACGAAAAGTGAAATAAGAACACGTAGAATAAGTAGTTTTGAAATTCTATATGTTTCAGACCAACCTAGTTTCGAATTATGTTAGACTCGTTGTTTTCAAGATATTGTGATCAACTCGTTTATCCTTTTCGGTAATAATTATAAGAGATAAGCAATAAAAAATTAGCTAATATAAATTTTCTAAAATTTCCTTACATTTATTTATTTTATCCTATTTAAATACCCTTAGATACCCATTATAGTGTTCAAACAAATAAAAAAAGTAATAAACAGTTTTCGTGCAAAGAGAAGCGTGATATAAATACTCTTAATTATTTACAATAATTGATTTTTTTTATACCTTCTCGTAAAGAATTACATAGAAAAAATCGTAGCAAAGTTTAAGTAATATAATAAAAAACGATTAAAATGAGAAAATAAGAATAAAATAATTTCTTTTTCTCCTGTTAAACTATAAAAATCTTAAAATAATCCAATATTCAATCATAAATCTACGAAAATTTTAATAAAATACCCACTAAAGAATCTTGAAAAATACATTTACGTAATACAAGTTCGATTTAATGGTAAACTGATACAATAAATTGTGTCAAATCGAGCATTTCTCCATGTGACAGGGATAAGTTTTATCGTAGCGACACCAGAAAACCTCTTTCTCTCCCCCCAAAAAGGGAGCTTTTGAGCCAGTGAAAAGTGACGGTGACTTTAAGGTAAAATAATTCCAATCAAATAAATTAATTCCATCGTTTCCATACTCACAATTTTGCCTTTTCTCCCCCATCGTGGTGGATGGCAGTAAATAGGATTCGGAAAATGGGGAAGTATGGTTCTTATGTTTCTCTGTGGCTCACAAATAAACTACCCCTTTTGTAAATAAATTACTGTGGCAGAGCTTAATTTAACTAAAAACTTGGTTCTACCCAGCTATCGAGCTGAAATATTTTCGGGAGGGGTAGGTAAGTAGAGTAAGAATGCTGACAGCATAACTGAGAAAATTTACCATAAAATCGAATTGTATGCAGTGGGAAATAAGGCAATTCCTTAAGATGCTTTGAAATTTTCTTATGAGATATAGTCTTACACTTTATGAATATGATTGGAAAATATATAGAATTTTTGTTAAAAATAGCTGTATTACTTGTTTAACTGTTTTTTGTTTTTAGAAATTTGTTTACGATTCTGATGAATTTGCACGGTGGAATATTTATCCATCAGCCTTTGAAAGAAAAACCTCGAAAACAGATCGAATATTTCAATTGAATTTTCCACCAAACATTTGTGCAATAAATCCTCAGCCACGAAAATGTACAATTTTCCTGTCAAATTTCCTAATCACTGGACGAGGGGAAGTAATTTTGCAGTAGGGACAAAATTAATGAATAATTAGTTTGTGAATAGAAATTGAGGACGCAATTAAACTATTTGATATTTGATGGCCAATAGCGAAGAATGGTAAGAGGTTAATTTAAATGGCTGTATTCGTGGCCACAAAATTATACACTTTAACCGTTTGTTCATCGCGTAATGTTCGTCTAATTAACAAAATGCTAGCCGGATTGGATGAGGGGCAGCATCCCCAAATTGCAATTCCATTGTTTCATTCTGTTTACATTGGTTCACTCTACCTCATTGTGGATATGCTTTTCGAGTTTTAGACAAAGAAACAATACTACCCTAATGGAATTTCCAATTTTACTGAAACACTATCTAGAGTTCTTCTATTCCACAATAAACTAACAATAAAACTATCAAAGAACTTCCACTATAGTTCTGTTTTTAGGCAGTTTCATTTGTTTGAACTACATAGCGAGGAAAAATAACAATATTTTTCGATTATAAAAAAGCCATGAAATGTAGTTTGTTATATCCGACAATATCCGTTATTGGATTTTAAATTCAAATTTGTATTCCGTGCCGCAATAAACTTTACGACTAACAAAATATTTATACAATAACTATGAAAATTTTTTAATATAGTTAATTTTATAAAACCAAAAAATAGTTGTAAAAAATTAGTGTAAAATAAAGTTAATGAAAATGTAGAAAAATAATTATTTAAATCCCTTTTGTTAATTTAAATTTTATTTGAAGACTTATAAAATATTTTTTCAAAAGTATATTTATTTTTAAAAAAATTAATAACTTAATTCTTTCAAAATTTACGATCGAATTATCTGGAGAGTTACGTAATAGACATTTTGAAAGAATTTTACTACTTCAGTTTTTCAATCAATCTTGTTCATTATTATTTATTTGTAATCAAATTTCGTTTATATTTCTCAAGATTTGAATAAGTAAATATTTATAAAACAATTTTGAAAAAACATGTTCGATAAATTTTCAATTCTAGAGCATTATTTTTAGATTTAAAATGTCTAAATTATAAAAAAAAATTGCCCAAAGTATAAATTATTTATCTTGAAACGAAGTTTTGTTTTCTTTAAATTAAAAAAGTGCGAAAAACAGTATTTTTAAAATAGGGCTATTACCGTTACTTTCCCGATCCATCAACAATTGTGACCGATGAAGTCGGGTTCAGAATTAAAAGATCTTTCAAAAATGTCCAAATTTGTCCAAATCCGTTGAAAATTAGGCCCTCTAGGGTAGTTGACCTTTGACCTTGAATAATTCAAGATGGGGAATTTTCCGGTGATATGTGTCTAAGGACAAAATGTTCAGCTGGACTACCTCCAAAACATATCCAAAAATGAAGGAAATCGTCAGGGCCAATTTTTAGCAAGGTAAAAAAAAACATGTTTTTTGGAGGGATTAGAAGGGGTGGGGGGTAATTTGGGTAAGTTAGTTAGATAGAATGTATTGACTTGTGGGGGGGTCACCGAAGACCGGAAGTCAATATCTCTTACCGTTTGGCAGCTAGGATGGTGAGAAGTTGAAAAAAAGTCGATTTGGAAATTGCTCTCTCTTGGAGTTCGAGCAGTTAAAAAGAGAGCCCACTATTTAGAGATTTTTGTGTAACTCAAGTTAAATTCAAGTTTTGTACTAGATTTCAGAAATTCATTCATCAGTTACGAACAGTAGGAGGAAATGTGGTACCTTTGCAATGAGGAACCTTTGAAATAGCGCTTCTGGGTCTTTGGCGACCCCCCTTACCATAAGGTTAACATTATCTAGGACAACCTTCTTTCCATCTTCCTTCCCCTCCAAAACCAATTTTTTTTTGGTTTATTTCGAAAACGGGTCCTATATTCTTTTCTTACTAATAAAACTTGAAGATAGTCAAGGCAAATATTTCGTTCTTGAACACCTAGGGGGAAGTGGGGCAGCTTTCGCACAAACATATTGAGGAGCTATACTAATTTTGTGATATGTCTCAATTTCATTTAAATAATTTCAAAGCTGTCTCACATTCAAAGATGCTCCACTTCCCCCTATATTCGAAAACATTTCGGTATCGAATTTTCTAAGGTCAAAGTTAAACCGCTTTGGAAGGCCTATTTTTCAAACGATTTTATTAAATTTGCTTTTTTTGAAGATCTTGTAATTTCCATTCAATCACACAACGGATTCAATCAGTGATGAATTAATAAGGTACCGATAAATAATATATGTCTTTTTTTTCGAATTTACTTTTTTTACTTGACCGTATGCATTTAAACGATTTTTATTTTAAATTTCGGAATGGTTTTTAAAACTAAATCATTTTGATTTGTAGTAAACTGATATGCACCCAAATGTCATTCAAAAGGATAATAGACGGATAGCTCCTTCTTGTGAGTTCGAGCGCTCCTCAAAGCTGGGACTCTTTGCCATCTCTTTTTAGCTGAAACGGTCTCATCATTATGTAAAAATTGTTTTAGTATTGGTTTATGTAGCTCAAATAATTGTAAGGTCCAGTTCCGTTTAAGTAAAAGAAAATCAGTCTTTCACAGAAGCCCGAATACAAAAGTACCCTACTTTGTCCTATGATTTATGATACACATTTTGGTTATTCATTTTTTGCCCTTTATAAGGACTAGTTCATTTTTTTGCCTTTAGTACCATTTTTCTAAATTACTTCAATAGTTTTTTCTTCCGATCCCTAACCCTTACCTCTCCCCTATGATTTATTTATTTTTTAATAAATTTGAAAATGCTGGACTAATTAAAAATCTTAACTTAGATCAAATGTTTCAATACATATATGTATTAGGGGAATGTTGGCATGGTTCGCACAGAGTGAACCTTCAAACAACGCAAATTTTCTCTGTGTTTGCAAAGAGTTTAGTTCATCATTTCTTAGTCATAAGATAGATCTTTATTAAGCTCATGAGACGAGATAAGAAATGGTAGGTCAGCTCTTTGCAAACAAAGAGAAAATTCGCATCGTTTGAAGGTTCACTCTGTGCGAACCATGCCTACATTCCCCTACAAGGATTTCTAGTAACCGCTCAGATATCATTCCTAAACTTTAAATTATAGAGATAATGATGATTTCTTTTCCAAAGTTTTCTTTTTGACTTTTTAAAGTTTTGAGTGATACATTAATTATTTAAATTAACTATCTTTTAAATATCTTAATGTACAATCCATTTAACAACAGTGCAGTGACTCAATTTGTATTCCAAAGTAGTCCATAATTAAGGTATTTTTTGCACCAGGATATTACAATTTATTTAAGCCTGAAAAGTAGATACACAGAAAAAAATATATTGCAAAATTATTCCTAAGTGTTTGTGAATTCCTACGGAGCCTTACGAAATGCTCTTAAATTGTAAAATCCACAAACAATTTCGCAAAAGTTTGTATTTTTCCACAAACAATATTCTTATTTGACGAGTATTTTTGGTACAATTAGAAATATTTCCTCGTAGACTTCTGTTTGTCTTGCAAAACTTTACGAATAGATGACAAAATTTTACAAACATCTTCTGTATATTTACGAACATTTACAAACCAACGTTTCCAAAAGAACAGAGAAAGCTCGTCAAGTGATGATGTTACGAACAATATTTGTAAAAAAATAGAAATATTTACGAACTTGTTAGTGGATTATAATTAATTTGCCAACAATTTTACAAAATATTTTTTGCTGTGTACCAGATATGTCACTTTTCGCAATTTTCTCATTATTCTTCTTAAATAAGCAGTCAATCTTATGAATAATTTGCAATGTGAATTCGCACAACATAGAGCCATGTAGTGTTCTGAATACCTTTCTTATTATTTATCAGGATTCAAAGTATAGGCATAAATTCATAGAGCCAGTAGGTGACAAAAACTTAAAAATTTAATGAGGATTATCTAACACAAGTTTATTTAATTTTAATCGAGGTGAATCACTCAATTTACTATTTAAACCAATGCAAATTTCCGTTTAACACTGAGGAGGAAAGCTTAGCAGCGTAAAAGATATATGTGATAGAACGCATAAACTAACAAAAAATGTAAAGTTTTCTAGAAATCAAATGAAAAATTCGCAATATAAAAGAATTAATTTATTTGAACTGCAGAAAAGAAAACTTTGTAAAAAAAACAACTAGTATAAATGCTTTTGAAAGCTTTCTGATCAAAGAATACAGTAATTCTTTTACTACATATTCGAGAGATTGCAGTCAAATAGAATCAATTGAAAAATTCCATGAGAACCTCTAAAAAATATCCTAGATTTATTGAATTGATCTATAGGATCAAATAGTGAACTATTCCAGAATTTTTGCGATATATTTCTCAATCAAGTTTTATCGAGAAAAATTCTCTTCTCCATGGCAGATGGATTCTTTCACAAAGGTCTAGTAACCCTCGATATACTAGTCCTTTCAGACAATTTTCATTATGGAAATTTCTTAGGATGAAATATGCGTATATTTTACGTCATGTAGGTGGGAAAGTAGAACATTTGGGTGAGGAGAAAATTTAAACTCATAAATAGAGATTTTGCAGGCGAGAACAACCCTGGCATTTCACATGAAGCCACTGTGCAAACTATCACGAGGGCTCATATGTTCGCCTCAACCTCCGAAAAAAGCTTGTAGGACATTCACTGGGATGCTCTCAAGAGAGGGTAGGCAAAAGTTTATTTGTGGTGCACGTCGATATTCATGGTGACTACATAAACCAAACAAACCTCGATATTGTGAGAGTTGGGCTGAAGGTGAAGAAGATTGCAAGGGGCATGCAATATGCTTTTCAGAGAACCCTTATTAGTACTAATGAAATCCAATTAGTTCAAAAAGTTTAATAATTTACAAAATGAATTGCAAGACAAATAAATAAATAAAAAGAAAATTATGTTGAATTATTTTAACGGAATATCTAATCTCTGTACTAAAAATTTAGTACAGCTCATTTGTTTTTTTTTAGAAGGCTCAAAGTAATTTTTAGTACACGGAAAGACAAATATAAAACAAGCTGAAAATAGTTTTGAATCAATATTGATAATCTTTTTGTTCTCACGAATATTTATGAAATTTATAAGACATAATGTTGACACTCTCTCTTATTTCATTCATAAATGAGAAAAATATGTTTGTTATTTTATTAAGTAAGCTTGTACTGCATTAATTTTTTCTCTTAGAAAAGAAATAGAAAATATTTACAAGTTATTAAAGTTATGAAAAATAGATAACATTTAGTACAACTCTGTACTAAAAAGAAATGAGGATGAGAAAAAGTTCTTTCGTAAATTTTAGAAAAGAATAAAATAGTTTTGTAGATTACAAAAATCTCTTTCAAATTTTGAGATCAAATACAAGTCCTTTTCAAAGGATAGAAAATGAAATATTTTTGCTGAATTACATAATTTGTTCTACAAATCAGTGTCATCAAATCAGATTATTAATCCTAAAGCCATATCGAGTGAATAAGTTAATAGTCTATATATTTTTTTAATTCTTGAAAACTTATTGGTTTCCTACTTTCCACAATTTTGGTTTCACAAAATTAGTACTAAATGTATATCATTTAAATAAATTTGAAACCCGATTTGTGATTTATATCAAAAATCATATTTATTTATGATTTATTTATCACTTCATATTTATTTAAAAATCTAACTTTTGATCTCTTTTGTACTAAAACCGTTATTGGCAATATAAACTTCAAAAGCTACTAAAAATTTAGTACAAATATCTCTGTGCATAAACACAATTCTTGGGATTACGTACCAAGCGAACAGAATTCTGTTCAATCACTTTCAAAATACAAATATAAGGGTCGTGGAAATATTTTATTTTAAAGATGCGAAAGGAAATTAATGATTTTTGTGATTTAGTACAAACTTGTACTAGGGGAATGTTGGAAAGGTTCGCACAGAGTGAACCTTCAAACAACGCAAATTTTCTCTTTATTTGCAAAGAGCTAGTTCGTCATTTCTTAGCCATAAGGTAGATCATTATTAAGCTCATGAAACGAGATGAGAAATGGTAGGCCAGCTCTTTGCAAAAAAAAAGAGAAAATTCGCATCGTTTGAAGGTTCACTCTGTGCGAACCATGCCTACATTCCCCTATTTTTTTCAGGCATTAGGAGTAGCATATTCAGTATAAACACTTGTCAAATGTTAACCTACACATTCCAGAGATTTATAGATAAATTTATAAATGCTCTATGAATAAAAAAAAGATTGCTTTATACTATCGTATTTAGTAAAGTTCTGTACTAATTTTATTCCTAGGGGAAAGCGCGCTACCTTCGCACGATTTATGCTTCGCACAGACGTCTTTTTTCAATTTGTTATAAATGATTTTGGTCCATTATAATATAATATTTTAATAAATAGTCCAATACCTCAAATTTTCAGAAAAGGGCTATGGTTGAAATCCATAAGGAACATAGAGAAAAAATTGAATTGTAAGAAGCTTGAGTCGTTCGAAGGTAGCCCGCTCTGCCCTATTTGTTTTCTTTCCAGTTTTAAACTGACATCGATGCAGTTATTTGGCAGACTCTGTTTTTAAACTGTCTAGAATGTGATGATGATTTCTCATTTAAGCTCCTTTGTATTAAATACAGTTCTGTACTAAAATTAATGTAAATACTAGGCAGATATTTTGAGAAACGTATCTGACATTTTTCAAGTTGACTTCATAGTTTAGAAGAGTTCTGTGTAAAATTTCACAATTTCTCAGAATGTTTTTCGAATTGTCATACTGTGTCTGCGCAAATATTTAACGTATTTCACAAAAAAATTTTTCCGAATCTGTTTGAGATTTGGCATAATTTGGGTTTTTAGCATAAATTTCAATCGTGCGCTAAATTTTAGGCTTTTTTCTAAATTTATGTCACATTTTTGAACGAGTTTTCACGTATATATTTAAAAAAATTGCTTGAAATTTGGTATTTTATTTTTTAGCACATATTGGTTCAGTCCTGTGCTAATACTTATTAGTTCAGTCCTGTGTCTCTGTCTTATTTTTTCGATTTTTTTGTCAGGATGTTTAAGTTATACTGCAAAATCTATTGAAAACTTCAAATTTTAACTTTTAAATATTTAGTACAGATCTGTTCTAAACATTTGCTTCTATGTTTTTCAAATAAAATACTAAAGAAATTGTTTACCTGGTATTTCTGAGCATATGCCTGATATTTTGCATTACAGTTTTTCAGAATTCAGTACAATTCTGTTCTAATTTTTTTTTATCTAAAATAATTACCAACCCAAATTGCTCCATTATTAGCCCCTTTGTCATGAAATATGAAAGTGGAGCATCCTAGAAATTTCATAGTTGCATCGCTGCCACTACTCAGTATAAGCGAATATGTTAGGGAGATATTGAAAAAGCCAAAGAGATGGGTGGCCTACAAGGTGTAGGGTCCTCATTGCGAGGTATGTTTGCTTGGAGACAACGAGCTTGAGAAAATTTACACAGCCGCAACATATGTTTACCACTCTGTGAAATCTCACCATTATATTGACAGGGGGAGGGGAGTAGTTACTTTCAGGGATGTTGTGTGCAAAACCCCACCACCCTTGGGACTTTAATTCACTTATTGGCATATAACATGAAGATTTCTCAATGCTCCTTTTGTTCCACCACCGGGTGCGATTGGAAGCCTTCAATAGGGTACTTTCTCATCCTGACAGAGGACTTTGGATTCATTGGCCCCATCTACCAATTGACAGGGGAGCGTACTTTGTGGGGAGAGACACACACACAACACTTACCAATTCCCTTTCCCTAGTTGACTTTTAGAGAATATTTAATGTGGGGATCATGATGTTACCCCATCGCTACTAAATAACACCTGTGACGATTGAAGACTTACCTGAAAAGATACAAAGAAGAAAAAGTGGTTCAATATAGAGAGAATAACTGATTTTCATTGTTGATTTTGATTCAATCAAAGAAATGCATTGCACATGTGGAAAGGAGCTTTACAATTCTATGCCCTAGATTTTTCACAAACATAAAAGATGTTCAAAGGTAAGGAAAATCTGAGTAATCCTGACTAAAGAAGCTCCTGAAGTAACCTAGTTTTATCTATCAATCTTTTAAAGCTAATCAGTGATAAAATATAAGACTCTTCCATAAGAGATTTGAGTGATTTTTGTATTTTGTAGTAATAATTTTTGTTAAAAAGTATTTCTTTTTATATTTAAAAAAAAAGAAAATTTTATGGCATTAGGAGAATAATTTATTCATTTATTTTGTGAATGATGAAAATTAGTAAACAATAAGTATTTAGAGACGATACAATATTTCCGACGCTGAAAAACAGTGGCGCTAGAATCGCAAAGGAGTTTTGATCATAACCTCAAACATAAAAAATTTTGGTTAGTTTTAATTTGAAGTGAATTAAAAAAAAATAATTATTATAATTAATTCACATAAATGTTTCTTAATCTGTCAACGATTAAAGAAGTTGATGTTCTTGTTAATAGTCAAATTCGAAAACTTTAACGTTTAGTCGACTTATTAACTATACATGTTTTCTGTTAAACTTAAAGTTCTACAGATTTATCAAAGCTCACCTCATTCTTGTTCTTCCCTCTTTTATTGGATAATAAAATTTCTGTGACATAGAATTTTATGAGCAATTTAAATTTGAAGAACCCCGGGTAGACGCATAATTAAATTTATCATCAACTAATAATTCCAGAAGGCAAACTGCGTGAGAAATTCACTCAAATGGATGTTGTTTGGAAAGTTTTTCTGCTAAAACTTTTTATTGGCCATTTCAGTATACTACTACCCTTCTTGTGACAATATTGAAATCTAAATTGGATAAAATCACTTTCCTCGGGGGAATTTTCCTGTTAACAACTTTCTTGGGAAAATTCCAAAATTTTCTTTCATAATTTTTGAATATTTCTCACAGAATATTTCTCAGGAGTTCGTTGACTCCACAAATCCACATCAATTTTTGGATTTGCTTTATATATTCGTGAGAGGTGTTTTGTCATGGAGCACCAAATCACATATTCAAACAATCGAGGTTTTTTGGTAAATCTCTTAAGTGCTAACTCAGAGATGACGAACTTTGTACGAATTGACGTATGAATAAAATGCCAATTGAAAGTGATCTCTGCGACTAGAGAGAGATGTGACAATTTTTATTCATCCTCTGCCCTGGTTCAATCACCTTCTATATTTATAAGTGTTTACCGATGAATTTGGGTGAGTGTTTGTGGAAAAATCATTGTCACGTTTTATACTCAGGCAAACACCCAGTCTATAAATGCCTTTTTCACGTTTTCCACGCCAACACAGAATTTTTTATTGATACTGGAAAAATGTTGGGGAAGACTTTGATTGTTTTGCAGTGGAGACGCCAAGTGATTTTTTACCTCTGTGACATAAATTTATTTTCCCATGGAAAATACCGTAAATGACGGGGGGAAAATTGATATGAGCTTCTAAAAAATAATGTCAGATCAATTATCTGCTATTAAAGTTTGTATACTAAGTATTTGCCAACAAAGTGATGAAAAAAGTATACTCCAAAGGAATTATAAAATTGAATACACTTACGTGAATACTTAAGTAATTAAATGTAATTTACGTAAAATACTGTTTTAGTAAAATTGGATCGTAATAGAAATTAACAAAGATTATTTCCTGGAAAGGAGGATAAAAATCCTATGGACAGAATAAATGTTATTAAACCATCTATTAAAGGAGTGGAAAAATGTTTCATACTTTTCAAAGTACTCAAACTCGTAAGAAATGAATCTACATACGTAAATGTTCGCTTTAAACATTTTCTGGTACACATATCAGTTTAATATCGACATAAATTAACCGAAAATTACTCCGTAATTGAAACTTAATTTAAAGATATTTTTACAACAATTTAGCTTTAAACTTGACGCAAACTCAAATGTATTTATTATAAAATAGTCTTACAGGATTGAACCCCTATTGACACTTTTGTAAAAATGTTGAAAAATTATTTAATGTATCTAATAAAGTGTAAGTAATATATGGTATTTTTTTCACTAATCTACGTTTTTCGATAAGGATAAGTGTTCAAATTACGTATTCCAAATGGTACAATAGGTCCTGACACGAGTTCTTAGAGTATCAATAGGTATTCCTTTCACCCTAGTTCAAGATAAGAGGTTTTTCAGATCATAGGTGTTTATGAAAATGTTCATCAAGCTGCAAAGCATAACCGAAAGGAAGTGATTGAGGTGAAAGACGATGAAAAAAATTGAAATCACTCTCAAAATTACAAATTGTCATTTTAGGAGGGATCACTAAAAACAAGACGTCTTTATGTCCTATAATTTGCCCTCTAGCTTGGTCTGTAAAAAACCAAAAATCTAAGAAAAACATTTTTTTTTTTTCAAAAATACAATCTATTAGCGATTCGTACCGATAATTTGAAATTTCGAAACCCTTTAATTAAATTCAAATTCGATCAAATCGGTTAAGCAATAAGCCCTTTAAAGTGAGACACTTTGCATAATTATTAATAATTTAATATGGTAATTTTTCCAGTTATACGTATCTGTAGACGAAAAATGTTCACGAAGCTGCAAAACATATCCAAAAAGTAACGATTGAAGTGAAGGAGGGCAAAAAGTTAATAAGAGAAGTCATCGTAGATCGAAAGCCGATAAGTCTCCAAAACACCAAAAATACACGAAAAACCATTATAGCCAAAATCCCGAATGTTTAAAATCCTAAAAGGGATGATATTATATTATAAATGATTATATTATAAAGGGATGATATTATAAATTTCTCTTTGCCTCCAGTCCAGTAAGCGTGGGTGCAATCCTAGGAGTAGCTATGACACTTTTAAGAACTCGGGATTTTGGCTTTTAGGATTTTGGCTTTCGGGATTTTGACCGCGATCCCCTTCCAAAAAGGGTCATCCAAAAAGGAATTTCAAATTTTCAAAAGAAAATTTTCTTATTTTTCTTTCCTTTTAAATAAGTAAAATAAAAATATATTGTCAAATAAAACAAATTGTAAATAATTTTTATAAATCTTAATTGTGATGGGATAAAGGTGTTATGAGATCTTCAGACATTTTGAGCCGGAAAATTTCTCTTTGAAAAATTATATTATTCCTTCAAAATTTTCACATTTTTGCCTTTTCATGTTTTTCTGCTCACTTCCCGTTGCACAATAATTAGTCTTTATAACTTATTGAACATTGAAAATTCTAGCATTGTCTTCTATCATCATACACATTACCAATAGAACGAAGCAGATGATAATGGACGCAAAAAATACTGAGGACGGAGATAACGTTCACTATAAATAAAATGCAGGATAGCTACCTAAATTTATCAAAAAAGTTTTTTATTTGAACGGGTATCGAGATGTACTGTCGAAAATTTTTACAGTAGACTCTCGCTCAATCGACTCTTTTTCAATCGGACGAAAAATTTTGTTGGCAATTTTTACGTTTAATTTATGAAGCAAATTTGCTCAAATTCGCTGTAGTTCCTCTTATTTTAACATGATTCTTTATAATTGAGCGCTTTTTGTAGACTTTACAATGACTTTGACGCCCAAATCTATCGATAATTTGTATAACATTTTGCTCCATATGCCCGATTGATAGAGAGTCTACTGTATTTTGTGTAATAGTATTAATATATTATATTAAACGTTCCTATAATAAAATGTGCAAAATTATTATTGGACAAATCTTGAAGAAGATTATCAGCAAAAATAAAATGTAATCAATATAAATAAAATGTAAATTTAAATGGCATTGATAAATATGTTAAAACAAACTGTTGCAAATAGAAACTTGAAAAGTTGAAAACTTGGTATTTTGGAATTAATTTAAGAGGATGAGGGAAAGGTTGCGTGTCTTTGAATGCACCAGTTTTTGAATATTGCACTTTTTTTATTTCCCAAAGTATAAAGATCAATTTTATTAATCGAAATTAATAGCAAATAGTTAATAGTATACTCAAAGAAATTCAATTAAGAGGGTGGTGTAGGTTATGTGTAAGTCCGATCAGTTATAAACAACTGCATAACAGATAATTCTGTTATACGGATATTTTTTGTCCAAAAAAACTCTAGGCTGATCGGACCTACACACCACTTACTTTTTGCTACTCTTCCAATGGAGTACTTTACCCTATTAATTACTTTCCAAAAATTTACTGACCAAAAATATTAATTCCATTTATATCCGAATGTATTTTAAATAAAAGAAATTGATAATGGAAATGATAAAATAATTATTATTTTAAAAAGAAAAATTATAAAAACGAATATTTCAATATATGAAAAACAATAGAATTAGTTTAACGTACTATTTTGCTTTTATTTAATCATTGACCTAGAGGACAAACGGTATGAGATATCGTCTTGCGGTGTTTAAGAATTGCAAAGTAAATTGATTTTTGAATTTTTCAAAACTAACGTAAAAATTTTTACTAATCATTTGATTATTTGTCTGTTTTTTTTTAATAAAAAATAATTCAAAATCAAGTACCAAAGGAATGTTTTTCAATCACATCCTAATCATACTATTAGAGATAATCTCAAATTTTCCACTTGGCCAAATCTCTTTTTTGGCAGAAACCCAAGAGAAATTACTTTGTGATTGGATTTAGTGCACTTGAGGACAAAATCGTAGTATATCATACCCATTATTTCACAAAATATCTTCCACCTTTCACCATCTTCAGTCTGTTTGTCCATTTAGAAGAATAGGATTTTAGTTTTAGTCCAAAGTATTTCATGTGGTTTTAGGGAATTGTGTTGTACCCGAAAGGGGATAGACTTTCAGGAATCTCTGAGCACTTTTTTTTCCGTCTTCCTCTTTTTCACAGAGGGAACTTTTGCAGAAAGAATGACATCGAGAATAGTCCGAAGAGGCGGAGGATTTTGGCCAGAAAAAAAGGTTAAATCCCTCTTAAATATTTCCCACATCTCTGATTTATCAATCTCTCTTTCCGTAATAAATTTATGAGTGGACAACATTATGTAATCTATTAAAGCCCCAAAAACACATTTGGGAGGGATATAGCGACTCAGCAAAAAGGAAATAGGAATTCTGGCGAGACGGACATATAGAATTGCTCCGAAATGTCCCTCAATAGTGAATATTTATAATTTTCCCAAAGAGATTTTCATTGATTGAACCGATTGAACAGCTGAAATTTACATAAAAATGGTTTATTTCACTTAAAAATTCTGCTTTTTTACCTCTCGACTTTAATTAATCCAACGAATGAACGATGCATACAGTGAATTAGTAAAAAAAAGAGTGAAGTGATAGAAAAATCTCATTCAGTATATAGGGGAAAGTACTATCCTTTCGAACGTTCATGTCTTCGAATAATGTGAATTTTCTTTTAATTTTCCTCAGAGACTTACACATTTCTATTAAATATTAGTTGGCTTACCATCAATTGTTGATAATTCCGTGATAATTTAGTGTAAATCTCTTACGAAAAACACAAGAAATTCACATTATTCGAAGGCATGAACGTTCGAAAGGAGAGCACTTTTCCCTAATTATCAGGCATGAAAAGATGAAAATTAATCACTGATTTTATTTCTAATCCACGAAAAAGATAAGTTTTCTTGTTTTTTACAGATATATAAATTAAATCAACATTATTGTGTACCTATTCTACGTCTTTATCAATATAAAATTAATTCCTTTATGCAGAGTGGCCATAAAAGTGTCCCCCATGCTGATAAATTATTAAAAAAGCGTGCCTTCAAAGGTGTTCTATCAAAGAGAAAAGTGGAAAAAGGGCTTCCAATGGAGACACAAGAAAATGCAGAAAGTGAGGAAAATGGATAAAAAATTCCACCTTTATTGTTTGAACTTCGTACAGTGAAGGGACTGGGGTACTAAGGGCTGCGAATGTGGGTTGTATGTTGGAATAACAATATTAGTCAAAAGGAATTTCCAATAAAGGCACGAATCCCACTTTGGCATTTTCCATATACTTTTTCCCCCCTCATATATGATAGACCCCGAAGTGTGATGACCCCCAACTGAGCACTTCATCAACCCTCCACAGGATTTGCTTCATTCAGCATTTTGCACTCTCCCCGAGTTATTTGGTTAATTTTTAATTTCATTTATTCATCTGGAAGCATGCCTCATCCTCTGACCAAATGAACCATTTGGGGTTCGGGATACTGGGGCCACATTGGAGGGCAAATTGTGTTTCCAATGGGGACGCGCGATATGGGACATTTTCCACTAGTACAAGGGCTTTTTCTGACTGTCCCGCCGGAGTGGGTGGTTCAGGAGTGAAAATTTTCCACCTTAACCCACCCCCTGCCCCCTATCCTCCCATGCTGCCCACCCTGAAAATGTGCACATTCAGAGCTTTGTACATTCCACCTCACATAAGCCGAAGCACAGAAGAGCGACTCTGAATTATTTACACAGTGGAAATTGCTTGTTTTAGAGCTTCTATCTCGCTTCATGTGGATTTCACATGCCATCCCAGAGACTACAATACTTCTGGGCAGCCGAGGAACAAGATGTAACACCATCGAAACTCTATAGTTTCTCTCTCTCTTTTGCACTACCAAAAGAATTTTTCCCATCCTTAGAATTTCAACCCTTAGGTCACCTTTTTGTTCAAAATAAATACATTTTGTTACTAGATGCATCAAGGAGTACAAGAAGAAGGGACAATTTGAGGGAATACCATCTGTGAAATATCCCGAAACGAGCACTTAAAGAATTGGTAAATCCTGTTTTGGCTCTGAGGGGTGCTTACTAACATTGGACGCCACTATAGCGCTAGCCTCCACTAGATGGAGTAGTAAGCACTCTTTGGATTATCTCGAAGGCGAATACGGATCAGCTTCTTAGTCGGCCTACATCAAGGGCACCTCGGACTAGAGGCTCTACACTAGAAAGCCTGATATCAGTGTATATCAATGGGACGTCTGTAAGTACGGGATTAAGACTTAAGGATTAGCTGTATGGCTTAACTGCCCTAATTTCTTATCTTCCACGATTTTTTGAAAAGAATTGACTAAGAGTTGGATTATTAAATATAAGTAGCCTATTAGGTTTTAAAAAAGCAATCAAATTGCTCGCTATTTGGGCTTTTGAGATCTTCGTGAACTGGGCTCAACCTTTAGTCTAAAAATCGCTTAGTGTGTTAACAGTACTGAATAACCTAGAAACGATATCATTTTATCCGGAGTTGACCTCATATTCTATTTGTACAAAATGGGCTTACGGTCCAAGTACAATAAAAAGTTAATCAATTACTCATTTTATCCGAGATCAAAAACCTTTCAAGTAATGTAAAGTTCTCCCTAATTGAATGTGCTCCTCAATGCTTTAACCCTTTAAAACGAGGAATTTTTCACTGACCGAAATTCAACAATATAAGAACCGTTATGATCGTAGGGTCGAAAATAGCAGGATTATTAAAAAATGTAATCGAATCATTTATAACTAGAATACACATTAATTTCAAGAGGAAATTGATATTTCGTTCTGGAAAAATATAAGAGCCCTCCTCTGGAAATCATCCTTTAATATCGACATCCTAGAACGTACCATTATTGAGACTGTGAGACAATACAATTTTCAAAAAAATGATCGTCAAATTTTGTAATTTATTTGTAAAGTTTTACAAAGTTGACAAAGACAGAAAAATGATCGAATAAATATTTGCAAAAAAATGTTGTCATGAGATCATGTTACAAACTATTGCCTCAATTCTGAGATCAAAATCAAGATCAAAATTTCAAGCTGTCAAATATTTCCAAAATCCAGATTTCGTATTCTGACGCAAAGTAATTATGGAACTTAAAATGTCTTAGCTTAGAACTAAGATTTCAAGATTTTCCATACTTAACGAAACGTCAATTGTGACAAATATCTTTATTTCTCTATTGTTTTTTTTTTTTTTTTGCCCACCCTACCTTAGGTCTTAATGGCGAATGCCTATATATGACCGCAGACTATTTCTCTGTTGTATTTGTTGAAATTTCGTTATATAAATTAGCAAAATTAAGCATAGGACTATTAAAGAATAAATGAGAGTCCATAAACGGGAGTACAGGAAGTGCAAATCAAACTTGTGACCTGTGATAAACCAAGAAATGCTTATGCAAAATGTTATAATTTTGCAGATATCCTCAGGGTGGTGTAAGGTAAAGTACCCTTTATTCGACCGGTTCCTCTATTCGACCGGTAGATTTATTTATTCAATTTAATTATATTTGCTATAATATTTTGTGTATGATCTAACATTAATAGGTCAATTATTCTTTAAATAATACGAATCAGTGACAAATTCATAGAAATTGATGAAATTCACCATCAAATATTTAAAAATTGACCCACCGGTCGAATAGAGGAACCCGGTTGAGTAAGGGTACTTTACCTTATTTCGATATGTAAATCTAGAAATACGTACCATTTCGATAAAATTACAATTACAAGGTCAAATAGAGTATTTTTTAAAGTATTTTTTTTTGTACCATCTCTTATAGAAATATTCCTCATCAATATTCATTCCCTTTTGAAATTCTTCAAGTTGTTACTATCTTGAAAATTCCAAGCACCTCCGAGAGGTTCTTGGAATAATTTAAGAAAACAAGAAATTTGACGTCTTGAAATCTTGAAATATTGGTTCCAGAATTGCAAATCTTGATATCCACACGGTTTGTGTCTTGGATTTCAAGTTTCCAAGACATTTGACAGATTTGACATATTGATCTTGATTTTCTGATTTTAGAATACCAAAATCTTGAAATTTTCTTTATTTTTGAGGTCAATGTTTGCGAAAAAACTATAAACTACATACATTTTTGTGGGTTATACGATTTAAGAGCATTTCGGAAGTCCGCAGTAGGAATTTACAAACTCATTTCCAACAGAAATCTCCAGCGGCTAAATTGCAGTGTTAAGAGGGTTCCCTAGGGTTAAATGAGGTAATTCGGAATCATGTCTATTTGGAATATAAGATTTTCTCACTGTTTCAGATGGTCAGAAAGAAAAAGAAAACCCCGAAGACTTTACATTCGAGAGTAATTCTTCTGTTTCTTTTGCCATCTAAAACTGTTATAAAATCTCAAAGTTCCGAATTAGACATGATTCCAAATTACTCTATCTTACCTTATTGGCCGGTAATATGGGTTGTAGACTCAAGTTTAGCCGTAGTTTGTGAATATTTCTAAATCCAAAATACCAAATAATTTCCATTTCATTGCAAAATATATTATGTTAGAACAACTCAACTCGGAACATGATCCAAATAGAAATTCTTCACAACTTGGAAAATTTTACGGGCTTAATGCTTTCGAGGATCATCCTGAGTCTATTTGGGCATTAAGACACTAAGTCGCAACCGAATGAATAATACAGAAACGTTTTTTTGCAAACTTTAAAAAATCATTAGACATTAGAGCCTCCTTTACGGGATTTAAAGCAAGTAAATCTTTTTTCTAGACACACCAGCTTTTGAGGTAAACTCAACTCTGTTAGAGACCCCCGTTTCGGAATGTTGGGTGTTACCGGATGCACGATTGACTCAGGAGTGACATATTTGACAAGGCTCATCTGGCGTGTACTTCTCAATTAAGTCACATATTGAGTACGCCTTTTGTGACCGAGCTATATCGTGAATGAAACAACAAAGCATCCAAGACAAGTCTGATTGGACACCCTTTTGTTCTCATCTCAGAGGCATTTTCATCCTGTGAAACTCAGAAGGAGTAGAATTTCATTAGAGCTTTATGATGGAAGTGAAAATTAGAATCAAAGTTTAATTGTCTTACAGCTTTTGTGAGCTTAAAGAGTGTAAAACAGCATTTAAGATCAAACGTTTTCTTAGAGAGATAAGAAGAGATTTTACCAGTAGAAATCAGGATGGGTAAAAAGGTTAAGGATATCAACTTGGGGGTTTCGAAACCTAAATGAAAACTTTTAGCTAGGCTTCAAACCTTCAGATTGGTACACTTGCAATCTTCCGAATTCAAGCTTTTGGGAGTTGAAAAAAATCTAAAAACCTTCATTCCTTCGGTTCTAATAGATAAGTTTTTAGTCAATCTAGGTGGAGATTAAAGGTCTTGGAAAATGTTATAACTCCTCTTAACATCGATATTTAATATACCAATCACTAGTGCTTCTGACGTTATTACAATGCTGACTACATTTGAATGTTTATTCAGAGTTTTTGTTTTGTAATGAGAGCTCGTGCTAATTATATTAATTTCAATATTATACGCACAGATTTATAAGTAAATGAATAGCATAAATGGAGAGAAAAACATGAAAATCATACAAAAAAAGCATTCTTTTATTGAGATTATGGTTGAAAGTAAACTCGAAATACGCACCCCTCCTTGAATTGGGAGAATATGAGCTTATACCTGAATGGAATTTATCATCAAAAGCATTCAAAGTGTAATGATTCCCAAGTAAAGCTCCATATAAGCTACTTAGTACTCTACATAATACCTAGAAAATTTAGTTGCACAATATTTATTGCAGAATTCAAGGTAGAACTAATAAAGGTTGGGATGTTCGAAATGAAGAGACTAAATTTTCCTGAAGAACTGAATAAATTGGGTCAGTGAAATTCATTTTCTATTTAAGAGTCAGAGTTTTTCAGGAATATTTTACAGTAAGTTTGAGCATTGTTGGTGTAATAGGAAAATATTTCCACAAAACATTCTTCGGGAGCCTTGAAGTATGAGGAATTCCGGAGAAGTTGATGGAAAAATTGCAAATGCAATCTCTTGAATTTTAATCACTTTTTGTAGTTAATAAATTTATCTGATATTAATCCACTCTCTTGAGTTTTATCACAATTTCAATTTAGGACTTTATTGATGCACGTTCTGTGGTTGCAAAGCTCCAAGTTCAAAGCTCAGAACCACGACGAAAGGTATGTAGTGCAACAGTATACGCGATGTTTTCATTTAATTGAGTTTGACGCATTTTGCCTTTCCACAATCCTATCCCTCCTCCAGAGATATCCTACCACCTAAAATGCAGCCGATATACAAACACCGTACATGACTGAGTCCACCAACCCAAGGATCTCTATTCACAATCCCATCTCATCCCCCTCAAGCAACATCACTGAAAACTATTTTCCATTTTGTGCGCCCGACAAATCGCACTATTCACCTTTTCAACTCCAAACCCTCCCTCCTTTTTTTTCGGCCCAAACCCAGGACTAAAGCCATTTGGCCTGGTGAATGAACAGCAGAAAAAAAGCTCTGGAGGAAAGATCGACAGGCACTGGGTGAATTTATTCGTGAAAAGGGATGTTTTGGCAGTATTAAGGACTGGCAAATCGAAATGATTTTTCAATTACTGTAAATCTTTTAGAAAAACATGTTTCACCCTTCGCTCTTTTCACCTTTCATTCTCTAAATCTTTCACCCCTAGAATGTTTCTCGTTTTTTTTTCCGGGATCTTACACACAGGAATCAGTTGTGAGGATTCATTTTTCATTGACTGGAAGACTTTAATAGATGTCTACAAGTTGATAGCACTCGAGTTGTTGTAAAATAGTTTAATTTATGGGGAAAATCTTGGGAAAAGCTTAGGGGAGACCGGGGAGGTTTGGGACAGGGGTAGTGTGGGACAAGGAGATTTTTTCATTCATTTTTGAAATAAAAGGGATTTAACCATTACTCAATCGTAGACAATATTAAGATGTATCTTGACTAAAAGAATGGATATCCTCAGTTTTATTGTTTTAATTCTATGAACATTTTTTTAAAAATTGATAAAAATCGTATATTTTGAGGTCTCAGATTTCCTCTTTGTATTTTATATCAGCGATATATAAATCAAAACTTTTTTATCTCATTAAGTAGCAATGTAATCTGGGAATATATTTTTATAAAGGATTCAGAGATTATACGCTCTTGTTTTTTACATAAAGGTTTTAAATACCAAAACTACCCGCGGGGATGTTTGGGACACCTGAAAGGGGATGAATGGGACGTTGATTTTCGACGCGATTGTAGGTGGTGTTCAATTGTTTATTGTCAAAATGAAGAATAATGCCCAGTTTCTACTGGAAATCTCCCTCTTGTGCAAACTTTACCAGTAGAGCAGATTTTTTTTAACTACAGGGACAATTAAACCATCAATGTCTTGGAAATCAATAATTTCATCTCAGAGGGGCTTCGATCTTAGCCCAATCTCGTTAAAAACTATTTTCTCGAAAATTTCTCGAACAATATCCTCTACAATTCTCATAAATTCTCCAGAAAATGCAAGACGAGAGCTTATTCAGAGAAATAAGGGAAAAACATGTATCATGCAGTTGTCGTAAAATCAAACAGGAATCCGCCAATGAATTCAAAAGTCAAAATGTTAAGAGAATCTACTCGCCTGAGGAAGTTAATGATCATGATTGCAATATTTATAATAAAAAAAGCAAGGAAAGGTAAATGGAAAATAAGAAGAAAATACTTTAAATAATCGATTGGCAATAAATGACTCTACTGTACAAATAAAATTGATATTAATTTCTAAATATGAAATTAAAGATGAAACATTTTTATTTCTATCAGAAATATTTTTAATCTATTATTTAAAATTAATTAACGTGCTCCAATAATGTAAATTATGCGAGAAAAAATGCGTCCCAAACATCCTCTTTCGCGTCCCATACTGCCCCAAATCGGGGAGGTTTGGGACAAAGCGTCAAGTTAAATGTTTTATCTTCTCCAAGAAAACTCAGCCGTTTTCCAAGTTCTATCGAGTATTTTTTATAAAGTCAATACCCATAAGTATCCTATAGACCGCATAAAATTATGATACACGTGATTTTTTGTAATAGTGTCTCAAAGTCAAAACATGAAAAAGTGTCCCAAACCTCCCCGGTCTCCCCTACAAATATTCGTCGATACTTTAAAAGATAAAATATTAAACAAATGATAAAATATTGAATCCGATAAAAAAATAAGTGCAATTCGTTTAATGATTGGATAGCAATTGAAAGAGAATGATTTCAATGGTTTAGCCAATCAGAGAGCGCAATTCAATCAAAGACACAGTCCGAATTCAATGGTGTATGTCTCAGCTAACTGTAAAAATCGAGTTGCGTTCGGTTCGTTCTCAAAAAGCAAAAATAGCTTACCTTATAGAACCAAGAATTTAAACTCCAAGAGTGCGCCACTTTTAGTAAAGTAAAGTAAAAGCTAGTAGTTTTAGTAAAAGCTCAAAGAAATGCCTCGATAAGCATACACTGACAAAAATCCGAAAATGTTAAAATAACATTCCGGAAATGTTAATTTTACCCTGCAGTATTGATCCGAAATCGGTGTAAATATTATGATTTTTAGGTGTATTAGGGGTTAAAGTTACCCTTTTTCATGTTAATTTTACACTTAAAAGGGTGTAAAATTAACATTAAAAAATGTTGATATATTTTTACACCTAAAAAGTGTTAAAGTTACGAGGAAAATAAGTTAATCGCACCCTCTTTTTTCTCAGTGTATAGGGGAAAGAGCACTACCGTCGGATGACTCAAGCTTCGGACAACTCGATTTTTTTTATGTTCTTCATGGATTTGAACCATACCTCTTTTCAGGAAATTTTAGGCATTGGACTAACTTTTAAAATATAAAATTTTATTGGATCAATTTAATTAAAAATACATTGAAAAAAATGAGTTATTCGTAGCTTGAGTAAGGTAAAGTACCCTTTATCCGACCGGTTCCTCTATTCGACCGGTAGATTTATTTATTCACTTTATTCATATTTGCTATAATATTTTGTGTATGATCTAACATTAATAGGTCAATTATTCTTTAAATAATACGAATCAGTGACAAATTCATAGAAATTGATGAAATTCACAATCAAATATTCAAAAATTGACCCACCGGTCGAATAGAGGAACCCGGTCGAGTAAGGGTACTTTATCTTAATTAGAAGGTTGCACGCTTTTCCCTACTTCTCTATGCCGCTTTGTACATTTTTTTTTAAATAGGGCATGATTGTGTAGTATGACTGTTGAGCCTAGAGGACTCGGAGAGAGAAAGCCCGTCCTGACGATGACTCTTTAAAGCCAATCACTGATATGGTACCAATCACTTTTCAATTGGGGTGGTGATTCTGAGGGAGGGATGCTATAACGGCTAACCTCAGAGACACTATATTGCTAATTTCGCGGATAAATGAAGTACTGAGCATCAGACGGAATATACCAAAGACGTATACGAATCTACTCTTCAGTCGATCTGCGCCAGTGAAAGTGAGAAGAAACCGGATTTGTGAACTTTTAAGGAAGGGAAATGGAGATAAAGGGCGCTCCAGCATGTTCCGGTGTTAGGTCTGTAGCCTTAGTGCTACCATCAAACTTTTTAAAGGTGCATTCCAAAGACTTTTTAGAGTCTTGGTTCTAAAAGGCAACTATTTTATTTATTGGGTGAAGCCATATCGACAGGTAGCTCAGTTTTTGATACAACCGACGAAATCGTATTAACCCTAAGGTCTATAGCCTAAATAAGTGAAAGGAGATCTTGTTGCACGAAAAAAATGTTCAAAAGTATAATACTAAGCTTGTCAACCATTGAAACTGATAATAACGAAGCTTAGATAAGCTTAGATTTCAGTAGGGCGATTCTTAAGGGATCGCTGAACCCAAGTCTACGTTTGAGCTAAGTATGCATGCATCCCTAATTAAGGCTAAGATAATTCGAGCCAGACCGTTTTTCGGATAAACTCCATTAAAACTCCATTAATTCATACGTCTTCATCAGACAGTACCGCTTTACGTAGCAGCACTCATCTGGTTAGATAGGCCGAGGTAGTCGCACACACAGTGAATGACCGTCTGCTCGGTTTGATTGCATCGTTTCCACATTGCGTTAAATTTGCAGCACGAATGCTACAGGTTCCAACAATAGGGAAAACCTGAAGTCGTCGGGAAGAGATAATCACTCAGGGAAACACATCAACTATCTTCATAGATTTTGGCTCGGTCTCCATCTCCAAGCCTTCATCAGTGGTCAAGTCTTGCAATCTTTCTCCGAGACTCGTTCAGGGTTTTGGTCAGGAATACATCAGGGCATAAAAGGGAATGGGAGCACTCTTCTTACATTGTATTTTACAATTTTTTGTATTACTTGGCACAATTTTCGGATCTTCTTCTTTGTCTCGGGTCTTGCTGGGAATTTCCACTGATGAAGGCTTGGAGACCGAATCGAAAACTCTGAAGATTCCGGTTTTCCCTATTGTTGATTGCAATTAACGTCGGCTACAGGTGCCACAGACGAACACGATCATGCTGGAGCACCCTTTATTGCTGTCCAACCGGAACTTAGACCCATTGCTCATTTTAAGACAACCACGAATCTGGCGTTCTCTTTGCTTCACTCGCTTCACTGGTGAAGACCGTCTGATGAGCCGATTTGATTGCACCGTTATAGTACCCCTCATAGTTACCACCCCAGCTGAACAGTGATTGGTACAGCTGGCTTAGAAGAATCTTTGTCAGGCCGGGCTGTCTTCCCCCAACTCCTCCAGGCTCAACAGTCCTACTACACATCGGGATCGGACACCCATTCTATTCAGTTGTTTGTTTAGACAGCGACCGGTTAGAAGGTTAGCAACCTGCCGAACTCTCCGGTGACTGTCTTCCATCAAGTACTCTGTTCTTTTCTTAACCAAGTTTTAATAAATCCTACTGTATAAGAGATTTTATTGTTTGCAAGGAAATCTCTGTAAGAGGTTCAGGACCAGTGAAAGCGGTACTTGTTCCCGCTATCGCGAAGCGGTCTTGTGACTTAAATAACGTGACTTATATAATGAAACTTAGTAAAAGAAGAAGCATCTCCATTAAAAATGAAGATTTCGGATTATAATAGACGGCAGAGCTATTCTGTCACAGGAACGAACCACAAGTGGAATTTAGCAAGACTCATCGGTACATAGCACAGTGGGCACTATTTCAAAATTGTCCTGTTTGAATGGGACATGAAGGATAAAATTCTTCTAGGTTACTTCTGACTATTACGTCTTCTCATTTACTAATTACCCGAACCGACTATTACAATTACAGTATTGAGTTTGAGTCCCGCCCGGTGCATACGACTGAAGCGTCTGAATGGAAGTTTTCCACGATACATTGTACCGAACAATACAATATGTAAAATGTCAAATATAGCCCAGTACAACAAAAATAAATAAAATTATCATTTCATTTTTTTTACTTTCAAGGAATATGTATAAAATCTTCCTGAACAGAATATTATTTTACCAATTAGGAATTCCAATCTTTTTTTTTAATTATATTTTTCCAAATTTGTTTTAGTTCAAATTGATGAAATTGAATATTTGGACATAATCATTAAAAAAGAGTCCAATCAATTTGTTTTTCTCCCATTTGTATGAGATGATTTTGATGATGGCGGGAAATGGAAACCAAGAGTAACTCAGTCACAACCACCAATTAACGAAGGAACTGGCTAGGAGATTGTAGTGAAATTATTTTGATTAAGATTGATTGGTTCATTAGGCTGAGTGACGTATGGCTTGAGTGAATGTTTGGTGTGCAGAAGGCAGCCCTATTCGGGACAATAAAAGTGATGATTTTTCTTTTTGGTCAGCTAACAGTGCCATAAGACAGAAAATCGATTTTAGTCAATAGAAGAAAGAACACCCCTCATTAACACAGCCAGGTTTTCCATCACCCTGATCCAGAAGGAACTCTTGCGAGGTGGCTTTTACATTATATATTATAACTCAGGGTATAGTCAATTGATTTTCAATCACAAGATGCTTTTCCCTAAATGC